>NC_046371.1:17934965-18258567 GCF_011125445.2 Fundulus heteroclitus
TGCCCGTCGCAGTTGCTCAGCAGTTCCTCCACTAAACCCTGTCACATGAAAGCAGAGGGCAAAATGTTGATTTTTTATTTTTTTTTAACTTGAACATGACACAAAGCTGGTTTGAAATCTTGTGACGAGGGGAGAGAAGCTGAGCGTGGCCGTACCTTTATGATGATATCAGCAGGGATGCAGTGTGTCAGCAGCTCGTACAGCCTGCCTCGGACCTCCAGCAACCTGAAACGGAGACCAGAGGCCTTAGACCAGGGGTGTCAAACTCATTTTGGTTGAGGGGCCGCATACAGCTTAATCTGATCTCAAGAGGGCCACACTAATAAACTCATTGCAAGATTAAATAGAACTAATAAATGTGGACTTGTTGTTGATTTTTATATTAAATTAATTCTACTTTTACACAATATATCATGAATAACCTCAGCGTTTTTAAGAAAAGTATGTGCAATTTCAACAATACTTTTACTCAGTTAAACATTTACTTGTGCATTATGCATAATAACTGATCACAGTGATTATACAATGTTGAAAAACATTTATTCACATTTTTTGGAAGTTAAAAACACTGTCCTGCATGACAAAATACATCAAACAGATACAAATTAAGAAATGATTAAAAATTTTCCACATCTGAAGCTTAATCTGCTAATTAAAACACAGCGCCCCTCGTGGACAATATAGGAACTGCATATTTTCAATTAAACGAAGTACATGTTTTTTTCCAATAATTGTTTTATCATTCTCTTCCTTTTATCGCCTCTTTCTTTCACCTTTTGTTTTTTTTCTTCTTGTTCTTCCTTTTCTCTCCTACTTTCCCATTGTAGTGTCCATATCATTTGAGATATTCCCCGCATGAATCATAATAAAACTATTCACATTCATAAATCAAGCGGAGCACTATGGCAAAAGCAGTACTGCTCCACTTGTGAAAGTCAAGTCTGATGAGCTCTTTTTGGCATTAAGACAACAATTCTTATTGCCACATTGCCAGACAGGACACTGGGGAACATTTTTTTTTTTTTTAATAATGATAATGCATTTAGTCACAGGGCAAATTGTTCGGCGGGCCGGATCTGGCCCGCGGGCCGTATGTTTGACACCCCTGCCTCAGACTCTTCCTAACCCCAGGACAAACCAACCATACCCCGCCCACACGCCCGTACGTTTCCCCATCCTACCTTTGAGGACTCTGCTGGCTGACGATGGCGTTAGCAGTTTCTCTCAGGTAGACCTCCCAGTCCGGTTCCGGTACGTCCTGATCTGCTGAGAACGGATACCTGCAAAAGATTAACGACAGCCACGTGAGCTCGCGTTTTTAGGTTTACCCGCAAAATGTTCCCGCGCGGCACGGCGACGGTGTCCCCGACTCACTGCTGCACTCGGCACGCCTCGCACATCAGGAGAGCCCTGCGGAGGTTGCGACCCGACTTGTCGCTGATACGCTTGGCCAGCTCGGGTGGCAGCAGCAGACCTTCCTTCTTACAGACGGACGTCAGGACGCTGCACACCTGCCAGACGGGACGATTGGAGAACGTGAAAGGTGCTCGTCTTCATCATTAGATCTGAAGTTCTGAGGTTTTATGTATCAGGATATAATACATTTATGATTTTAAAGGGGATATATCCTGCCAAATCCAGGTTTTTTTTTAGCCCTTAAATACATTTTGTTTTGTACTCGGAGACTCTAGGAGTGCAGAAAAGTGGAATGCAGATGGCTTTAGGTTCTGTTTGGGTCATTTTTGTCAAGTCATTCAGTTTTTGTCTGTTCTCTATTGCGTTTTTTGAACCGTTCCGTCACAATATTTGCTGCAGATCTGCTGAACAAGGTCATGGACGTCCGGCTGACCAATTTCGCAAATCCACCATTTTTTGTTTTTGTTGTTGTGATCTTGCAACCCGGGTCACCTCTCTGACAGACAGGAGTTTGGGCAGTTTGACACCATCAGGTTGTCAGAATAACACGTGAATCGAATACAGGATTGTTGGAACAATGTCCTTTGGAGAAATCAGGCCAAATTAGGGATGTTTGGACAAAACCCAAACACTGAACAAAAAGCATAGCCACTAAACTGTGGAGCACGGATGATTTAGGATTGTTTTGCAGCAACAAGACCTGAGCACCTCACGGGTCTCCGAGCTGCACTTCCTCTCCTTTGTATAACCAAAGGAGAGGAAGTGCAATTTATGCTAAACATTTGTTTAAAGTCCAAGAATCTCTTTCCTACTACATTTATGTTACAGTTTCCCCCTCCGAAACGCCTTTTTACCTCCTCTGTGCTCGGCAGAGGAACTCTGATGGCCAGACATCTGCTCTGGATCGGTCCGATGACTTTGGAGGTGGATGTGGAGCAGAGGATGAGACGACATGTGGCCATGTACTTTTCCATTGTGCGTCGCAAAGCGTGCTGAGCGTCTTTGGTGAGTCTGTCCACCTCTGTTAGCAGCACCACTGGGAGAAAAGAGATCGGACTTTATGACGTGGCCGTGGTTTTGGAAAGATCGTGGCGTTAACAGAGACCGTCTCTAAAGGGAACAAAAATACGTTCTTTGGGTCCAAATGTCGGCCTTTTGTTTTATTCCCTCAGCTCTGTAACATGTACTGCTGTCCATGACGTACGCTGACACAAACTGTCTCGTCTACCTTTGAACTCCTTCTGGGTGCTGGACTGGATTTGCTGGGACTGGGCCACGGTTTTAATCAGCTCCTGAATCACCACACGATCCTGGTTTCCTGCATCGCTGCACAACACGGAGATCAAAAATAAAAAATAAAACAATAAATCATATTCAAGCTGTGGGTGCGGTTGTCAAACTGGTGAAATGTTTTGTAAAGAATTGTCCACTGGAAGACATTTAAACCATGTGTGATCATTGTATGCTACCTTGGGTTGACCTCGATGTGATAGTTGCTGGCTATTGTGTTGATCTCAATTTTCTTCTTTGATGGAGCCTGTAGCAAAAAGCAGAGAAATGTTAGAAAATATCCACCAATCCTGAGCTAGAAGCTGCTGTTTTTATTTTTTACCCATCTTACTTTAGCATACAAAGAGCTTTTCTTTTTTCAAATAACTGCTGTAAAGTTTCTTAAACGTTTAAAGGAACGGCTTTGTGAAACCATGCCATGTTTGTTTCTGAATAGGCAGAACATAAAGTTAATATAGTCCAAACTGTTGCATCTTTAAACCCGACCAGAATCGCAGGATTTCATCAAAACTTGTTTGGGGGATTAGGGTTGCACCAATATGAAAATTTGGGCCGATGTTGACATTTAATATTAATGATGAGGTTATGGCCAACAACGCTGACTCTGCTTCAGTTAACCACCAACAATGCCATCATTGTCATCCCCAAACAAATACCACAACCAACCTCCCAAAGCACATAAACAAACGGCAAAAAGGAAATAAACATCGCTCATTATTACCATCGGCCCAGTTTTAATTATAGGACTGATATCAGTGTTAATACAGATATATCGTGCATCTTTAATCAAGGTTATAAAATATAATTTTAATTTACATTTCAAATAGTTTTATTATATTCTGAGCGAGAAGCTATACACATTGTGGCAGGCATGTTTTACATGCTTAAAAAAAAAACCTTTATACCACCACCTTAAGATGATCTTCCCATAACCTTTCCTATAATAGTTTGCTGTCTTTTGAATTGGCCAAAAAATAAATAAAACGGGAAAAGATGTTAAAAATGTCAAAATATGTCAGAGAAAATTAGTGGAACGGTTCAATTTGGCCAACTAAATGTCATTTAGTTTAAATGTTTCCCCACACGGCTACTTCATCTAGATGGAATCTAAATATGAAAACATCACGAGAGAATATGTGTATACTGTACGTGTTGCAAGGCAATTATAAACCACAGGTATTCTCTTTTCCGTTTTGTTTTGTTCATTCCTGTCTCACCACAATGGTCTGATGCTCTATGCGAAGCTTCTCCACCCCTGGTCCATACAGCTCTCTCAGCAAGCACATGATGCGGGTCTTCTTCCCCGCTCCTGATGGCCCGTACACCAACAAGTGAGGGAAGTCACCGCACTGAACCTGGAACAAGTAGTCAAAGAAAATGCTTGATTCTTGTGACAAAATAAAATATATATATTATTATTTTTCTTCTTCATTGATTTGAGCTGGTACATTTTTTCTTTTTTTTTTTTAAGTACACAAAGATAAACAGAAATGAAGTGGGTAAATCAGACGTAGACCAGTTCCACTGAAACATTTGGATGATTTCCTCCACTTTACTGATTATTATTGCACTAGTAACCATTAAAATATGTAAACAAAATTCACTCCCAAATATTACTTTTCAAAAATCCTATTTATTAAAAAGGTGCAAGTAAAAAAAAAAAAACATTAATAGGCCATTACAATTTCAATTTACCATTTAATTTAAAGGTTACCGTTTTCTTTTTCTTTTTTCACTTCACATTTACATGCTATGTACATTAACAACAAAAACACAGTTGCTTAATGAAGCACGGATTTCCACTGCAGGCTTTCACAAATAAAATAAAAACGCTGATCCTGCTTTGTTTGGGTCGATGTGACGTCTGAAACCACCTCAGATGTTCGAGCCAGATTCTGACCCAGAAGTCGTGACGGATGCAGCCGTGGAAGAAGCAGCTGAAGGAAACTTTGCACCTCATCACCTTCGGATCGTTAGCCGCTTATAACACCTGCCTTTTGTTTCCATCTGATTGGTTTCAGCTCTTGGAAAATGACCAACAGACGGCATGCCGCCTTTGATCTGTCAGCTTCTGTAACGTCACCGGGGCGCCTCACACATATAAACTGGAGGTTTGAAGAGACAAGCTACAGCTAAACTGAGCTGCTAGCTTAAAAAACGTTCAATAATAATAATAATAATAATAATAATAATAATTATTATTATTATTATTATTCAAGAACAGTTAACGTTTTAGTAAAAATAAGCCAAATTAAAAGCTACGCTCGGATTCACGCGCTTCCCTTGGTAAAGTTAGAAAAGATAGTCGAGCCTGCAGTTTATTGCTCCTGTTCTAAGTAGCATGATGCTACGGCTAGCCCCTCAGTTAGCCGCTCTCACCAGGTTCTTCAGCTGAGCCGCTTGCTCCTTGTGATAGTCGAGCTTCCCAAGGGACGTCGGTCGGTATTTATCCAGCCAGAGGCTCATTGTGCAAAGAGTTTAGCTTCACTGTGGTCGTCGGTGTTTACGGGGAGCCCGTCTGCAGCTGATCTCCCGCGAAATGTTCTCTCAAACGCAACCAGCCGCGCTACCTCACTTCCTGTGCGCCGCAGTACGGAGGCTCGCAGGAGACAAAAGCCTCTAAGTGCGCTAAAGCCCATATATTTAGGTAGGTGGATATTTAGAGAGGTAAATGCAGAAAGGGTAAACACCGAGCCTCCTATGGTTGCATTAAACCTTCTGTAGGACTGTTAGGATTGCAAGTTCGTTCAGCTGCCTTTTTAAAAGGATCCGAGAAAAGTAATGCCTTCCAGCGTTGATGCTACTGTTTATGCACAAATACAAAAATGGCCCTCATGAAAACAAAAACATACAAGAGACGATTTCATTTATTTAAATTAAGTTAATTTCAATTTAAGTTTATTTATTTGTACTTAATGTCTTCACGGTGTGAGCATTTACAAAGGAAGTCAAATTCCTTGTTTGCACAGCACAATTTTGGTCAAAAAAGCTGATTCTGATATATTTATTTGGCATCTGAACCCTCTTAGACCACGGCTGTAATAGTTTTTGTGCAGCAATATAAAATTGTGCTCCAGAGTATTTTTAAAATTATTATTATCATGCCCCTATATGTTTTGGTAATTACATTTTCTCAACATAAACCAGCAATGAAAAGCAAAACAGGCGTGGTTAATCGATTTTTATTTTGAAATTCAAAATATTAATTGACAAACAAGCTGTTTTTCTTCAATTCAAATAATCAAATTCAAATAATATATGAAAGGAAATCAATATTTTACTTTTCATATTTAGTTTAATAAAAGCACAGGGTAACCGACGGTGACGGACATAAATTGTTTATAGAAAGTTTATAGACCTGCGCCAAATTTTGCCACCACATGTGGCAGGCACTGTTTCATCATTAACAATCATAGAAGAAATAAATAGAGGCTCTTCCTGCACTTTGCTCTACATATTTCTGCCCTCCACTGCCTGAGTGTCCCTGATAAACTAAAGGATCAGCACCCGGAGCTGTTCCTTACTCTGTCCTCCTTTCATTACCGCGTTCTAACAAAATGGTGTATTTCTTTTAAAACAGCAGCTTTATTTCACAGCACAGCTGTCCCGCAGTTAAGAAACATCTGGATCCAGTTCTGTTGCAGCAACATGAATAAAATCATACGTGATACAACAAACCAACAATAAAACTAGTTGTAAAAAAGTTAACATGCTAAGAAACGGACTCCTAAATCAGCAAAACTGTTTTTTTGTGCTTTGGCTTCATGGTGAACTCTGCTAATATTTTTCAGGCGTTCATTCGGGTATAAGCAAACAATCATGTGTTTGCACAACAGCTCCAAGCCGTCCTTTATACGTCCGTTTATTTGGACAATGCATTTAAAGGATGGATCTTTTCCATGAAACAGTCTGATAAGATCGAGGAATGTAAGACAGTTAATCTGCAGCGGAAACAAAAGGACACGCTGACACTGAACTAGTCTCACCGTGCTGTCATGAATAGGTGTCAGAAGACAGTTTAATGAAATTCCTTTTCCAGCTCATTTTTTCATCTTAACTTGTCTTATTCTTGGAAATAAGCAAAAAAACCACACATTAAAATCCAATCAGTGCCATGTTCTGAGATTCAATCATTAAATGCTCCTGCCCACTCCATGCAGAGCAGAATGTTAATTCTGTGTTTCCTGTCATGTTAGAACGCGCATAATCCCTGCCCTTATCTTGTGAAATGTATGAAACGCTTGTTGTCAAAACTTTGATCCGACGTCCTCCATATTTCAGACAGGGTCAACGTTACACACTTTCAAGATAGCATAGCTTACATGCAACATATTCTAAAATAATTTTTTCTCTTGAATGACTTCATATTTTGTCACCTTACATATAACAATTTTTATGTATTTTGCACATTAGTAGCATGTAAATGTGAAGTGAAAGGAAAATAGTGTATGGGTTTTAAAGGTTTTACAAATAAAAATCTAAAAAGTGTTGCACAAATTTATATTCAGCCATTGAAAATGACGTTTTTTGTACCTTTGTGGAAGCCAAGCTCCGCCAGGTGGGATGGAGAATGTTTGCAAACATCAGTGTTGTTCCAGATTCTTACTTGATCTGGACTTTCATCCAACCCATTCCATTATGGCTCTGGTTCTGTGTATTCTTGCACTTCCACCTCAGCCTAAGATCTGCAGCCACCTCTAATTGTTGTCCATCCGTCTATTCATCTGTGTGTGTATGTAGCTCCATCCATTTTCCTTTCAACTCTGACCGGCTTTCTTGTTCCCGATGAAAGAAAACGCCCCACAGTATGATGCTGCCACCACCATGTTTCCCTGTGTGGATGATGTGTTTAGGTTTAAGTGCAGTGTAGCTTTTCCGTTATTCATTACGCTTTACATGTAGGAAAAAGGTTACATTTTAGTCTTGTCTGACCAGAACACCTTCTACATATTTACTGCATCCCTTACATGGTTTGTGGCAAACTGCAAACTGGACTTTTTATGGCCGGGCTGTTAGTGTAGGTGGATTATATAGTACTCATGAGAGGTCCAAAGCTTTATGTGTTGTTTCATAACATGACCCTGAACTTTATCCCTGGCATGCCTGATGTTTTCCTTGGTCTTAATGATGCTGTTCGTCGAAAGATGTTCTCTAACAAATCTCTGAAGTATTTGAAGAACAGCTGGACTAATACTGAGATTAAATTGCATACAGCTGGGTTCTATCTACTAACAGAGTGGTTCTGATGGGAACGGGTTTTTTTAGGGGTATCAGATTAAGAGGGCTGAGTAGAAAAGCAAATAACACTTTTCAGATGTCTCTTTGTAAGACATTAAAGGGTAGGGTTAAAGTTAGAAAACCTTCCATGCACATCCCTATGCTGTACAGTTAGGCACTACTTTGCTCAAATACATAAAAAGAATCTCAATAAAATAAAACCTAATTTAAACAAAAAAATGGATGAGAGCCTTCCCTTTTCTGCATTTCGCCCACATTTTGCCTGCTTTGTTCCTGCATCTTCCGCTGATCCGTATTGTGAAACTGACTGTTCTAGATAAATCAGATTCTTTGCAGGTAATTGTCCAACGCCACCTTGACAACCTGTTCTCCTTTTTACCTTTCTTCCGCCTGGCTGAGGTAAATATACCTCTCTGTGACAGGAATGCTGTATATGAAGCATGCCTGGGCAAGTTAGCGTAGCTTGGACTGAAACACATTCTTGAATTACATTAATGCAGCAGAATAATCTCAACGATAACCTGAAAAGTCTGGATGTGGTTCACTCAGCTCCTGTGTGGAACTTTTGTAATCACTCAAGTAATATTTTCCTGATATATATATATATATATATATATATATATATATATATATATATATATATATATATATATTGCTTTTTCAGATTGGTTTGGATAGCTTTTTTCCTTAATAGATGAAATAATCATTTGAAAACATTGTTTTTTTTTAATTTACTCTGGTTATTTATGTCTGATATTAAACTTATATTGATGATCTAACAGATGTAAAGTTTGGGTTAGCAAAAACAGAAACAAACTGTATACGGTAAAGGAAGAAAACTGATTTTCACAACACCGTATGTGACGCCTAACATTGCACGCCACTTTTTGCTGAGCCCCTTCATAGTTTACCTGCTATTTTATTTGCATCATAGGACATATTTCTCTCCCGGTAGATCTTTACAGAAGCTTTCGAACAGTACTGACGTTACTCAGACATCTCTTCTGTCGCTGAACAGGCCTCAACAGGAGAATTCATCTCCATCGCAAATGTCCAAATTGCAGGTCTGCACTCCTGACCAGAGACCTTCCCTCCAAAATGTTAAAATTTATTATTTTCTGGCAAAGCTGAGGAATTCCACAGTCCATCGACAGCCCTGCAAAAAAAGAACCCAAAACAAAACAATAAAGTAAGTCCTTTTACTTGCTGCTGCCCCTAAAACCATGATATTTGGAATATATTGACAGGAGTTAATAACACTTGAAAGCATGACCTCATGCGTTGTTGAGGAATGTGCAAGTAAGGTGAAAAATCTGTCGCCCTGAGCCATGTTTCACGGCAAAGAAGGAAAAGGTGCAACAGGGGGGGGGGGACCTGGAGCCTACTGATCTATTTATTTGCATCAAAGCTGCTGGAGCTTTCCCACAACATGTAATCATCTTTCTTTTCTATCTAGAGCACATTTGTACGGCAAACAATGGCCTTTCTCCACACACACACACACACACACACACACACACACACACACACACACACACACACACACACACACACACACACACACACACACACACACACACACACAAACCAGCAGTTCAAACACCTGCCTGATCTGGCTCTCTTCTCGCTGAGGTAATAGGAGGGAAACACATTCCTCAGCTTTTCTTCTTCCCTCCTCCCCTCTCTGTAATTTTTTTTCTTTTTTTTTCTTTTTTTTTTACATTTTTACAACTAAATAAACTCAGTCTCTGATTCGCTGTCATCACTTGCCGCGTCGGCTCTGCTGGATCCATCTGTTTGCTGCGTGTACTTCTGACTGTTGTGGTGGAAGAGGTCTTGAGCTTCTGTGAAAATGTCTGGTATGTTCAAATCTTCGTTTTACATTTGCAATTTAGAAAATCCAGTGCTCCCATATGTTTTTCAGTAAGAGTTTGTATCTACAGGGCTCTTGTCCACAGTGGTTACGTTATAGTTACAGTATTTCAACATCCTGGCTGATTTATTTCTTATGCCACGTGTCTCCACAAAGGGTTTTTTACTGCTTCATACAATTACTGTAACAGCGTCTAGAAATGTTTGGTCGTCTTTTACATTTTTTTTTACCCAGAGTTTAAGACTTCTTTGCTGGGAAAAGAAAAGAACCCACACACACGCAGGCGAGGAAAGGGTGTGATGCCTGCAGCCAAGAATAGCAATCCACCAGGAAAATAAACAATGTGTTTGAGAAAAAAAAATGCCTTTGTGGAAAAAAACGGAGGAGAAATTTCTGACAGCCTGGGCTGTGAAGACAAGCGTTTCTGCCAATGTGCCTTTAATCCGATAGATCCAATACGATAAATGTAAAAGAAAAGAGCAATTACTAGTTTGTCCTGTGGTATTTCATGCATCTACAGATTTCTTACAGATCTCTTCTACGTTTACTGAAATCTTTTACATCAAACAAAGATAATCAGAGTAAGTACAAAACTCCACAGAACCCAGTCCAATTGAAAATATAGTTGCTTTCTTCCTTAAAGGGAACACGTCATGCAAAATCCACTTTTTTAGCTCTTAAATACATTTTGTTGAGTACTTGGAGTCTGTAGGAGTGCAGAAAATTTGAACGTAGTCTGTCCAGGTGCTGAATAGATAATTTTATCTTCTGTTTGGGTCACATTTTTCTAGCCACTCAGTTTTCTCTCTTTTTTCATAATGTTCTTTGAACAATTACGTCACAGTATTCGCAGTGGAGCTGCTAAACAAGGTCATGAACTTCCACCTTACTAATTTCGCTTATCTGCCATATTTATTTTTCGCTGTGATTTTGTAGTCCAAGCTAAAGGATCCCGAAGCTAGAAGTGGGGAAGTAAAAATGTTTGTTTATTGGGTCCATTAAACCACACAATTCATTATATCCCCCCCCCCCAGTGTACTGCAAAAATGGCCGAACGGGGTGGAGTGGATTGCTCCGCAACCCGGAGGGGTGCAGGGTGTGAAGTGACACCTTTGTGTTTAAAGAGACAGCACAAAAAAATTAGTTGCTCTCAGACGAACCTCAGAACAAGGGGGAAAAGGAGTAATGTGGAGGTAAATTTGCGAGGAATTCAGACCAAAGTATTGCAGTTCCACTTCATATAGATCAGAACTGAATGATTGCAATGTGAAAACGAAGAACTGGAAAGCATATATGTCCCTCTTAAATCCTTTACTTACTGTGCTGAATCCCATTATTTGCTCCATTTCAACAACTCCGCTCACATAAATGTGCTTACCTAAAGGATCAAGAACCTGTCTAACAACATGAAGTAGTCATTTTTTTTTCCTGTTTATGTTTTCCTTCTTGCTGCCATTTTAGTTCATTCATTGCGGATCCGGTTCTTGATTCTGTCTGGAAAGGGCCTACAAAGCCATTTCTAAGTTTGGGACCATTAACTAAAAATGGAGAAAACATAGCGCAGTCTTGAACCTTCTTTGTAGTTGACAGGCAAAAAAAGAGCACATTGTCTACTCTAAGAGGAAATCAGAAAAACATATCTGACACTGGGGGCCTGACTTTTCTCAGCTAGGGTCAGTGTTTAGGATTCAGCAGCAAGAAAGAGATTTGGCACCTATTGCTGCCGTGGGCGAGGCCTCACGGTTAAAGCCCACAGTCTAAAATGGCGCTGGCAGTAAAATCCTGAAGGAAAATGTTTGGCCAAAATGAAGGTCATTCATCCTCGAAAACCCTCCAATGTGGCTGGATTACAACAAGGGGTGGGGGGAGGGTGGGGGGAGTCACAATCCCTCCGCAGGTGTCATGATTTACGTTTTTCTTTGTTTATTTTGGACTTTTCTGAATCAGCCACTATCCAATCAGCTCAGTCAGCAGTCAGTTAGTCCAGATCAGCTCCACCTGCTGCCAGTGATTGCTTCCAACTCTGCTCACCTGTTCACCCGTCCATAAATATGCCCGCCTCAGCCAACTCATCGCTGCCAGAACGTCTCTTTTCGTCTCATCTAGTGTTATTTGCCCTCTTCTGATAGAAGTTGTGCTTGCTCTGCCGGTCCACATCGCATGTCCTGGTCTGTCACTACCTGCATCCTCCGGTCTCCTGCCCATCCCTGCCTGCCTGCACCTTCAGCCATTATTCATTCTGTTAAGTCTGGTTCTGCTTGCCAGCCTCACCTTCCATTACTCATCCCCCCTCAATAAACCTTTTAAATCGTAACTCTTTGTTTGGTTGAATGGTTCACCAGCGCCATCCGTTACAACGGGGATGTAAAACACTCATTGCCAGTCATCACTGGCCAGATGCTTGGAGGCAGCTGTTGCTGCCAAGGCAGGTCATTAAGTTTGGGTGCAATTACTTTTTCACTTAGGGCCTGGTTTGGTTTGGACTAATAAATGAAACCGTCATTTGAAACACTCACTTGTGTGAACTAAGGCTATCGTTCTCTGATGTTAAAATTAGTTTGAGAAAAGCAAACAACAAAACAAACAAAAACAAAAAAAAAACTCAGAAGAAATCTGAAAGGTAAATTAATTTTCACAGATCTGTATCTAAAATTAACCCCATTTCACCGTGACTGACCATGAATGGTGAGAGTTTCTGGATTTAGTTTGAGGTCTTTTCACAGTAGAAATTAACTTTTCACCCAATAAAGCGTGGAGTTTATTAAAATAACACGTAAAGCTTCAGCTTCTAACTTTGCACATGTGAGATTGAGTGTGTTTGCCCAAATCTCAGTCTTTTATTGTTCTCTGTGCAGGAACCCAATGGATGTAGGGCTTTCAAACCAGGACCAAACCAAACCGCTGATATAAGCTCTGGAGCTTCTCCCGATTCCCTCCATGGGCTTCAACCAGGTGACATCATGATGATAGCAGGACTGGCGGTCGCTGAGCAGGAGATCAGTACTAATTCTTAAAATCCAGGGACTGCGCCGGCCTGGCCAAGGGCAGTCTATTTCTGAGTGAACGGCGAGGACATAGCCCTCCCCTCACTCAAATCCCCAGCAGCCAACTTCTAGCCATGTCTGGGCCTGCTTCTCTTGTCGATGCCGGTCTGGATCCAGTGGGCGGTTACATTAGACGCTGGAGGGATCTGAAGATCGACGGCACGTCTTCCTGCAACAGAGCCGGGCCCGGCCTCGGTCGGGATGAGCGCAGCTGGAGAGCCGACATGTCTACCGGATCTGCTCGGGGGGTAGAGGTGACAGACACTGACGGTGGGGATGCGGTGAAGTGCGAGCCTTTATTTTTGGACCAGAATGCAAAACAGGGAGGAGCTGTGGCACCTGAGCAGCGGGAGGCGCTCCCCGCCGCGTTGCTCCATCCCGCTGAGATGCCTTCTGCCTCTTCCCCACACATGGACGTGCCCTGTGATGACAACCATCTGCCTGAGTGCGCGAACTCACCAGAGGACAATTCACAGGACGTGCTTCGAATCGTAAAACACAAACCGAGCGCTATAGTTTTCTGCGATTATGAAGGCGGCTCTGACTGCAGTGTGACTGTTGCGAATGAGGGCTCTGATGGGAGGGAGTCCTTCTCCTCCTCCTCCTCCTCCACTTCTAAAGGAGAAGAGTGCGAAGATGATGATGCTGATGTTGATGAATTTCCTGAAACTTTGCAATATAAGGAATTTCTGGTCAGTCGCCATCGTAGGAGCTTGAACAGGAACAGGAAGTGTCAGAGGAAGAGACCCGAGGTCCCGTCTCAAGGCCCGGCAGCTGACTGGCTAAAGACTTCCAGCAACAAGAGAAGACCAGAGTCCGCAGGTAGTGAGGAAGAGGAGGAGGAGGGTGCACAGCAGGTAAATAAATAAAAATAAATAAATAAATAAAATCATCATCTCAGTATTACATCGTGCTCCAAGCAGCGTAAAAACATTTATTTTACTGAAAATACTTAATCTGTATTTATAGTGTCTTGCAAAAGTATTCGCACCCGCCGTTGGCTGTGTCGCATTTTGCCACAGAAACGTGAATTATATTGTTATAATTCTTAGATTTTAAGTCAGACCGACAGAAGTCAGTGCATAATTGTGGTTGTGGGGAGGAAAAAGCGCACGGTTGTTGGTGCCTGTATGACTGACTCACGGACTTGCTGCATTCACTCCTCCTAGACGAGCATGTAGCGACACAGGGCAAGCATTCAGGGAGGTGCCACCTAACACGTTTCAGCATTCACTGCTAAAATGAACAAATAAACTAATAAATAAATAAATAAATACATGCAATCATGCACTACCCTGTCTTCTTAGGCTGTCAACTAAACACTAAAGCTTCTGGCTCTGACGTGTCAAAATGTGAAAAGGTTCAAGTGGGTGTGATTACTTTCACTTACCGCTTTTTAGGCATTAAATGTTAACGTAAGTAAGGCTCAATCAAACAGTGGGCTGCACCATGCACATGAACGAGAAACCTGGCATTTAGTTTTAGGATATGCACAGTGTGACCCTCTTCTAACCTCCTGTAACTCACTATGTACCACTAGAGGGCAGCAAAGTCGAAATTTTCCCCAGGATTCAAAATGACCTAATGTTTCCGCTCAGGGTCAAGAGTTTGCTCTGCCTACCATTGAAGCCTCTCAGTAGGCTAGATCATGACCTTATTTAAAATGTGGATGAAACATAACAAATCAACAAGCAAAATATCTTGCCCCCCCCCCCCCCCCCCCCCTCCAGACTGCTGTTAATAATGTTTACATTTAACCATTGCAACATTAAAAAGGCTTTATGGTGCTTATGACACTGATTTCTGATCTCCGATGAAGCTATTTTGGACAAAAATAACCTTAGTATAGTTAGTATTTGTTGGTGGAAAGTGAGACGGTTCAATTAAGAGTAATTCTCCTCCAGAAATACCGCCTGTAATAAATTCCTTTCATATTTTCCTCCTGCACAGCCTGGCATCTGTTACACCCCTGCATGCACGGCACCAGCAGTCATTCTTTCAAGCGCGCATGTCCCTAACTTTGTTCTCACACCTGTCAGAATGCCCCCCCCCTCCCCCAAAAGTCCCTGGCATGGTTGCACTCTTCCTGAAATGAAAGGATCATCTCCGCCTACACCTCTGTTGTGTTGTTGCTTACACAGTCTGGCTGAAGGATCATTTGGTAGCAGAGGTAGAGAACATCCTTTAAATACCTGCTGCTTACACGCTGAATATTCACAGTTGTAGTTCCAGTCACTGAGCCATTTAGACTTGTTAGGGTTTGGGTTATGAAATGATATAAGAATACACACTTTGACAAGGCCTGACATTGGCAAGGCCTTTATTCCGTCTGTTATGAATGCAGTGGGGTTGGAGTAAAGGAAATCACACATTAAGAAACAATTATTTGTCATTTTGTATGAAAAGCTAGGCTTATCTCTTCGGGTGGACTGAGATCAGGCCTTTCAGCATTAAACGCTTCGGGTAGGTCTGCTGTGAGACCTACAGTTTAGTAACAAGGCCGTTCGGTAATTGATAATTGGATAAATGGTCATTTTAAAGATTTTTTAATATAGAGAGTTATTTAGTGGTTATTTTCTCAGCAGGAATCAAGAGTTTTGTCCTGTTTTGAATCTGGATCAGCTATCTGGAGTGTAATTATATGGTTGCTAATCATTAAAAGGGGCACCCAGAAGGAAACAATTAGTTTACAATATTCTTTTTATTAATATTCTACCGAAACAGTTAATTACTGCTTTATTAATCAAACTTAATCATCTCTTGACCAGGGTAAAAAACATGAATTTTCCTAAGCAGAGTTTATATTGGCTGAAATCTAAACGTTAGTGGCCAGAGGTTTTTGTTTAAAAAAAAATAAAAAAATAAAAAAAATCCACACATGTACGCAACAGACAGAGTTCTTGCTCTGTTTCTTTTTAAAAAAAAGGTGAATTTTGTGTAAATTGTTTGGCGTATTCATGCTCTGGTGCAGATTTACAGATGTACGCCGATGATCCAGTATCATGTAGCTATGGACAGTCTAAGCTGTACATATTGTTTCAAAAGTTATGTTTTAATGGTGAGTAAAATAACTATTTGGTTTGATTTAGGAACGCGCAAAACAAACTGCTTAGTGAGAGGATAAGACAGACCCACTTCACTATTGAAGCCCTCTCTTACAAAATAGATCAGACTAGGCAGAAGCTGTTGAGTTTTCTCCCTGAAACCTTGTTTGGGGAGGTTTCCAGCTTTGTTGACAAGGTCCAACTTTCACAGCACCTTAAAACAAAAGAAAGACAAAAAGCCAAATTCAATAGACTGCAACAGAAAGCAGCACCTACACTAGACAACAACATACCCCAGGAGGAGGCCACTAACATCAATGTCCAGGACAAGTGGGTTAAAAACCTCTCTAGCAGGTCGCTGACGAAGCCGGAGATGGAGGTACTGAGTAAAGGCCTGAATTTTGCCATTTCTCCACAAGAAATACCCATTGTGGAACTAATAACGGCCACGGAATCGGCCATCAAGAACAACAATCTGGCTGAAACAGAGGCAGAAAAACTCAGGATGAAAATTACAGCTACCCTATCTAGCGCCAAACCACCTCCTTCCAATCTCACACCACAGGAAAGGAAAGCCATAACATCGCTTAGCCAGGACCAAAGCATCACCATATTACCAGCAGACAAAGGAAGATGCACCGTGGTCCTCAACACTTCAGACTACCAGGACAAAATTCACACTCTACTGAGTGACACCAACACATATGAGTCTTTGAAAAGGGATCCTACCAACTCCTACAAAAAGAAAATCACTGACTACCTACAACAACTAGAAAAAGACAAGGTAATCAATCGCTCATCTTATTATAGATTATATCCAGGGGAAGACATTCCATGCTTATATGGACTCCCAAAAATTCACAAAGAAGGAACACCACTCAGACCCATTGTCAGTAGCATTAATTCAGTAACATATAACATTGCTAAACAGCTTGCTAGTATTTTAGCCCCCCTGGTGGGGAACACACCACACCACATAGAAAACTCCAAGGACTTTGCTAACAAAGTCAAACATTTAAAGATGGCACCAGGGGAAACTCTGGTGTCTTTCGATGTCACTTCACTTTTCACTTGCATACCTACATCAGAGGCAGTAGAAACAGTCAGGAAACGTCTTCAACAAGATAGTGACCTTAATAACAGAACTAATTTCACTCCGGACCAGATCTGTACCCTACTGGACCTTTGTCTTTCTACTACTTATTTCAAGTTCAGCGATCAATTTTACAGACAGAAGCATGGCTGTGCCATGGGATCTCCAGTGTCACCTATTGTAGCCAATCTTTACATGGAAGAAATGGAAAAGAGAGCTTTGGGAACTTTCAGAGGAACACCACCAAGCCACTGGTTTAGATATGTGGATGACACCTTTGTCAAAATCCAGCTAAAAGAAGTGGAAGCGTTCACAAGACACATCAACTCGGTGGACAACAACATCAAGTTTACTCGAGAGGATGCCAATGACAACAAGCTACCTTTTCTCGACTGTTTGGTGAATTTGGAAGGAGATGGAAACCTCGACATTGAAGTGTATAGGAAACCCACCCACACAGACCAATATCTTCTTTTTGACTCACACCACCCACTGGAGCACAAACTTTCTGTCATCAGAACCTTACAACACCGGGCCGAGCATGTCCCGACTAAAACAGAAGGGAAGCACAAGGAACAGAAACACATCAGAGATGCCCTCCAAACCTGTGGGTACCCTAACTGGGCTTTTGTCAAATCAGCAAGAAAATCCAAAAGACCCGCTGCAGAACATAATGGTGAGAAGAATAAACGCAAAAACATCGTCATCCCATATGTTGCCGGAGTTTCTGAAAAACTCAAGAGGATTTTCTCCAAACATAAAATCCCAGTACATTTCAAACCAAACAGGACCCTCAGACAGAGGCTGGTGCATCCCAAGGACAAAACCCCCAAACCTAAGATGAGCGGAGTGGTGTATGCAGTTCAGTGCAGTGAGGAATGTTCTGATCTTTATATTGGAGAAACCAAACAACCTCTCCACAGACGCATGGCTCAACACAGGAGAGCTACCTCCTCAGGTCAAGACTCTGCTGTCCACTTACACCTAAAGGACAAAGGACACTCTTTTGAGGACCAAAATGTTCACATTTTGGACAAAGAAGACAGATGGTTTGAAAGGGGTGTGAAGGAAGCCATCTACGTCAAGAGAGAAAGACCAACCTTAAACAGAGGAGGAGGCCTTAGGTTCCAACTCTCAAAAACTTACAACACAGCTATAGGATTAATTCCAGCCAATCGTCAACTTAACTCTCACCCTCATTCAGGTGATTAAAACATTGTTCCTTTAAGCCAAGCCAATAACAACTCTAACGACTCCTCGTTACAGAGGAGTGGACCAGTTTCGGTCCATTCCGCTGGCTTAATGGTTTTAACGACCGCCCATTACTAAGGGGTGGTCCTGTTTCGGTTGAATTTGCATGTTATTTAAGCCATTACAGGCCTTTGTTTGGAATGGTATAAAGCTTGTTACTCATCATTACTCCAGACTTTTTGAATTGAGAAAGCTTCCGGGAGAGGAAGCGAAACGTCTTCAACTACGGAAAACAAGTCCAGTTGCTTTGTTTTTTACCTTTTTTGGAATTGGTTTGATTTAAGATTTTACAGTCTTGTCAAAATGTTGACCAGAGATGGAAAAGTAAACTTGAACTCCTTTAGACTAACAAAACCTATAAAAATCATTGCATATGTGGACCTTCATTTTTAAACTAATGCTCCCTGTTTTTTTTCCTCTATTTGCTTTGGTGCGCGGCGCTTTCACTGGACATTCACTTTAAACAGCCGAGCACTCGCCAACGCCACGCTTGTCTCCTTATTTACAACAGTTTGTGTTTCCTTCCTTTGAGACCAATAATGAATTGCTGCTTTAGCATTGATGCATTAAAGGCCTTTCTCCCCCGCCGGACGCTTTGGACACAGTCTTATTAACATTTCATGAACTCCGAGAGCCCGCTGCTCCTTGTCTGTGTGTGTCTGTGTGTGTCTGTGTGTGTCTGTGTGTGTCTGTCTGTGTGTGTTGCAGTGCATTAGCACGTTTATGTGTCAGTGACTTTCAGCATGTGTACACGCTGGCTGTCATTCTTGTAGCTGAAAAGCCTCCAGTGGCTGTGTTCCCCCACCTCGCCCTGGATCTGTCCCCCACAGAGAGGGTAAAAATAGCACCCTTCTGTGCACAGACAGCCCTCTGTGCTCTAGTGCTGCGTAGGAATCTTGGAGGGAGGGAGGGGGGGGTCCACAACACACAGGAAATGGTTTTACTGCCAAAGCAGTTACTGCAGATTTTTTTTCTAAGCTGGTCGACATGATAGTTTTTGGGGACTGGAGAAAAGGGTGTTTTTGTGAGGGTGAGTGGGTAGATGAGTGGGTGGGTTGTGTTGTGAGGGCGCGCTTGTGCGTATGCGTTTAGCTGTGTGAGTGAGGGGGCTGTTTTTGGACTTCAGGCCCTTCAAAGGGGCTTTATGTGCTGCTATCAGCCTATGGGACTCTGGGATTGGCGACCGAGCTCAGAAACAAAGCAGTTTGTTCATTTCCTGGAAATCCAGCGGCACAAGCTTCTCAGTCAGACTCCGTTACCGGCGGCTAATGAAGAGATGCAGAGATGATTGCATCACTTTAGCAAGGGCAAACATAAAATCTCACATTGTGTAAATTAATGTTTTCGCGTCGTGCATACAACCTTTACGCCTGCCTTGCTTTTATTCTTAGCCTCCACATTCTGCTTTCCTCACTACAATAATGTGATAAAAAAAACAACGTGGGTGTAAATCGACGCTCAAAGGATCATTGAGGACAATGAAGGTTGGAATGGTGAAATAGCAAAGAGGATAGTTGAGTTTTAGCTTAATTACAACTAACTGGCAGAGGTACACATGAATTACCTGCATTTCCCCCCTGAGCTATGCTTACTTACTTTAGCTTTTTGTTTTTGTCTTGTGTGCCCAGGCGTGTGACTCCATGATGCTGCTGATGAAAAAATTGGATCACCTCAATGAGGGGAGGCAAAAGGTCCAAAACTCTAATTCCTGCCACACATATGCCATTAAAGTCAGAGATGAGCAGCAGAGCGCCACGGTAAGTCTGGTGTAATTTTATAAAAGTGTCATTTTGGTGCTTAAATGAAAGCGTTTAAAATACGTTTGCTTGGTGAATAGACTCATGGCTCACCTGGGCAGAAATGACAAGGTTGTGAAAGGAAATGTTATGTAACAGATTCTGGAAGCTAAATGGAATCCATGCAAATGCTGTTCTTTAATTTAATTTAATTTTATGGTAACACATCATTCATTATAATCATTTGTTCGTGTAATTGATTCAATAAACTCTTCTCAGGGTTTTCTTCCCCAGGGTGGACCGACACAACGAAATGTTCACAAGTTTGAATTTATTCTGGATTTTCTCTACACCACACAAGTTGGCAATTATGTATACTGATTCAAACATATAGATGCACTCACATTCATGTTTGATTAAATGTCCCTTAGCAACAAAAAAAGAAAAATGCTTTTTTTTTTTTTTTTTGGGCCTTCTTCTGACCACTCTTCTTGGCAGAGCTGGCAGACCTCATTTAAATGCATTGTTCTCCTGACCTTTAGAAATAGTATATAAATATTCAGTGTTTTGTGGGTCAGAACATTTTTTTCCAGAAGCTCGATGTTAGCCTGCTTTTTCCCTTTCAAACCACTCTAGATGCAGGTTTGTTGCAACACCTCGCTGTGGCCAGGTTCCAATCATCTAGCTGTGGATTTAAGGTCAACTTGAAGAATAGTTAGGTATTCCTCATGTGTCATACCGTTTATTTTCTGCAACTAAACCAGTACCACTGGAAGCACAACTATCTGACACCATGGTGCTACCACCATGCATTACCATTGGAGCCAATGTTCTTTAGTTTGAAAGCCTCACCTTGACTCTTCCACACAGACTCCTGGTCGCTGTGCCCAAAAAGCTCAATTTTGCTCCATCTGACCATAAAAAATGTCTCCAGAGGACTTTAAGCTTGTCCATGGTGGCTGCTGCGAATCATTTTTGATGCAAACTCTCCTCTCTTTGTCTCTGTTCTCAGTGCCAGTTGATGTAAAACTTGCGTCACCGTGGACAGAGGCGTTGATGTTCCTGCATGTTGTGGCTCATGGTGGTGCCTAGATTGTTCCTGAACTAATTTCCTTTCAACAGAGGGTGACAGTTTGGGTTTGTCTCCAATCCTTAGCGAAGAGAGGAAAACATCTGAAGCACCAGTAGCCTTCCCAGTGACAATTATGCAATATATTAATCTGTAATTGATTAGAAATGGATCTGAAAGACCTTCCCAACTGTTGCAAATCTGTAATTCTCCTTCTGACGTACCAAGTTTGGGACTTTTCTTTTGTTCTAAGTATTTGTCTAATCATTAAGAGATTTTAGATACTACTGATCAGCAAAGAGAAACTACCAGCAGCAGATAATTATTATCACTAACAAGGACCTTCGAGGAGTGAGGCTTATTAGCAAATACATCCACAAAAAAATTCCAACTTGTGCACCCGGACCTTGTATATTTTATATTCCTCTCACCCTGGAAAGGAGAAAACATTCATCCTCATCATGAGTGTGTTAATTTATCACCAGAGCTGTAAATCAAAATGCCATTTGGATGCCGTCCATGTGGTAACAACAGAAACAACAGACTTCAAATCATGGCTTACCTTAGTTTTGCTATTTAAACCAAATGGCATCAAACATCTTGTGTGGGAAAAGATCACAGTGTGTGGATGTGCTTTCTGCTGTACTTTTTTCTTCACGGCATTCCAGCTGCTTCAGTATGCTTACTGAGTGTAAACGAGTTAACCTCAAATAGCTTTCAAACCTTGCAGAACTTGAGGAATGCTCGTAAAATCCCGGGATTTAACCACAATAATCCGATTTAAACAGTTTTGCATGTCAGAGAAAAAGCGGCGCAATGAATCCTGTTCATGCATTTAGCAGTTTGCCTTCAACGCATCAGTGAAATATCAATGAGTATCATGACTAGTACACAAGACGCATTATAATAAATTATAAAAGAAATACACAAACATTGTATTTTTAACAGCTTTTTTTTAAGAGAGCGAGCAGCAAAGGGACTTTCTATCACAAGCAGTTGAATATATTTAAAGTAAAGTAAGGCTCAGTAAAAGTGGTCATGGCTTGTTGCAGAGTATAATATTTAGAAATATATCGAAATAAGGTGCTTTGTATATTTGCAATACATCTCAAGATGTCGGACTTTAAAATGCTGTTAAAGTTTCCCTTTGGCATTAGCCTCTTTGTTTTTTTTTCTGCTGTACAAACAGGCACCTGCATGCTACAGATCCAGAGAAGAGATCTGTGCAAACTGTTTGCCAGAATAACTCAAAACTGCTTACTCGTAACTTGGTCACAGGCGGGACAGCGAGTAGGTGATCAGTCTCATCTCATATCCAACGAAATACCCTTTGAGTTGTGGAAGTCGCCTCCGTACATTTGAATTTAACAAAAGTCTTGAGTAAAGTGGAGCTTGCAGGGTCTTCAGCTAAAACAGTAGATAATAACATATGAAATATCATGAAAGTGCTCCTCTCTTACTGGATGGCTACTAGACAGCAAAGATGCTTTGAATTGGTGCAGTAAAAGTCTCTCCTTTGCAGGAGTATTTGATCCATGACTGTTCCTCTGGGCTCTACAACCAATATGTTGACTATGCATTGAAGATGAGCGCCTTGGTGACCAGAAACCATGTCAGCTTCTGGAAGTAAGGGACACAACCATGAACATAGATCTGGGCAGAAGGGGCGAACAGAAAATGTTGGAAAGCAAAGGAATAGATGAGAGACATAAAGGCCTGGATGCAGTGCCTTGCAAAGGTACTCCTACCCATCGACTTTTTCCCCATTTTGTCACATTGCAGGCATAATCGAGATTTAATGTGAAAGACCAACACAGTGTCTTATAGGTAAGGAAAATGGTACGTGATTTTCAGACGTGTTCGCAGATAACATCTGTGTAAGAGAACACAGCAGACGGGTCAGAAGTTTAAAGCAGGGTTACGACATAATCCCTGGCTTTAACTATCTCGCTGGGGCACTGTTAAAGTCATCGCATCAAAATAAGAAGAGGATGCGGCAACTGCAAACCTACCAAGACACAGCTGTTACATCCAAACTGACAGGCCGGGAAAGGAGAGCGTTCATCAGAGAAGCAGCCGATCTGTGGATGTGGATGTGGCAGTAATCCACAGCTCAGGTGGAAGAATCTGTTGACAGCAAGTCATACAGATCAAAAAATGTTGGCATTATGGAGCCAGGGCTTGACACAAAGAAGTGAGTCTTGTAAAATCGGACTTTTTCAGTGCTCTCAGTTTGAACATTTCCGCTGTCAGATGGTCCAACGACTGGCCGTGTTAAAAGGACAGGATAGGTAATCAATGGCAGCGGACAGGAATGTGACGCTTTGGCAATTTTAAAGGCAGGCTCAGGCAGTGCTGTCAGTTTAAGTGCAAGCATAAGTAAACAAACACGCTTTCGCAGAAAGGAACCTGGCCGGAGGTAAGTACTGGACAGCGGTCCTTGACATTCACCTGGGGGGTCAAGTGGTAAAGACATGTTGAACAGAAGACAATCTAAACATTTTGGAAAGTCCCAGCCGGAGTCCAGACAGGAACCGCGTCTAGAGTCCGTGGAGGAAACCAAATGAGTCAAGACAAACATTTTCTAATCTTAATGTGATGACACTTTAATGTGCTCTAAAAATCGGAGCTTGTTTTATTATTTTTTGTTATTTTTGACCCATCTCCAGCCACACAGTGGGAAAGTTAGCGACGGCGTCATTCATCACTCTGATGGGAAGCCTTTGTGTGATCAGAAAGGGAATTTTCTGAAGAGAGCCGCATTGTGCGCTGAAACGAGCAGAAAATAGCCGTCTTTGCGAGTATTCGTGGAACAGATCCTCTTGTGACAGAAACAAAAGTCACTCCACCCTCTCCGTCAGTTACTCACACGTCTTATCAGCTCGGCGTCTGTTTGGAGGAGGGAAGCTGGAAAGCGCAGCGCTGGGTATTCCCACTGAAGAGGGTACAGTAGCTGAGTGGTGGGGTCAAGCTGGGGTGGACTTTCCACTCCTGTCACTGAGCCGAGAGCGCAAAAACCCAAGGCGAGTCGGAGTCATGGTGGGAATTTTTTTTTTTTTTTGCGGAATGTGAGAAGGACAGATCGTCAGCAAGGTTCTGAATCTCAGATCACTTTACATCATCAGCCACCTTCATAAATTACTGGGCAGAAAGCAGAGAAACACAGATGTTGATGAGACAGGCAACACGAAGACACAGGGAGTGGTAAGAGACAGATATTCAATCTGCTGCTAAACGGGAGGAACTACATATCTGTAAAGGCTTTTAAATTAAAATAACATTTTGTTGTTGTTGATGTATACTCCAGTTGCAAATACTAGGAGTTTAGAAGTCTTGCTAATTTTTATACAGAAATGACCCTTTGACCGGCTAATGTTTAACATTTAAACATTGATAGAACAACCTTTCAATTTAAACATTGATAGAACAACCTTTCAAGTTTGTTCAGGTGCTTTTAAGTAGAATACAATTGGTTCCCTCGCAGCAACAAGGCAAGACAAGGCAAGGCAAATTTATTTCTATAGCACATTTCAGTACAGAGACAATGCGAAGTGCTTTACATGATTAAAATATAGGGAAATAAAACAGAATAAAAGCAAGTAGGAATAAAATGTAGAAACAAAATAGACCATGGGAGAATAGCAACCAAAAGTCAACATTAAAAACAGTTGGACTACAAAGTTCAACTAATGATGTTTCAGTTAAACAAGTTTAACTAGAACAGTCGAAGGCAATCCTAAACAAATGTGTTTTTAATCTTGTTTTAAAGGAACTCAGGCTTTCCGCACTTTTACAGTTTTCTGGCAGTTTGTTCCAGATAAGTTTGTTCTGGTGCTTTTAAGTAGAATGCAATTTCAGTAACAATAGTTATTGTTGGCTGCTTTTCTGGTTCCCTTGCAGCAACAAGGCCCTGGGTTCGTATCCTGACTGACATGGTTGTCTTTCTGCATGAGTCTTCCTCCCAAAGCATGTATGGGTTCTCTCTGAGTACTCTGGCTTCCTCCTAAAGTTTCGATTTTTTTGTTCTAAATTGTCCTCAGACATGAGTGCTTGCATGCAGGGTTGTTAGTCCTGTCTGTCTCTGTGTTGCCATGTGCTGGACTGGCAACCTGTCCTGGGAGTACCCTGCTGCTTACCTACTGTAATGCCAGCAGGGGATAGGCCCCAACCTGCCACCCACCACCCATGACCCTGCACAAATATGTGGGTTTAGACAATTTGCATGGTCAGTTAGTGTATTTCAATGTCTTTGTGTGCTGTTAATCTTGTCCATGATTCCTCTGTTTATTTCAAACTCAGACTCAGACTTACTTTAATGATCCTAGGGGGAAATTACTTTTGTTACATGCTCCAGAATACACACATTGTTATATATATATTTACAACATTCCACACAAGGTAATACCATAACACAATAGTCATATCACTTCACCTTGGGAATCCCAGTGAAGTGATGGTGACTTGTGCAAAGAACAGTGCAGAGAATGCATTAGACAGTTACAGAAGGGGGGGGGGGGGGGGGGGTTGGGGGTTAGGATAACTGAGGGAGGCGTTTTTATACCCTTCTGTCATGAAATAAAAATTAATTATATTTATTCTCTACCAAAAATGTGTTATTTAACATTCCCAATCCGTTTTGGGCTTTCAGGTCGGTTTACTTTTGTAAAAAGCTAAATGTACATATATATATATATATATATATATATATATATATATATATATATATATATATATATAGTGTATATGTGTATATATATATATAAATTTAGCTGGTCTCAGAGTTTTGATTTGAACCAGTTTTGTGAAGCCTGTAAAAGAGGAGCAGTATTAGCCCGGAGGAACACAACTGCCAACTTAGCAAGAATGTGAACTGACTTTTTTTTGTTTACTTGAAATATTGATTTCCAAGATCTTCAACTGTTAATGCTATTGATAGATTGTGATTCTATGTTATGAGATTTTATCAAAGGTTTAGAACTAAGATCAATAAAGAATAAGCCGTTATTGGGTGTGCAAATATAAATCATTTGTTGTTCTTCTTCTCTGGGCAGCTAAAAGGTTATTTTGGGGGAGTGGCTGCTGTCAAAGAATGTACCTTTAATGTTCCACAGATCGTGAGCTAACGGTG
Organism: Fundulus heteroclitus; assembly: GCF_011125445.2. Taxonomy (NCBI): domain Eukaryota; kingdom Metazoa; phylum Chordata; class Actinopteri; order Cyprinodontiformes; family Fundulidae; genus Fundulus; species Fundulus heteroclitus. The sequence continues at coordinate 17,961,148 of NC_046371.1, forward strand.
ACAGTCAGTATTCCTTTTATTAGCTCTTCTCAGCTCTTCCTTTTCTCTTCTTTCCTGTAGAGTGTCCAGGCTGTGGTCAGGATGACCCTCCGAGCAGGTCAGGATCAAGGAGCCAACAAATTTCCAGACAAAACTGAGCCGCTGGCCAGGCGTCGCTCGCGACCTTTGACCCGCAGCAGGCCGCTGACCCGCTCGTCTCTGACGTCCCCTGCGCATCTCCAAGCTCGTCGTGGCCGGGTGAGACACTTTTTGTTACGTCTGTGCTCTCTGATGTAACTAGGTTGCCGTCTGGAGCAGCGTCTCCCACGAGATCGCCACTGGGACGCATTTCACTGACAGTCATTGCGTAAGCTGTGCTGTCTTACACTGAAATAAAGTCTGCGATTCCTCTCAGCTGATTGCGTTACAGACTCGCAGACAACACGAGGCGCTGTGAAGCACGCAGGAGCTTCACAGACTGATTGATAAAAGCTAATCAGTCACTCAGCTCAGTCAAATCTGATTTTCAGCATTTACCGTTTACCTGTTTTGAGGTCACTATCATTCCAGTGTTTCATAAAGAAAAGAGATGACCTGAGCATGTAGTGTGTAGCTGATTTATTTATTTTGAGCTCACTGACATATGGCCCCTTCCCCCCCATCTTTGACTCACTTGTTTTACTTTACATCTTCCACAAAGGCTCCAAATCAGACCATGTCTCTGTCGCTTTCTCACGTCATCTTCCTCCCTCTGTCTGACGCTCCGTCCAGTCTTCATGTTCCCAACTGTTTTATAAATAAGATGAGTGTAAAGGGGTGGACAGATCTGCTCGACGCAGCAGAATGTACGAGGTCACTCTGTGCTCCGTCAGCACAGTCACAACAGCACTAAGAACAACTATAGACTACAATCGTCAGGCAGATAAGGGAGGATTAAAAAAAGAATACCTATCATATGATTTTGAATGAGTGGTAACTGGTGAGCTGTTAAGGTTAAAAACTTCTTGTTAAAAATCAACGTAGAGAAATAGTTAAAGGTTGCAGATTAAGCCTCTGAAGTTGATGCATGTCGCTTATTTTCCATCCAAACATGCTTTATGTGTGTTTGTGTAGATTTATTACAATGTTGATGTCTCTTAGAGTTACGCAAGCGGGCAGAATTAACGGCAAGGTCCAGTTTAATCACCATTTATTAATTTTAATTGTCAAAGCAGTAAAAACAGATACATGCAAAGACAATATTAGCACATAATTGAATCGAGCTCAATGTCCCACCTTGTCTTTGTCATGTCCTTTGTGTTGTGTGTTTTACAAAATGATCTCTGTAGGCTGAAAGTCATTTATTAATATCATATATGAGTGGAGCCTGTAGCAGAATACAGTGGTAAGCGCTTTTGGGTCAGTGTTCAGCTCGTGTCTTAGTGTGCATATAGGCAGGCTGAGGCAGCAGCAGGGGTGGGTTTATTTTCCCCCTAACTGTGACTGATAAAGCGCAGCTGTGCAAACGGACTCTCCCTCCCTCCCTCCTTCCCTCCATCCATCCCTCCCTCCCTCCCTCAGTACACGTTCAAATAAATGTAAAGTTTGGTATTTCTGTGTCAGCATGACTTGAGGAATCGGATTATGTCACAAATTAATTTCCCTGACAACAAAAATGGAAAATGATCATGCTAGAATAAAAAAAAAAAAACTCATCTTTATTAGACCTGCCAAAAGCATCTAATTTGAGGGAAACGTTTTCAGAACAGTAATGCAGAGGCATGGTTTTGAAAGTGAATCTTGGGACAAATGGATTTATTGGCGTCAGCCGCTGATGCTCATCAACGTTTCTCAGCAGAGGACGTTTCCCACTCAGTCAGACAAATTCTGGACAGAAGATTAAAATTTTAGGTAACCGACAATGATAACGAAGGTGTGCAAAAAGAAGCGGTTGCTAGAAACTTTGTGGACAAACCGGAGAGCCACCGGGGGAAATGAAATCTCGGCAGTCAAATAATTGTATTTATTAATTTTATTTATTTATTTCATTGTCTGCTAGATAGTTCCACACTAAAGGAGATGGTGTCGGTGTTCTCGTCAACATATTAACTTGAACATTTTTTAATTGGATTGATAATAAGAAAAAAAACAGAGCTGGGGCTTTGCTGGACTGATTACAATTTAGGTCCACGGTGCAGCGGCTCACAAACCTGACTCAGGGCCCAAAACAAGCAAACTATTATGAAATCAGACTGTTTTTTTTGGGGGGGGGGGGTGTAATTTTGGTAACCCTAAGTGATGACGTTTATTGTAGTTAAAGGGCCTGTTTAATGCAAAATCAACTTTTTTAGAGCTTTTAGCTACGATATAATACTATTCCTTCATCAAAATCAAGACCAGAATGATATGTTGCTTGAGTCATTAATGTCTGAGTGATCCTTGTGTATTCTGCTCCCTGAGCAGCAGCCCCTCCCTGTCCTGGAAAGCTAGTGGCCATGGCCGATCTTTGTAGAGCAGTCATTACCCGGCCCCTCCAGTAAGTGCCTACCTTGACTCCACCGGCCCTGCACTATAAACAACACACCCAACGAGTGGTGGTGTGAGGCAGAGCGCCACCATTTCTGCTCAAAGTTGAGTTGAAGTGGCTCTTTTAGCACCCAGTCTACATAGCGACAGCAACTGCTCTTTTTCTGATGCGGCTCTGGAGCGCTTCCACAATGGGTTGCTGTGAAGGCAAGCATCTTTCTTCTGGGTTGAGAATATAGCACCAGAAGAAGTGAAGAAGCAGACTGAGAATGTTGTTTCACTCTCTCCCTTTTCTCTCCTCTTTCTCTTTCACTATTTCTCCTTTTTTTCTCTTCTACCTTCTTGTTTTAGTGTCCATATAACATGAAACATTCCCTGCATAAATTATAATAAAGCTTCTTGCATATATAAATCAAGCGGACCACTATGGAAAAAGCAGTAAGGCTCCGCTTGTGAAAGTAAAATCTGTTGGACTCTTCTTGGCATTAAGACAACAATTCCTATTGCTACATTGCCAGACAGGACACTAAAAAAAGAGAGAATATAGCACCAGACTACAGCTAATATTTCACAACAAATGAATACTCCGTAGTGCCAAAAGAAATATTTCATCATATATATGCCTATAGTTGACTTTGAGAGGCTTATCAAAAACAAAATATAGAATATATTAATGTCAGACAGTGAGGGAAAAGGTATTTTTCTTTTTATCCCCTGCATGCAGGTGTTGAGTTTCAACTGTATATGTGGGCCTTTGTTTAAGTCAAATTATTTGTGATGGATATTAGGGCTAGTATTAATGTTTGTAGTGGTTTGAGTATTAAAATCAGATGAATTAATAGCAAACTTTTCATTTTATCATTTGTTTTTTTTCTTCTGCATTTCAATTCTTTATATGCAATATTCTCTTTTTTGTTCTTCATCTCTCACCTTTAAGAGAGGACCCTTGTGCTCAGGTCTAATGATGTATTATTTTATGTTTTTTAAACAGTTTTTCTTGAAAGGATTGTAGTCCCATTAATGAGTGACAGGAAACAACAACCAAGCCACCAGTTTTTCCAGTCCACAAATGAGTTTAGGAAGAAATCAAAGGTTCGCTCATTTTCCCAGCATTGCTACTGTTACAGTAGGAGCAGACCGATGGAAGTGGGGCACCATCTTTGGCCATTGTTGTGTTTACATTCCCCCAAAGCTTTGGAGTAAATTCACCCTGCCTTTGTATATTTTACTGCTTATGTGTTGGTGCTTATCTAAATCTCCGTCTCCTTCTCTCTTCCTTTTTCATGCTAGGTCGCAGCAAAGGTGACCAGCGGATCAGCAGGTAGGACGAGCTTTAAAGTGAAAATGGAAATCTTGCCTTACATCTGAGGAGAAGGGTGTGCATTCATTGTTTTGTGTGTGTGTGTGTGTGTGTGTGTTTCCCCCCTCTGACTTTGTATTCCCACTTAGGGATAAAACAGGACTTGTGGGAATTTCTCCTCCTGCCTTTCAAACCCCAGCCACCACAGCACAAACACGCACACTGTCATATCATCAGACACATGCACATTTTAGGAGCAATAACAACTACTGATAGCATAAATCACACCCCATTTGCAGTGTCGTGTGATTAAAGTATTCACAGCCCTTCCAGTTGCAAAACAGCCAAAGCTATCCAACCACCACCTCGTAGCTGGTTCTCGGTTGGTTTTTAGGTCTGGACATTGACAGGACCATTCCAACACCTGAATGGGCTTTGATCTAAACCACATGTATCAAACTCCAGTCCCCGAGCGCCAGCGTCCTGCTAACTTTAGATGTGCCACTGCTCTAACCGGCTGAATCTGATCATTAGGGCATTAGCTGGGCTCTGTGAAGGCATGCTGACGGGGACATTCAGTCATTTGATTCAGGCATTTTGGACCAGAGGCTAATCATATACTTGCAGGATGCCGGACTGGAGTTTGACACCCCTGCTCTAAATCACTCTGTTGTAGCTCTGGGTGCACAAATTTAATTTTCTGACATACACAGTATTTTCCACATTGGCTAAAATGTGAAAATGTTGTCTCTTCTAACCAGAATACCTTCTTTTATCTGTTTTAGCTGCATCTTCAATCTGTGTAAACATGTCTCTCTGTGTCCTTTCAACAATTGCTCTCTTCTGACCCTTCTTTCGCAAAGGTCAGATTTGTGGCGTGTACATTTAGTTACAAATGTAGCTGTGGCTCTCTGCAGCTCCTCCAGAGCGACGATGAGACTTTCGGCTGTGTCTTTGATTAATTGATCCGCTGGCCAGGCTTTCCAGATTAGGTTTCAGATGATTGATTGAACAGTGCTCCATGAGATGTTCAAAGTTTTCTCCTAAACTTCTTCCCTGGTCTTCATGCTGCTTCTTGTTCTCTTGTGTTCTCTAAGAAACCTCTGAGGCCTCCACAGAACAGCTGGATTTGGACTCGGCTTAAATTACAGACTGCTGCGCTTTGTTCACTAGTTGACTTTTATGTTATATATATGTAAGACAAATTTACGGCCCATTTTTCAGATGTTTTTTTTTTTTTTTTGTAAACACATTAGAAAACTGTGGCTCCTTTTCCATTTCCAAATAATGCCCTGCTTTGTATTTCTCTATCACATACATTTCCAATGAAATACACTGAAGTTTGTAGTTTTAAAGTGAAAAAAACATTAAAGGGATACAGGGATTTGGCCTAAATTTGTGAGGCGTTGTACTCTAAAGTTTCTCTTTGTCATGTTATGTGTTGCATCTGGAGGCAAAAAAAAAAAAATGTTTTTAGATTTGGATTGAACCAAAATGACACATTTTCTTATTTACTTTCTGGGTCTCATGTTCACTGAAACTGATGCAAGAGTCAACAAAAATGATAAATGAGCCCTCGCCTCTTCTGTATCCTCTGAATGTGCCCCCCCCCCCCTTTTTGATTGGCAGAAGCAGATGCCACGGCGGCCGTAGCTAAGTGTGGATCCCAGGGAGTTGATTTAGGTCACAATCGCAGAGTTTAAGGTTTGTTTACTTTGCTGGGGTTTTCTGAGCGCATGTCTCTAGTTGTGCTGGGTTCTCTCAGATGCCAGCCGTCAGGGTAACATTACCAACACTGATAGTCCGTGCAGGAGAGGTGCACGCTGGGTAATGAGGCCCAGGAGGCTTCGGCCAGGTCAGAGGGGATGCTGTAAGGGGTTTAGGGTGGGTGGGGGGGTGAAAGGGTTGCGTGTTTGTGTAGTTGTAAGAGTAACATTTCATACAAACACGGCAGCGCTGAGGAAGGAGAGTAGATTAGAGCAGCCAATTGGACTTTTAGGCTTCAGATTTGTTTTCTCTCTTCGAGAGTGTTTATTTTCTCCTCTGATGTCGGGAAACACTTGAACGCTCTGACAGAAATCCCTTCTAATCAATCGGTGTTTGTCGGCCTGTGTGGTCTGGTTCTTTGTTGCCGAGCGGCGGGGATATGATACGGCCGTATCTCGCCTCACATAGCTGACATTCACTCCGCTCCGTGTCGGATAAACAGGGCATTCCTCCAGGGAGTTTTATTAGAACTACCGGCGTTCACACTGTGACTTCTGCTGGGTGGCTGGCTGCGGATTATTGAAATTACCCACAGCACGCATCTTTGATGTGTTTATTTACTCTGACAGCTTTATTGGATCTCCGTAGCCACGTCTGGGAGGACATATGTGGTGTGATGGTATCTGGTTTGTGTCATATCTGCCCTTGAGCCACCGAGGACGTGGAAAACCGAGCTCACATTATTTTTGTATCTGGAAAATTTATTTGCTTCATCAGTAAGGCTTTTCTGGGAAAATGCCTTAAACTACCAGATAATGTCCTTTGTATTGGCAGATTCTTGTTAGAGTCAATCATTGTGGCTTATTAACCTCAAACAATTATCAAGACGTGTCCGGCTTCATGTAACTTTGTCACAACTCATTTGAGGTTTTAACTACAACTATAGGACTAAGGCATCACTGTAGGCACAATATATATAAGACATAAGGGAGGCTGGCCTTTTGGTTAAAAGGTCATTTAACGTAATTTTAAAAATGTACTGAAATTAAACCTAATTAATGGGTGTTGTTCGTAAATTTCTTCTCAAATCTATGTCTGAAATCGACAATAAAAACATTATGCTACCTGTAGAAGTCTGCATGTTTAAGCATTTTAGCAACAGTAGCAAAAATTGTTGCTTGGTTAAATAAGATCATGCTTACTATTTATTGGAAAATCCAGGTATCCTGAATTTCACCCGAGCTCAATGCTCTAAATAATATGACACCATGATGCATCGTTTTTCTGCCGTTCTCACCTGTTGGGGAGGCATTTAAAAAGTCAAATAAAAAAACATGCAAACATGTACTGTAACAAAGCAAGCAACCCTTTTTCTTTTAGCTAACAGCTCTAGTTACACCTTCCTAAATCATTAGTTCTGAGGGAGACAAAAATGTTAATGAAACAGAAAAAAACAGTCATGCATCTCTCAACTACTTTAAGTATAATAATGAGTATTCAGTTCGGGATGACTGCTCATTTTGATGCTCTAAGCCAAACGTTCTATGATTGTGACAACATTTGATTGTGTTTCATTACTATAAGCCGAATCGATACTTTCATCTTTCGCAGGACTTTGGGTGGCCTCCGTGTTGGCATTAGTTGTTGCACGTACCACCCACCTACACGTTACTGCAGACGAAGCAGATGCCTCCATGGTGAGGGTTCTTCCTGAAAAGCTGTGGCCTCTCCCAGCAGGACAGTGTAATCCTACCACCCAGCAAAAAACAATTTAAAGAATGTACCAAAGTTTCAGGCTTCAGTTTTAAATTCAGCAGCTAAGGCTTTTGGCTGATGAAAGTGACATTTGTGACCCTGACTAATGCTGGTAGAGGCACACAGTATGAACACTATAAATAAGGAGGGATGTCATGATTAGGATTTGTTTGTCCCCACAAAGACATTTACCAATGTCAAGTTATGATCTGATACTTAATTGCAATCAATGCTTTTGCATAGAATTATGTGGGGTGGGGCAAGATCTCGTGACAAAAAAAGAAATGACACAATGTTTCTCATCAAAGAAAAAAGTTTGTCAGACAAATAATAATAATAATAATTATGTAACCAGATATGAAGAAGAGTGATTTTAGGGTTAGATGGAGGGAAAGTTGGGGACAGGGTGAAACTTAACAGATGTTTGATGTATAACTAGTCATGTTATGTGTTACTATAAGAAAAGTCAATAAAAATAATGTTAAAAAAAGAAGAGTGTTTTCAGCTTGTAACTCATATTTATATGTGAGACTCTGCTCGTCGGGTGTGGCTGAAACCTCTCGTCATAAACAAAGAAGGCCTCAGCAGTTTTTAAATTGTTAGTTTGAGGGAATATTGGCTACTTGGTTGAAAAAAGAAATGGTGATGCAATTAGGATGTTGCAAAAAGCGGCAGTTTGCACTACACTAATGGGATATTTTAGCAGTACCTTTCTGGTGTTAGGACCACTTTAGAGCTAGACTTGCATGACAACATGAATATTTGTACTAATGTGCACTGTTTACAGATTCTATAAAACATGGTTTTTGATTTGGAAAACATTTTATGTGAACACAGATAAGTGAAATTATTAAGTTGTTGGGTATATTCACAGCATACACAGCATTCATTACACTGTCCCCCAGCTGACAACAAAAATGGCTGAATAGGGTGGAGTTAAATGCTTTGTGACCTGGAGGAGAGCAGGATGTGAAGTACCTCCTTTAGATTTAAAGAGACGGCACCAAAGGTAGTCGCTCCCATGTCCCCTTTGAGACAAGACTGAAGCATAGAGATGAACTGTCGGCAGAGTTCTTTGATAAGAAAAAGTGACTTACATTTGATTGAACACAAGGAGAATGAGGCAGTAGAGGAACATGAGGCACTGCAAAGGAATAATCCAGCAGTGATTAATATGAACCAAAGAGTTTAAATTAAAAAGAAAGGCATACAGAGCAGATGAGTGCAATCAAAATGAGGAACAGCTAAGGCAAGAGGAAGGTCGAGGAGCTGAGGGAGAGAGACTAATTTACAAACAGGACCTGAAGGGAGAAGTAAAGAAAACCCAGGAAAATTTTAACTGAGATCTTCCAGAAGTAATTGAAAATGAGAAAGAAGACAAGAGTAGACTAATAATCTAATACACAAGACATTAATTAAAATGGCAACATCTAACTGACCAAAAGAAAGCAACTTGTAGTCAACTTCAGGAGGAAGAGGGACAGATTTGTTGTGATGAACACACTTTTTCAGGACCTCACATCGACTGTTAACGTCCCTGCTTTTGTGAAAAATAAAAGCACAGTAGGGATTGTACTTTTTAAAGCTGCTGCTGCTGCAGATGTTCTGTTGAAAGCATCACTCACAATATCTTTGTGTGGTTTACAAGCTGCTCCTCAACTCACAGCATAGCTGTTGAGCGAGTATCAGCCCAGGACATTATTAAGACATCACTTCGTCGTTTACGTATACCATAACAATGAAGGCTTTGAATTGAACGGAATTGCAACCATTGCACTGCTACCTTGCAGCAAGAAGGTCCTGGGTTCGTCTTGGGGTCTTTCTGCATGGAGTTTGCATGTTTTCCTTTTGTATGTGTGAATTCTCTCTGGGTACTCCTCTTCCTCCCGCAGTCCAAAAACAGGTGTGAGTGTGTGCGTGCGAGCATGGTTGTTTGTCCTGTATGTCTCTGTGTTGCCCTGGGATTGTCTGGTAATCTGTCCAGGGTGTACCCCGCCTCTCGCCCCTACCCTGCACCCATAGGAGGGTATAGTCGATGGACGGATGGAATCACAACCATGGGATTTCAGGCGATAGACCAAAACAGGATAGGGTAGTGGAGGAAAACACACTTTAGATATCCTCATCATCCACACACACCCTCCCCCTCTTTGGTGACGCATAGAGATTAATGCATCGTACTGTACGGATGCTCCTCCACAGCAAAGAGAGAGAAGCGGGTCGGAGTCGATGGGAAGATGGATGGGAGTGAATAAAGAGCAACACTGGAAGATAACCTGTTAAACGGTGCTCACCTTCCTGCAGGACAGCGACTCAGAGAATACATCAGAGTTTGTGGTTATAATCCAAGAAAGTGAGAAAATGTTCACAAAGTAGGAACACTTTTACAAGGCACTATCCACAAAATGAATATGTATAGCTTAAGATAATTCCTAACTTTTAAAACAGTGATTATAAAAAGATTCTGATGCAACAAATGTGCATACTGAATTACATTTTGTTAAAGAAGAACGGTTGTCAGACCTGTCATCAAGCAGGATTTTGTTTTTTTAATTATTATTTTGGTCTAGGTTAGTGTATTTATAGCCTTTAGGAGCGGCAGATTTGTGTTTTGTGTCTCTTCAGACTTATTCAGACGTCAGAACGAGTCGTCACGTACCTCATTTGGAAAAAATATCTCAGGAAACTGCGGCTACTTTAGAGCAACTGATAACATTCTTCACATTTTCTAGGATTAGAAAAACACATACAAAGTAATCCATCAGAACTCTCACATTATTGGAAAGCGCTCAGAGGGCCTTTGAGGAATCTGAGTGTTTGATTGGGAAGTGTTTTTACACTGCTGCATGTCTGGGTTACATTTTTAATCTGTCAGGCTGGAGAGACTCTGCTGCTCTGCAACACTCTTGAAGGAGAAACAGGAAAATGACCTGGAAGTATTGCTGCTACTTCATAATTTCACCAGTGTCCTGTTGTTTACCTTCATAAATCTCAGTATTGAGCCCCTGAAATTTTCTCTGTGACTGATTAAAAAATAAACAACAAAAAAAATTGTCAACATGGGTGCTTGTAGGTGTAAATATATTCAATAAATGAAGATATGGATTTCTAAGAGGTTTGTTTGTCAGATTAAAAGTACAATTTAAAAAAAATCCATAATTATCAGAAATTAGGCTTTAAAAATCAACAATCAGTGTTAATCTATAAAATGTCTTTCTCTTAGTGAATTGAGTTACTTGAATATGACTGTATGTGTTGCAGGCTGAGTAGATTTAAAGGTTCACTGTGAAATGAAGAGCTGTGCAACAGCCTGAGGCCTTAAGCTTCCTTCATATTTGCCTTTTCATTTCTCCGCAGCCTTTCTGCCCTCTGCTGTTTCTCCTGATCATTTTAGTGCCACCACAATATCTTTGTTTAGCGTTCGCAGTGATCTTATATGCAACTGCTTTCATCTTTCATGTTTTTTTATGAATCCAGGTGCCATTTCCTTGACAGGCTCATGCTTTTTAAAAAAAAAAAAAAAAAAAGAAGCTTACTGGCAGCTAAAGAGTAAATTTCCAATCCATCTCCTTTACTTTTTTACCTCATATCATACTGATCCTCATATCTGACTGCTACTTTTACACTCAGCACTTTGAATTGCGTTGTTACTGAAAAGTGCTTTATAAATAAACATGCCTTGCCTTACATTTTCTTTCAAAGCATAATTAAATTACGATATTAATCTATAATTGAATTAAATTGAAGTGAATGAGCTCCTTAAATTGGAAATTATATTTCCCAACATCCAGTATGATTGAACCAGGGAGAATTCAAAGACAGAAAAGGCTGATTGTAAATGTCAGAAATGAATAAAACAAGCTTCACATTAGCATGGTTAACAAAAAAAAAAGCAGTAAGACCCACTTTTAATCTCCCCAGACAGTTTTTTCCAGAGTGTAATGTAGATTGGATTCAATTTAAAGGTTAATCCTGGTGGGTGAAAGTTTTGTTTGCATCACAGGAATAACCTTTTGAAAGATCTGGGCTCTCATCAGAAGAGCACATAAAGCATCTGTCTCTTACTTTTCTCTACATCAGTATTGTGTATTATTGGGCTGCTAACAGCTCTTTGCAGATCTGTGTAGGGAGCGTATGAGTTATCTGCACCAGCTGGCCTGGGGGGCCCAAGCAGTAACGTAGTATGTTCATACCTTTGACCCACTCTGAGATTTCACCTAAAGGTTGGAGCTGCATCAAGCATCATTATGCATGTATTGTTATACTAATGCACACATTTTTACATGTATTATTGTGAGTAGTATGATTGCTACAGTAACTGTTTTATCACTCGGGGGTAGAAGTAATTATAAAAGTATTATTGTGCTGTTTTGTTGTAAAAAAAAAAAAAAAATCTTGTAACTCTTTGAGGCTTTTGATGTTTTCACATTTTAGACTGGTACTTTTTTTTTTTGCTGTTATAGTTGCTATTACTTCATTTTATGTGGCAATATGAGAGTTAGTTACTGAGAGTCATCCTGGTAAAGAAAAAAAACAAAAAACTAATAAAAAAAACGTCACCATATGTATGCAACTAACAAGTCCATAAAAAATGAGTCGCTCAGCAAGAAGGCACTCCTATCAGCATGTAATCTGCACTCCCACGACCTACAGGGTTTCCTTTACATCCATTAGCCATTGTTTGCTCTTTTTCCCCCCGCCTCTTTCCATACCACAGTCTGCACCCTGCAGTGCCATGCATTTCATAACTTCTTGTCTGCCTCTGAACATACCGTCAAGCTTTTTTGCATTTAAAATGCCGTTAAAAGTATTTTCTCCCTTGGTCTTTTTTTTTTTTTGTGTGTGTGTCAAACATAAATGTTTCAGATTATCATAACAGATTTTAGTACCAAGCAGTAATGATGTGAGTAAATACAAAAAGTAGTTTTTGGATGAATATTTCATCTGTTCAGGAAAAACATGTTGGGTCTATATAGATAATCACTACCCTCTTACTATACAGTATTATAATTTAATTAGAGCAACAATCTGCATGTCTCACTTGACTCAGTTCAGGTCAGTGTTATATTGCATCAAAAAGAAAGAAACTGACTCCTCTGAAACCTTGTTTCATTGTTTCACATGTGCCAAAAACATCTGGATGTTCCCCAAGCATTTTTATGAAATATTATCTGGATTTATGTGAAAAAAGCAAAACTTTTCCAATGTGTGCAACCCTTTGATCTGCTAGAAAACTAACACATAATTTCATAACAACATTAAATCATAGGTAAAACATGGTGATGGTAGTGGGATGACCCGGGGCTGGTTTGCTGTAATTGTTATTAACCAGGAGTTTTGCTCTCCACCCAAAAAGTTATGTATCTGGACAAAAACGCAGAGGAAACCAACAAGTTTGCGGCAAAAGATTTTTTCTGTTGTAGGAGATTACTGACGGTAGTACTTTCGCTGACTGGGTAACTAATTAGTTTGTGGATCAGACTAAATTTGCACTTGACCCACATCCACCACGGCCAATTTCTCTGTAGGAGCCACAGATGCATTACTCACTGCCTAGTGCAGAAATATTGACACACACACACGCTGACGCGGTTGATTCAATCCAGTAAAGATGCTGTCGGTCTGCACTGTTAACGTGCTTAGACGGCGTAATTTAGTCAAGATCAGATCTAAGCTCAAATGTCAGAATGGAGAAACTAGATCAACGTTTTCTTTTCCCAGTTGGAAAACTTTAATGTCTTTAAGCTCTTGATTGAAGTGATTCCTCATCTGTGTTTTACATTTTGACCTTGTTTGGGTTACTCCCATTCTTATCTTCGATGTCATCAACCTCTGTCTGCACCCACCTCCACGCTTGCTGAGGATTTGCTTTTGGGGGGAGTGAGTCTCAAACAGTCAGTCTGATCCATCAAAGTTAAGGTCTATAATAAAAGATCAATAAAATCACCTCCTAACACTAAATAGAGATAGAAGTTCTTTAAATGACCTGTAGCTTGTTTAAATATATATTCAATATATTAGAATATGCATTTATAAGAGGCTTATTTGCGAGATTAAACGTACCTTTTAAAAAAAGAAAAAAAAACACATTACCTTTAAGCCAGTATTAAACATGCTTTTCATTAAGCCCTCATTTTTTCATGAAAAATATAGCTTTTTAAAATTCATCTGATGCAATATTCTTAAACGCTGTGTTTTTATTAGCTGGAGGTGGAAAAAGAATCACAATTAACAGAAATATAGGCTTTGAATAGCAAAAGCTGTTCACCTTGCTCATTTCATGTTGACTAATAGATGCAGATGTTTTGTGGGAATTTTTTTTTACATTTCTAATTTTCATCCATAAGGCTTGTTTTTGTTTGAAATGATATATAGTTTTATTTGTGCAGTTGAGTTTTTGAAGGAGATATTGTTTTTGTCAGCTGCAGTGTGCGGCTTTCAGCTCAGATGAGACACTTGAATATAAAAGACACACCCTTAAACACACCAGCAGAGATTGACTGATCGGAAGCTTAATTTTTAAAACGTTGTGAAATATAATAGTATATGAAATAAATGTGAGATCCTTGTCACGATTAAATGGTCGTGTTTTTGCACTCATGTCAATCAGATTTAAGTTTGATGAGGGGAAAAAAGGGAAAACAGTTTATTTATATAGAACTTTTCAGTAAAGACGATTCAAAGTGCAACTAAGGTTAATGACCCCCATTGCCATCTGTTGAAACACTTTATTCAATCCTGATTTTTGCACTTTATGCAGATTCTTTTTTTGTTGGCTCTTGATGACATCATGCTGATGATTTATCACACTGTTAGGAAAACCCAGTGCCTTGTAAAAGTATCCATAGCCTCATATAAATTTCATTTGTTATTATTTCAGAACTAGATAGTAAATATATTTCATTGTTGTACATGACTTGGAAGTAAAATGAAAAGGCTACATGGTGTTGTTACACATAGAACAACATAGAACAGTCTGGAAAGTCTGACTGTATTTAGTCTCCTTTACTCTGATTTCCAGAAATAAATTTAGGCTCTCCAGAAACCCGGATTAGCCTTTAGCAAACTCCATTAATCTTCCCATCTGCTCAGGCCAGCTTCTGTGACTTTGCTGAACCCCCCCCCCCCCCCCCCCCCCAAAACAAGGAAACATCCAGCTAGCAAGATGCTATCACCGCCATGGTAGACCATGGGCATGGTGTGTTCAACGTGATCTGAATTTTGCATGTTTGCCAAAAAAAATTTTTTGGACCATATGTTTGCTGCGTCCCCTTATAAATGGAGCAAAAATGGCCTTTCTTCCTACAATGATGCGCTTCCACAAAGGCCAAATTGGTTTATTTGATGATTTCATAGATTTTATTAAAACGATGCTAGAGTAAAAGGGACTGAACAGAGAGTCATGCCTCAGTTTTTATATTAATGTTGTGAAAAATATTGAAAACCATGTAATGTTCCTTTCCCGTCACAATTACGCCCTACTTATAAATGGCTGATAAGAATATTTTTCCAACTCCATGTTTGTCTCTCGCTGATTAAGGAGGAGTTTCTGTGGAGGTCTTCTTTTTATGCACTTGCAGAATTCAAGCAGATCTCTTTCATGTACGGCATCATGGAGGAGCATCGTGCATGTTCCGGGCTTGGAGTCGCGTGCGCTGAACTACTTGGCCTGAATAACTGAGTGTTGCTGAAATTAGAAGATGAGGAGGAGACAGAAAGTGGCAAGATGGAGAAAAGAAAAAAAATTGCTAAGAGGAAAGAGGAGCAGGCGTGCAGGTTTAAGCAAGATTTCAGTGAGAAGAGGGGGAGTTGAGGCAGAAGCATTTGTCACGGCCTTTGGTCACGTGATCTGTTAAATCATTGATTAGTGTTGAACTCACTAACCCAGCTTCTGTGTGCAGAAGCAGATATTGACTTCTTACTGTTACTCTGTCACTGTAAAGGAGCGCCTCAGCAACAGACAGTTCTGGAAAATAGGGTCACGTGCAAAAAAAAAAAATGGTTTGCAATGGGACCCAAACGCAGACTGAACCAGGAGTGGAGCAGAGAATAATCTTTAATGCAAAACATGAACAAAACTTGCAGCAAAGTACTCGGATATCTGGACATGCCACACGGTCAGGGAACAGGGAGAGTGATGGAGAAGCTGTTGGGAAAACAGCATCCATGGAAGTCAAGGAAGAAAGCAGCGGTGAATGGAAGGCAGTCGAGAGCTTTATTATGGAGGGCGGGTCGGGGAACGGGCAAGCAAGCCAGCAGAGGTAATCAGAGGAGACGAGGATAAGATGTGGCAGAGGGAGAAGGCAGAGCTGCTGAAGGAGGGACACAAGAGACCCGGGGGAGAATATCTGACGGAGATCTACAGAAGTAGTTTCTAAATGAGCTAGAGCACAATAACAGGGTAATAAACTAATACTCAGGTGTTAAACTACAAGAAGAACAGGGAAAACAGAGACATGAAAGAAACCCAAAAGACTAGGACAATATACATTTTTAAAAATATATGAAAAAAACATGTAACATTACTAAATCATAAAAAATGGAAGAAAATACTTTTTAAGATTCCATGTGAAATGTCATAAAATGAAGTCTTTGGTGAGCAGCTTGTTAGGACAGTCCCACATTTATTGCCAGTTAGCAAAGGCTGAAGCTACAAGCAGGAAGAAGCAGGGCTGCTGCTCATGATTACATCACAGCTGAAAGTAAGGAGTGTGGCAAGCGTTCCTCAGACCGGTTTCAGAGGCTGGTAGATGGCTACAACAAGCGTCTCGCTGAAATTATTCCAGCTAACGGGGGTAAGGTTAGTTATTAGGGGGTAAGGGTGCCTAAATCTAACTTCAGTTATAAACTTGTTTGCTGATAGATTTAGTTTAATAATCAAAATATATATATATTTTTTTATTGTTCAAGGCCAATTCCAACACTTTCTTTTCCAGATATAAATGATAAGAACTGAATATTAACTGATTAGTCGTAATTGTTTTGCATGACTGTAAACGTTTTTTTTTTCTTTTGCTGTATAGGGCAATTGAATTAGTTCAACATGTAATTTCTAAAGAAATAAAACCATATTTCATTTTTTATTTTTATAGGTAATTTATAACTGATTGTAAGATCCTCCAAGCCGCTCAAGACAGACCAGCAGAAATATCACGAGCTCCTCTGCAGCCCTCAGCATGTTGCATTTTGCTGCAGTTTTTGCTCAGCGTGACCAAATATCTTATTCTGCTGTGCTTCCTAACCTCAAATGACCCAAGTTTAAGTAAGGGGCAGAAACCCGGTGCTCCCTCCACCTCCTCGCCTTCGTCCTTCTTCTCCTCTTCCTTCTTCAGCCCCAAGAAGACAACCGGGTCCTCCACAGCGGCCGTGTCCGATTCTGTTGCTGCAGCAAGATCTGATTGCTCCCCCAGCAGTAAAAAAAAAAAAAAAGGCCCGCGCTCCGCTGTGTATTTGTTCAGAAAAATCAGATCCCATCTCTGTCAATCGTGCTGTTTTGATTGGCTGCCTCACCACTGGAATGTGTTGGATGGGTGTTTAGATTGGCCGCTGCACCGAGACGGACTTCCTGCAGGGCTCCTTCTCCCTGTCCAGACTAAAGACTGACCCTAAGGACCGACTCTGTATCTGCGTCTTCTTGTCTTCAACATTACTGGAAACACAAGACTGAACGGGTGAGTGGAAGTCCAGTAGTTTTCCCACAGAAGAGTTACGTTTAATCTTCACTCTGACCCGGCAGCTTCTTCTCTAAAGCCTTGCCCACCGGTTCCCATCCTTCTCCAAAAGCAACAAAAGTTGTGGAGCAAAACGGCAACACTTTTTCAATGAGTAAAAGAAAATATACTAGTAATAAACCAGTTATGGTAAAGCATCAAATCCCTGTAAAAGGTTTCATGAATCACACACCTTTTCCCCCCATTTTGGTCCCATTTAGACCACAAATGTTTGTACATTCCTACTAGGATTGTATGTGACTGACCAATACAAAAGGATTTTCAAATGTTTTACTAATAAAACTATGAAATATGTGGTATGCATTTTATCGAGCCTCTCTCAATCAATACTTTTTAGAGCCACGTTTTGCTTCAATAACCGCTGCAGGCTTTAGTGATATATTAATACCAGGTTTGCACAGAGATTGACATTTCTGTACATTCTTCTTTGTAAAATAGCTCAAGCTGAAGCAGATAGGCTGGACGTTGACTGGGCCATTCGAACAAATGAAAAACTTTGACTTAAACCTTTCTATTGCAGGGTCATTGCCCTGCTGGAAGGTGAACTTCTACATAAGCCACAAGTCTTTTATAGCCTTGACCAAAGTGTTCTAGTTGAGGGCTAGTTTCCTGCTATGCATGGTGATTTGCTTGTAGGCTTAAGGCATTGTTTTGGTCTCATCTCTGTCAGGATTTGGGTTTTGTTTCAGCTGTTTGTTAATTTTGATTTATTAGTTAACTCTCTGGTCTTTAAAATCAGTTTTGGTTTTGGGCTCTTTCTTGTTTGGTTTCTATTATAGCTTGTGTGTGTTGTGTTTAGTCTTAGGTTTAGGTTCTGTATTAGTTTTGGTTTATGGAATAGGTTAGATTTTATTGTAGTTTGATTTTATTTAGGTTTCCAGTTCAGTTCTGTCTCTTCCCAGCAATCTGTTTATCTGTCACTCCCCAAACACCAGTTACCAGCCTATCACATCTGCTCACCTGTCAACCTCCAGTCACTAGCCAATCAGTTCAGTTTCCACCTGTCACTTGTAATTAGTCTTCACTCCCGTTCACCTGCTCACTCCACTATATAGTTCTGCCTCGGTCTTCAGTTATCTGCCAGATCATTAACGAGCCACGGTGAGTTTAGTTCCAGCATTCTATTTTCTGATTGACCTGTTGATGATAACCCGAGAGCCTCTTTTGATTCTGAGCCAGCCTGTTCCCTGATCTGATTTTCCTGCCCTGTCTGACTGATTTACCGGTTTACCGACTAGTTTCTGTCCCATGGTTATCCGAGCTTGCTTTGCCCTGTCTGTACCTCTGCCTATTTTGGACTGCTTTTTGTGTACCGGATTTTGGACTGCCCTTTTGACTATTGAGCCCGCCTGTCCCTGTTTTCATTATTAAAATCCTGTTTTTTGCCTTAACCTCACTTGTTGGGTTTGAATACTGGGTTTGCCTGATTCACGATCATAACAGAATGATCTGGCCCCACTAAAACCTATCGCCCAACAAGTTTTTAGAGGTTTTTTTTTTTTTTCCCCTCCACACGCTATGGCTTGGGAGGGTTCCAGATTGGCGTTCTGTCCCCCTGGTATCGGTCCCAGACGCCATCTCTCCAGCAGCCGCAGCAGCAGTAACCCGCTGCCTGCTCCGAGTTTACGATTGGGAGGGCTCTTTGTCACAAATTCAGATTCTGCTCAGAATAGAAGGGATCACTCACCCAGCGACACCGCTGTCGGCTCTGCCCATGGGTTTTATCCAGACCCAACTTTGTTTATGGAGGTCGAAGCGGAGGTGGTGCGGGATCTTCGCCCGGATCTTTTTCTCTCTCTCCCTCCAGAGGAGGAGATGCAGGGAACGCTGTGGGCTCCGCCGATCCCGGCTCTACCGACAGAATTAAACCTCCAGCAAGTCCTGCCGTCCCGCCGTCGGAGGAGGGGACGGAAACCTGTGGGTCGCTCCTTCACCCGTTCTGTTCGGCCGACAGGCGAGTCAGTACCGCGCCCGTCCGTTGCCACTTCCTGCCCAGTGGATCGGAGTCCGGTGCTCCCCAGAGCTGAGCAGCCCACAGCGCCTCCTGGTGGCGCCCGTGATGCTGAGGATCTGGCTCTGGAGGACCAGTTAAGAGCTTTTGCCCCTATTATTAAGGACCTTAGGGAGGCTCTTTTCTGCCGGTATTCAGAGGAGCTGGAGGCAAAATTAAAGGAGGTCGAGGGGCACTATAGAGCAGCTCTCCAGGGTTTCTATAGTGGACTCAATCCTGTCCCCAAGGGTCCAGCCGACGCCCCGGTACCTGCACCTGTCCCAGAGGACCCGCCTCCTACCTCAGCTCCAGTGCCGGCCTCCGGCAGCTATAAGGCAGCACTGTCTGCGCAGCCGGCCCAAGACGCTGCAACCCCGGAGGGTCCGCAGCCGGCCCGAGACGCTGCAACCCCGGAGGCTCCGCAGCCGGCCCGAGACGCTGCAACCCCGGAGGGTCCGCAGCCGGCCCGAGACGCTGCAACCCCGGAGGGTCCGCAGCCGGCCCAAGACGCTGCAACCCCGGAGGCTCCGCAGCCGGCCCAAGACGCTGCAACCCCGGAGGCTCCGCAGCCGGCCCGAGACGCTGCAACCCCGGAGGGTCCGCAGCCGGCCCGAGACGCTGCAACCCAGGAGGGTCCGCAGCCGGCCCGAGACGCTGCAACCCAGGAGGGTCCGCCGCCGGCCCGCGACGTGGGAACCCAGGAGGGTCTACCACAGGCCCACGATGAGGGGGTTCAGACGAGCCCTCTTTCAGGCCGCAACTCGGGGGCTCATCGGGACACTGGGCGCCGTGGCCCTCGCCCAGACGACAAGCGGCGCCGTGGCCCTCGCCCAGACGACAAGCGGCGCCGTGGCTCTCGCCCAGACGACAAGCGGCGCCGTGGCCCTCGCCCAGACGACAAGCGGCGTTGTGGTCCTCGCCCAGACGACAAGCGCCGTCGTGGCCCTCGCCCGAACGACAAGCTCCGTCGGGGGCCTCGCCGAGAAGACAAGCACCCAGAGCCCCATGGAGACTTAGAGGCCCCTGGACCTCTTCTGAAGCTCTTACCCCCTCATCTTTGGCTTGACAGCCAATTTCCCAAGTGGCTGACCAAACTGTCTTTGTCGGAGGTTCTGGAAGGGTTATTGATGAGGTTCTGGGTGTTAAAGGGTCTGGGAGCATCTGAAGCCTGTAGCCAGGCCCCGTCTGAACCTGTAGCCTGTAGCCAGGTCCCGTCTGAACCTGTAGCCTGTAGCCAGGGCCCGTCTGAACCTGTAGCCTGTAGCCAGGTCCCGTCTGAACCTGTAGCCTGTAGCCAGGTCCCGTCTGAACCTGTAGCCTGTAGCCAGGGGCCGTCTGAACCTGAAGCCTGGAGCCAGGGGCCGTCTGAACCTGAAGCCTGTAGCCAGGGGCCGTCTGAACCTGAAGCCTGTAGCCAGGGGCCGTCTGTACCTGAAGTCAGTAGCCAGGGGCCGACTGAACCTGAAGCCAGTAGCCAGGGGCCGACTGAACCTGAAGCCTGTAGCCAGGCTCCTCCTGAACTCTGTAGCCAGGCTCCTCCTGAACTCTGTAGCCAGGCGCCTCCTGAACTCTGTAGCCAGGCGCCTCCTGAACTCTGTAGCCAGGCGCCTCCTGAACTCTGTAGCCAGGCGCCTCCTGAACTCTTTAGCCAGACGCCTCCTGAACTCTTTAGCCAGGCGTCTCTTCTAGCTCTTAGTCCGGCGCTGTCTCCAGCCTTTAGTCCGGCGCCAGGTTCTGTTCTCTCTCTCTCCAGACGTCGGTTCCGGAGGGTCCTGTTCTACCGACGGTCCTCGAGGTTGCTGCTCTGCCGGCGGTCTCCGAGAGACCTGCTCCGCCGTCGGCCTATGAGAGACCTGCTCCGCCGCCGGCCTATGAGAGACCTGCTCCGCCGCCGGCCTATGAGAGACCTGCTCCGCCACCGGCCGCCGGACATCTTTGCTAACCGGGGCCGTCCTACAGGACACCCGCCGGATTACCTGTCTAACAGGGGTCGTCCGCCGGGACGTCCGCCGGAGAACCTGACACGCCTAGGACGTCCGCCGGAGAACCTGACACGCCTAGGACGTCCGCCGGAGAACCTGACACGCCTAGGACGTCCGCCGGAGAACCTGACATGCCTAGGACGTCCGCCGGAGAACCTGACACGCCTAGGACGTCCGCCGGAGAACCTGACACGCCTAGGACGTCCGCCGGAGAATCTGACACGCCGAGGACGTCCGCCGGAGAGCCTGACACGCCGAGGACGTCCGCCGGAGAGCCTGACACGCCGAGGACGTCCGCCGGAGAGCCTGACACGCCGAGGACGTCCGCCGGAGAGCCTGACACGCCGGGGACGTCCGCCGGAGAGCCTGACACGCCTGGGACGTCCGCCGGACAACCTGACACGCCGAGGCCGTCCTGCTGGACGCCCGCCTGAGAACCTGACTCGTCGGGGCCGTCCTGCTGGACGCCCGCCTGAAAACCTGACTCGTCGGGGCCGTCCTGCTGGACGACCGCCTGAGAACCTGACTCGTCGGGGCCGTCCTCCTGGACGACCGCCTGAGAACCTGACTCGTCGGGGCCGTCCCCCTGGACGACCGCCTGAGAACCTGACTCGTCGGGGCCGTCCTCCTGGACGCCCGCCTGAGAACTTGACTCGTCTTGTTTTTTTTGAGTTTATATTTGGACATTTATTTGATTCTAGCCCTGCGTCCTGCACCTCCCTCCACCCGCCCGGTCTAGTCCGTTTTTGTTTATCATTTATCTTGTTTAAGGACGTCTGGTATCCGTCCTTAAGGGAGGGGCTCTGTCAGGATTTGGGTTTTGTTTCAGCTGTTTGTTAATTTTGATTTATTAGTTAACTCTCTGGTCTTTAAAATCAGTTTTGGTTTTGGGCTCTTTCTTGTTTGGTTTCTATTATAGCTTGTGTGTGTTGTGTTTAGTCTTAGGTTTAGGTTCTGTATTAGTTTTGGTTTATGGAATAGGTTAGATTTTATTGTAGTTTGATTTTATTTAGGTTTCCAGTTCAGTTCTGTCTCTTCCCAGCAATCTGTTTATCTGTCACTCCCCAAACACCAGTTACCAGCCTATCACATCTGCTCACCTGTCAACCTCCAGTCACTAGCCAATCAGTTCAGTTTCCACCTGTCACTTGTAATTAGTCTTCACTCCCGTTCACCTGCTCACTCCACTATATAGTTCTGCCTCGGTCTTCAGTTATCTGCCAGATCATTAACGAGCCACGGTGAGTTTAGTTCCAGCATTCTATTTTCTGATTGACCTGTTGATGATAACCCGAGAGCCTCTTTTGATTCTGAGCCAGCCTGTTCCCTGATCTGATTTTCCTGCCCTGTCTGACTGATTTACCGGTTTACCGACTAGTTTCTGTCCCATGGTTATCCGAGCTTGCTTTGCCCTGTCTGTACCTCTGCCTATTTTGGACTGCTTTTTGTGTACCGGATTTTGGACTGCCCTTTTGACTATTGAGCCCGCCTGTCCCTGTTTTCATTATTAAAATCCTGTTTTTTGCCTTAACCTCACTTGTTGGGTTTGAATACTGGGTTTGCCTGATTCTTGATCATAACAATCTCATCATTGCACCTTCAATGTTTTTGTTATGCACCCTGCATGGGTTGTATGGCTTCCTTCATGTTACTCTTCCCAAAAGGCCAGATTTATGGAGTGCATGACCACAAATTCTCTGCCGCTCTTCAGGAGTCACCATGTTTCTTTGATCAACATTTTTCTTTCCAGGCATTTAAGGCGGACACCCATGTCTTGGCAGGTTTGAAGCTGGACTGAGAGAAACATTTTGCAAGGTGTGCATCCCGTCACATCGCTCATGCACTCTCAAGGTTATACAGCGGGACGATGATTTGAACGTGCAGCAAGCCCACCTCTGAATGGCTTAAAAAAAGCAAAACAAATGAAGGTTTTATAGCAGACCCAGTGAAAGTCCAGACTTGAGTCCAGTTGAAATGCTGCAGCATGACCTAAAGCCTTTTTTGTTCATTCTCAAACATCCTCCTCTGTGGTGGCAGAAATAAACGATTCTTCCACTTAGAGTGGACCAAATTTCATCCACAGCAATGTGACAGATTCATCATTGATCCAAAATGCTCGATTGCAGCTCTTTCATTTCTGTTATTTGGTTTAGGGGCCACTTACTTTTGATATACAGCCAAGTTGGATTGGATAGCCTTTTTGTCCTTTGATAAATTAAATCGTAATTTGAAACTCAAGATTATGACATAAACTTGACATAACACCTGTCATGAACATGATGGAGTCGTTATGAATGTTTATGACTGTTGTCACTAAGTGTCATTCGGTAAATTATGACAATTTTAATGCAACGTTGACGCTGACAAAGTTGCCAATGTAATAACAGGTCTAATTAAACCTTTAAAGAGTTACTTAGATGTATGTGTTAAGATTACATTACGCTGTCATGTGTGGTTAGTCTTAACTTTGTCTGTGAGAGACCATTTAAATTGGGTCAGAATTTCCCCTTACCTCCACTAAAGTGAAATTGCAAACATTAATGACTGTGTTATCAAAGCATTTGTCAGTATAATAACGTTTAATGACATCTTTACAACTAGTCCTACACGTTCCACTTTACTTGAGGTAAGGGGAAATATTAATGACATGGATTAGTGGCGCAAATACCTTTCTACCTGCACTATAGCTGTCTCCTGAATGCTTGGTAGTGCTGGAGTCTATTGAGGATTGCCAGAGTAAAGGGGACTGCATTTGAGATATAGGTGAGCTGATGTGATTTTTTTTTTTGCAAAACTAAACAAAAAATGAAACATAAAGGAAAAAGATTGGGTTTCAAGCGTTGTCACATCCTCTGAAGAATGAGAAACCTCTTTTTCCTTGCTCGTGAACTGCTGTGTGTGTTGGTGGTCTTGTCAGTTGACGCTGCCTTTTGTCCCCCCCTGAACTCCCCAGCTCCTCCACCCATCGGTCACTCATTCGTCGTCTTTCATTGCCACTCTATGGAGCTAGCCGCTTCTATCACTTCTTTCCTCTCAAGACGTTTTCCCTCTCATCACTGCTAAGTACCAGTGCCAGACATGCATCTTGGCCCAGTCTCAGAAGAGCATAGGCACATAAATCACTAGGTCGCTTAACTGGACATTGCAGACCATGGCCAGGCAGAGACGGAACTCCTTAGATCTTTGCCCTTAGACATGTCGTGTGTTTTATAGGGCAAAATAAAATACAATCACATCAGTCATCCCAAAGGCAATAATAATAGAGACAATTTAGATCCCAACCAATAGCAGTCAGCCTGACAAGTTAAAAGGGTTTTTGGTGTCTGCGTGACCCCAAGATTTTGCTGATGCCCGAGATGTCAAACGCGTTTCGACAGGCCAAAATGCCGAATCAGGTCCCTCCTCGCAGGGTCCACGCTGACCCGCAACTCGACACCGCAAACAGGACGTCCGACGGTGTCGGGCAGACGGCAGCTGAGAAGCGTCCTGGGCTGCTGGGATGGCTCTGTCTGGCATTCCTGGGATAACATGGGAAGAACTCAGGGCTTAGGAGGAAATTCCCAAAACTCTTAACCTGTCAGACGTGGGGTGAAAGTGCCTAGCAAAGAGAAACAGCTTAAGCACTTTCACTTTAGGCTGTCAGGCTGAACATGATGGGTGTTTATAGAGAAACTCTGTCTTAGTTGTGTTGGGTAAAGTCTGATGTGCAGGTGCTCTCATGGTGATGGAAAAGTTGTGCAGTCAACAGAAGGTTCTTCCATTCCACAAGCAGGAATATTGTTTTAACTCTGGATAGATGGGTGGCTGGATGGATGGATGGACTGGGAATAAACAGATTAATATTAGGACGGCCATGGCAATAGACGGATAGGCTGATGGATGGGCGGATAGATGGAATGGACGGACAGTTGGTCAATGAATAAACGGATGAAAGGATGGGTAAACCAAAACTCAGATGGATGGATGACACTTATATCAGTTTCCAGAACTTTCCAGAATGTGTAGGAACTACATTTTTTGACATATACCTACACACTTTTGGAAATGTGCAGCATGTGAGATCTATGAACATTGCTCTTTGGAAACATGAATATTTGAAAGTCCAGTGGGAAAAAAAATTAAACGTAGGAAACCATTATAATGTGTTGGTAAATTAGGTGAAAATTTAATAAAATTGAATAAAATTGCCAGCCTACAATGTAAAGACTATATTCAATCGAGTGCAGCAAGTTTATTTGGGATTTTGGTATATTGAAATCATGTGAATGGCAGACCAGATCTTGCATTTTTATGGTTAAAATAAATACATAGAACATGTCTTCCCTGATAAAGACACTAATTTAGCAATATTTTTTAAAATTGATGACAAAGATTGGCGGTCCTTGTTTCTGAAGGCAAGCAAAGCTTTCCACTACCAACTTGTAAAAACAACAATCAGTTTTAATGGTGAAGTCTGGTGTTCTGCAGGGTTCTGGACTAGATCACGCAGGATATTCATCCATCTTACTTTATATAAACCTTTTTGTTCCAAACTTTTTTTTTTTTTTTTACCTACAAGATCTTGTTGGATTTATTCGTTATACTAAATCCCAAACGACCCTTTTAGTTGCAAGATATTCGAATCGTCCCCTGTTAAAGCGCCACACTACCCGTGCCTCCGCTTCTGATATCGATGCTGCGATGTTTAGAAGTATTGAAATATTCAGTTTACGTTTTCAGGGTTTGTGTCCACCCCCCACCCCACCAATGAACGTGTAACATCTCTTCGGTGACAGTGTGGGGGCAGTCAGGTGTGTGACTGAATGAGCAGATAAACCCAGACTTGTTCTGGCGACAAGCAGCACAGTTGCAACTTGTGTGCGTGCAATGTGCGGCATGGCTGAGTGTTATTACTACGCATCAAGGAGATTGAAAGAGATCCTTGTTTGGGTGAGTGGGTGGGTTTTTTTCTGCAGATCATGTAGGTTTGGTGCGTGTGTGTGTGTGTGAGAGAGAGAGAGAGCGTCTTTGCACATGGGGAGGGGGGGAATCCGCCTCTCACATCTGGCTGTGGCTCACATGCAGAAGTTATGTTGAAACGGCGCAGCGCCTTCGCTCTGTAAGCGACTGGATGAAAGGATGTGGGATCAGTGAAATTCTTTTTTTTTTTCTTTTTTTTTGTGTGTGTGTGTGTGTGGCCAAAGGCACCTTTTCTGCTGGTTCAGGGAGGTGACGCAGCGCGTCGCAGCGCGGAGCTGTAGCCTGGACCAGGTGAAGCGGTGACGGTCACTGCGGCAGGAGCAGCCGGGACGCGCGCTTGTCCCAGCCGGGGCTGGAATACACCGGGATCGCGGGGGAACGCGCTAATCTGACGCCGATCGACCCCGGATCTTAGTCAGGGATTCATAATAATATCAACAATGCGTCCGGCCGCACCGCAATGACAACACAGCGAAAGTCTGCCAGTAAGCTACAGCTGCGGCGGTCGATCAGTGAGCAGCTGCGGGACTCCACGTCCAAGGCTTGGGATCTGCTGTGGAGGAATGTCCGGGAGAGGCGACTCGCAGGTCAGACCACCAACCAACAAAATCCAACAATTTAACGTGTAGCTAAATTAGGCTCTGTAGTCTCAATATAACGCACGAATCGTAGCTTCTTTTCAATATATATATTTTTGTCTTTTGAAATTATCTCCTGACTACTTTATAGAAAATGCCGCGTTTTTTTGGCAGATCTCTGACATGACGTTTATTTCCCACGGGTGACTGTTATTTAGTCCTGCTAAATCCAGTCCAGCATGTAAAAAATATATATATTTAGAAAGGGGCAAAAGTTTATTTCCAGCCCATGCTGCATACAGTGGTGGCGTCATGCGCATGCAGGGCGCTCCATGATTATTTTTGGGAAGGTCATTGTCAAATTTAGTGGCCACAACAACGCAGGCATGCGCTGTGGAAAGGGGGGTGCACCGTGGCCTTCAGATGCCGGTCATGTACAGTTTTTACGGCTATTCGTGTGTTATTCTTAACGCGTGATTTCAGTCAGCTGGCCCATTTATTATTTCGGGTTTCACAGAGAAGGCTGTAATATGAGCACTAATGCACCAAGTTAAGGAGGGTCAGTCAGTCAGTCAGTCGGTTGCCTCTGTGTTTACAGTGGCCTGCTGGAAGCGCACAGTCTGGATATAGGCTGTGCGTCAGAGAGGGTGGGAGAAGACGGAGGAGGAGGAGGGGGGGGGGGGGGGGGGGGGGGGGGGGGGGGGGAGCAGGAGAGAGGGAGCTGCAGCTGTCTGCTCGATATAATGCAATTACGGAGATGTGCGCCACTTAAACTGATTGAAGCTAGAATATTCCCACATTCAGGGCCCCATGAAACCTCCACGGACCGTGGTATCAGAGTGTGGGAACAGCCGTAATTTGGGGACCAGCTTCCCGTTAAACCCGTCAGCTATAGCAGCTGACCTCCTTATAGGCTACTGTATGTGCGTGTGAATGTATAAAAGTCGTGTTGCCTGTACCCTAACGAAAACCTTTTCCTACCCAAGCCACTATCTATTTATCTTCCATTGTGCTTTTGTATTTTTAGGAATTCTGTAATTAAAAGGTCTAAAGTTTGCATATCTCCTGAATATTTTGTATTAGTCTCCATTTCCATCTATTTTGGCTCTGATCCGCGTCTAACATAAGCCTACTCTCATGCAATTTGACATAATAACCCCTGATCTAACCAAAGTAACTCCTGCTTGTAGACATAATTTGTAGGATACATAAATCCAGATTAGATCACTAACTAGGATATAGTAAATCACTTTTGTTGTCAATTATGTAAGCAGATATAATAGGCGTTGAAGGTGGGCATGAATTAATCTACGGTCAGGATGAAATGACATAAAAAGACATCTCCACCTTCTACCTGTATGAGCTGTAACCAAATATATAAAGGTCGCCAGCACGTGTAAAACTGATGCATTTGTCAACCTGTTTCATGTGAATTCAAGTTCTCTACAAGGGCTCCAGGCCATTAGGGGACCCCAAGCTGTCACAAAGGCGACATATACTGTAGCTCAGGCTGACACTGAGTGCGTGTCAGCTCATCAGAAGCAAAAAGAACTGGGTGGCAAGGTGGATGTTCATTTACAACATAGCTTAATATTCTGTAAACGGACAATACACTCATAACATAAATAAGTGCTTTTATTTGTGCAGATTTGAGTAAAAATTATATTTAACTTCAAAGCAAAACAACACTTAAAACAAATTGAATTACTACCAAAAATGTAGCATGACCTTAGCTTACCAAACAAAAGTAGGCACATCCAGATTCATGTCTATTCTGTTTTGTATTGACTAAACTTTTAGATTTTAGACACACCTTGGCACAACACATGCATTTTTTTGTTATCCATTGGAAGCACCAATCTTGACCATAGCCGGCAAGATAGCTGCTCATTTTAAAAATTTCTCAATCCTGAATCATCATCCTGCATAAGGATTAAACCATGCAAACTCAAATGGTGAGAGGATGCACGCTTCATTGCTCCAGTTGACCCGTCTTCCAGGATGACGCCTCTGCTGCGTCAAACTTGGCAGTAGAATCGACAACACCTTCGATGTTTCATCCATGCATTCATATGGTTTGTCATCCCCGTTAAAAGAAGAAATAAACATTTCTTTAAATTCTCTTTATTGTACATAATTGAAAGAAAATGTCTTTTAGTTATTTTGTTGTGTTTAATTTTTCCCTTTCTAAAACTTCAACTTTATGTTGATTATCGTTTTTGCTCACCTCATAATTGCACCTATTTATAATTGAATTTTCTTGATAAAATACATTAAAAAAGAAGCAAACATTTAGCATTGTTTTGCCATAGAGCTGTAGAGCGTTGCTGAACTAGTAATCTATTTTAACAAGATGACAAACCTTTACCCTGACAAGCACAGCCAAGACATACCCTTCATTAGCACAAACTCACAGGATTTAGTGCTCATAGCGTCGCTGGACCTGCTAAATTAGCTGGAAACACGTTAATGTTCTTGCCCCAACACAGAAACAGTTGAAATGTTTACCTAACTTGATTTATTTATTCATTTATTCACAGTATAACTGCTGGGCACCATGAACAGCGAATAAAAGTAGCGGTCAACTGGCTCGGTTAAAATCTACTCTTAATGTTTAGGTAGGATTTGTTCAAGTTAATTTAACCATTTTTGAATATTACATAGTTTTAAACTGACGAAAATGTAAAACATTTTAAAGATTCATATTTGTGACATTTTAAAGTGCATTTTTACTGTGTAGGTGACGTGAGACCTGCCTGTAATCAACTTCCACTCCTTTTCATCCCTTTAAGTCTTTATCTTTAAGCCAGCCCTCTAAACGTTCGGCCCAAACGCCGCTGCTCCTCCCTCGCACTGCTGCTCAACCCATCAGCCCAGGGGCGCCCAGTCCACATCTGTCTGGATCAAATCTGAAGATGGAGAATCCTTAAAATGCACGCATCTGGCTCCACGGCTACGCTGGAGTTCAACTATGCGTTTTCCACTCCGCTGTAGTCAGTCAGGGGCAATGAGATATCCAGGTTCAGTCAAATGGTTTCAGCATGAAGAGAACTGAATGGGCAAATGGTCTCAAAACACATTTAAAATGATGTAACTCAAATAGAAAAAATATACTGTATATATAAGGAAAAACTGTGCAGGAATGTACTCTGTACATTAACCAGAGTAATAAAAAAAAGACTGTGCAGTTACAATAAAAGGTCAACTCAGACACAGAAAAAATAAGTCATAGACAAAAAAACAAACAAAAAATAACAGAATGAGGTTTTGAGTGCAC
Organism: Fundulus heteroclitus; assembly: GCF_011125445.2. Classification (NCBI taxonomy): domain Eukaryota; kingdom Metazoa; phylum Chordata; class Actinopteri; order Cyprinodontiformes; family Fundulidae; genus Fundulus; species Fundulus heteroclitus. Next base: position 17,990,911 of record NC_046371.1, read on the forward strand.
GGTGGGATTTAGTTGTAATCTACAGATCAGTTGGATTAGAGGAACTGGGGGTCTCCCTCTGCCTGTGGGATGGGGGGGGGGGGGGGGATTAATTCCACATTTGTGTATATTTATTTGTGTGAATGTGTGTGTGTGTGTGTGTGTTAGTTTGTTAGAAAGCATATATGGACTAAGAGGGATTTACAAAAACAAACAGCTTAATCATTAATCATCTCCAACCCCCGGCTCATGGACTGCTCCTCTGGCACTTTCTTTCATTGGTGCTGAATATTTGGCTACTGTAGGCATGTCTGCATGTAAAATCTGGTGAATGCACACCACATCCACATTTTGCATGGGAATGCTTTATTTTATGGTCTCATGGAGCCTTTTTACCCATTAGGTTAGGGGTCTACAGGTTGAGGTTCAAAGATGTAGAACCCTGATGTATTTTATGTATCAATGACGAGTGCTGAGACAGACTTTGTGTTTGCTGTGGCGTGACCCACTGAGCTCTACAGAACCTTCTAGAGAAAGCTCGGCGTGGTTTTGTTTATATTTTTTCTATGAAATGAAGAGTTTGACTTTTAATTGCGGCTTTTTGGCGACTACTATTGTCTCCTTTTCCTTTCAATGTCTATAGACACTACAGACACGTTCTTAAAGCGTTATGGATTGCAAAGCGCACTTGGTCCTACCGTGCCCTCTGTGCTTTTCGGCAGTCCTGCTTTTAGAACTTTTCAATCTGCTTTTGTAAGTATAGCCGCAATTAATGATCTGAAAAACTGAAAAAGTTTGGCGTATACAGGGAGAAGGAAACTAGATAACTTTCTTTGCGCAATCTCTCTACGTTGTCCTCTCTTGTGCCGTTTTCTCTTTAGAGCACCTCACATACTTGCATGATTTAAGGGACTGAAAAACCCCTGGAAGAAGACTAGTTTTATGTAACCACTTCTGTGTGGACTGGGGCCCAATTTTGTAAGCATTGCCCTACTGAAAGAGCCAATGATGATGCATTTTCAGTTTTCTTATTAGATTTCTATTTTGAATGTCCTGTTATGTCAAAAGCATCATGATGCGGTGCGCTATAACGAGATCCTCAGGATTTAATTATTTATCTGACTGTAGAGATCGTGAGCGTTTAGGCGAGGGGATATTTTCCTGACTCATGAAGATCGATCCACATATGCAGAGTTGATTTACATGTTCTCTTGTTATAAAGAGTGGCGAAAAAAAAAATTGCCAATTCGTTCATTTGGTATTCACTTGATTTTAATCCCACATGAAAGCCAAGGTTTATAGTAAGGATGAATCTGAATAAACTGGTCTGAGCGGGTCGTGTTAAATTTTGAATTAATCGACTGTCACGTCCATCTGGGTGGCTTCATCTCTTTTCTTGTCTTGCACTGTAAAAAGGGAACTCAAACTAAGTACAATTTTCTTGAAATCTGTGTATTTTTCCTTGATTTGAGCAGGTAAATAAGACTATTTGCCAATGGAATAAGATTTTTGCGCTCGAAATAAGAACAATTTATCTACACCGTCTTATTTCAAGTGCAGGATATCTAATTATCTTATTTTAGGGGTAAAAATACTCATCCCATTGGCAAATAGTCTTATTTAGCTGCTCAAATCAAAGAAAATACACTAATTTCAAGAAAATTGCACTTACTTTTAGGTCCTTTTTGCAGTGTGGCCTGTTCAAACTTAACACGACAGCTATAACATCACCGAACACTTACAACAGCTGTTTCCCCAAATACTCTTCCAGGTACATGGAGCTTTGTGGCTGCGGCCTACGCTCTGAAGCAGAGCGTTTTCCTAAAGACCTCCTGAATTGTTTTATAGGTCCAATTGTGACTTGGAAATGAAGCATGTTTCCGTCTTTGGAGTCCGAATCAGAATCTTCCCGTGTTTCCTCCAGAGGGCAGTGTGATCAAATCCAGCCTCAGATGTAGTTCTTTGCTACTATTCTCACTTGGGGAGGCAGAATATTCAGTTTTTTAAAAAAAAAAAAAACAATTTATGACTCAGTGAACTAAAGCTTTTTGCTGTGACCTCTTGTTAGAAAAATCTGCTGTAGGCGTAGCAGACAACAGCCGTGTATAGACGGGTTCTATTAAATGTGGTACAAGCTCGACGCAGAAAACATATCTGAATGGCATTAAAAGTCCCACACAGCTGCAGAAACAATAGCTACGCTCCCTCCATACGTACATTCCTCATAGCCCTCTCTCTCTCTCTCACACCCACATGCTCTCCATTGTTCTGCTCCTTCCTCGTTTCACGTCGGGATGTTGGGATCATACTTTTTTTTTTTCCAGGCCTACATCCCGGCCCGAATCACAGACATGCACATATGCCTGGGGCATGTGCCGAATAGTTTCCCTGGAAGAGCTTCAGGAAGCAGCGAAGAATTCCCCCATCGCCCGCTGCTCACGTGACCGAAGGAAAGAGCTTGTGGAAGTAACAGTTTGTGACTTTTTATCCTCCTCCTGTCTCAGCCGGGCAAGGGTGGGGAGGGAGCAAGAGCCGCCTGGGTCAGGTGGTGCCATGAAGCTTGTGGAGGGAGGAGGAGGGAGCGCGTCTTCCAGTGAAGACATGTTAGAGGCAGGAATGCTCCCGCAATAAGTCATGAGCGCCGGTGTGAGGAAGACTTGCAGGAATATGGATGAGGTGGATGCTACGGTAGTTATGGATGCATCTGGACAGGGTGGAGGTGAAGAAAGGGCAGGACCTTCAGGGAGCGATATGGATCGCGCAGACAGCGCAAGCTCAGCGGAAAGTGCCCAGGGGGAGGATGCTGGCGGACCACCCGCACAGCCTGTGAGTTTAACCTTCGCTGACAGGGCGGACAGCATGAGGGACAGTGCAGAGAGTGCTGACCCCATCCGCGGGGAGGTCAGCGGAGACGGCGTGGATCCTCCACTTCGCAGGAGTGGGGAGCTGGAAGGTACAGTGGACGGCATGGATCGGGGCGCCAAGGGCGGCGGCAATGATGGCGAGAGCGACGGCGATGGCACAAACGAGGGAACCTGCCTGGAGGCCATGACACCTGACGGTCAGGACTACTACCTCAGGCTGGGTTACACGCCTCAAAGACGCTCCGCCCTACGCCTGTCGCGTATCATCGCCCGGCAGCAGCTGTTGCGCCGACTGGCACAAGGTATGGAGAGAGAGAGAGAGAGAAAGGGAGAGGGAGAGAGAGAGAGAGAGAGAGATGTGAGAAAGTCCCAGTAAGTGCTTTAGTGGCCAAATTGAATTTGATTAACTAGGATGAAAGGGAGAAAGCTTGTTTTTTAATCAGTTAAGTTGTTGCTTTTGATCAGTTGTTCAAACGCAGGAAGCAAGCTTCTGATTGCAGCCTCTTTATGTTAGAGTGTCTCCTCCTGTGTTTTTTTTAATTTTTGGTCAATATTTGACGTATATCACAGCAGTTTTCAACACATCAAGTGTCTATCGCCATATGGACAGCCTCACTGCTTTCATGCTTCGCATTTTAACACCTAAGAAGTTCCGGTGCGTAATCAGCTCCGACCGGACTGAAGTGGACCGAGGAAGCCACTTCTGCACGGAATAGGTTTTTTTTTTAATAAACCCGAAATAAGTCCAAACCAACCCCGAAGGGTCGGAGTGTTGTTGTTTTTCTCTGTGTTTCAGCTACCTAACTGGTTACTTCCTCTACTTCCTGTCACATGACACAGCTTTCCCCGAGAAATAAACACCACATCCAACGGTAAAACGGGGAGACCGTTCTCCGGCCGTTAATTGTCTGCTTTGATTAGAAGGTGTTTCTGGCTAACTTTAATAATCTCTGTTCAGTCCACTCCCCTCTGATGATGTATGAATGTCAGAAGAAGAAACGTGTCAAGAATGTCGATAGAGTAGCGTGTTTCTGCTTGTGCAGAGAGATGGTATGACTTTGTTAGCTTCCACTCCCTACTTCTTGCACTAATACGCCCTTTTTAACCTTAACCTTTTTCAACGTGGATAAATACTCCCCTAACGCAGAGTCTGTGAGATGGGGACAGCCTTAAATTAAAGACCATAATGCCTAATGACCTAACAGTGCTGTTAAGATACAGGTCAAACCAGATATTTACACATCCAGAATCACACTGATATTAAATCAAAGCTTTCCTGTTTTAGGCCAGCTAGGATTACATTATGTTTCACACATTTCCTTAGTGTTTGGCAGAGTTGCATATTCTGGGTCTCCTATTATGAGCTTATCAGAATAGTTTGCTCTAATTTTGGAAAATGTCTTCTGACAGAATCGATGTAACTAGGTCAGGCTTTTTCAGGCCTGCCCACAAATCTTTGACGGAACTGAGATGAGGGCTTTTTGATGTCCACTCAAAGTGTTGACTTTTTCGTCCCTGGGACACTTGCTTCAATTTTTCCACCTTTCGTACTGATATGATCTACTTTGGGAAGTGCATCAGTCCGTCCTGCATTGAATTATCCCGTATGACACAATGCTGCTGTACTTTAAAGTCAGAATGTTGTTCTTAGATTATTAAGCTTTCCAATTCTTTCCTCCATACTCATTGTAATCCAGCTTTCTAATTTGTTTTTAGAGAAAAAAAGTTCTTTTAAGTGGCCTTTTACCTGTATTGAAACAAGATTTAATTCACTCTTGATAGAAGCGCTTTATTGCCAGCTTCCCCCTGCACCTTTACAAGGTTCTTCTGGTCTTAGGTTTATACACACATTCTGCACCAAAAGTCACTCTCCTTCCTGGACAACGTGATGGCTGGACATTCCTAAGGTGTTTATACTTGCATATAATTGTTTGAACTGATGAATGTGGCGCATTCTTGCAACTGAAAAAGATAGCCAGGGATCAACCAGAATTGAGGAGGCCCACCTTGCACTTCCTGACATCTTTGCTTATTTCTTTTAATTTCCCAACGAGGTTGCACAAGGAAGCAGCGTGTCCAAGGTGTTGCCTTAAAAAAGCATCTCAGCTGGGCTTCCGGTTTACACAGATGTTGTGATCAGAAGCCATTTAAATAAAACTGTTTTATTGAGAAGTAATCGTAGGGAATGTAAACTTCTGAATTTCAAGAAAGTAATCAGAAATGAAATCATAACTGACCCTGGAACAGGAAAAGTTCAGCCTAGCTTTATGTAGCGCACAGTTGGCAAACGTTTAGATTTAACTACAATATAGCTGGTTATACAGGCAGGATGTTTTCATCCACACCTTTAAGTATGCACATGTTGGGATTAAAAAGTTAGAGTAAACCTTTTTAAATAAAAGCTTAATTTTGCGTTAAGTGTAGATAAGACATAATGCAGTGATTTGGAGGTTTTTGAAAACATTTGTTTGATACAAAATTGCAACAACAACAGGAGTTTTTGTCTTCCAGTACATTCTCTCTGAGCATCCCTGTCTGGTTTTCAACTGGACGTGTTGCTTTTGGAAGGATCTTGACCTTTAAGGTTTGGTCAGGATTCCTGCTTAACATACTATAGAATTTAATCTGCGCCAAGAGACTCGCAGGTTAACCTTAAATGCTAGTTTGGCACTTTTTTCACAAACTGGTTTGGGATTTGTTATCCTAAAACAGGGAAGACCTAATGTTTAAAAATATTTCTGAGCTGGCATATTTTATTCAATGATATGTATGCCATTGAAACCCTGGAGGTTTGCAATACTTTTAAAAAAAATGATATGAGTGTATCTCTTTGCCATTTTCTTGATTACTATATAATTTCAAAGCTTAATTTTCTTGCTGTGGTGAAAAGAATATTTGATTCTGCTAATCAAAAAGGTCGCACAACTTGAAGAGCCCAAAGACATGTTTTTCTATTTAACCCTTCATTAAAGCAACAATTTGGATTTTATCATTTATACGTCCCACTTCCTTGCATGGCAGCCATTATGGTTGTTCAGGTTTCTAGTGTGTTCTTGTTAGATTAAAGAGTATCAATTGCTGCAGGTTATTTCCCTCCTTCCCCTTTTCATGCCTTTGTAGATTTAGCTGATTCATAGCCCATGCTTTTGGGTTTAAATATATTTATTAAATGTTACCAAATTGTTCCTTCTGACTTGACGCAAAATCAGCATTTTGGAATGGCCCAGCCAGTGTCCCGGCCCCGAATCTGATAGAGAATTTGTGGAGGCAGGGAGCTAATTATTTGGGTGGTGGCAAGATGCTCATCATCAAAGATAAATCATCAAAGCACCAGTGGAAATATGCAAAAGGCTGCTCAGCAGTTATGAGAAGTGTTGGCTTAGCATTAAGGCCAATAAAGATGTGTCTATATCTTATTTAGAAGACAAGATAGGCTTTATTGATCTCACAGTGGAGAAATTCACTTGTCACACATCGGCTTAATAAACAAAGAAGGTGCCAAAAGGAGTAAAAGGTGCATAAGGTATATAGAGTGTGTCCACATATATACAGAGTATCAAAAAATAAAAAAATACAATAAAAATACAAAGGAAATAAAGCATAGATTTAAGATGACTTATGTACATTTAGTTGACGTATATACAAATGGATTGACGTTGAACATTAAAGTGGTACCAGGTAAGAACAACAGTGAGGTAGTGAGATAACTATACAGCTCAAGTCACTTATTTAACAGGATTATTTAACCAAATTATGTCACAGGTTATTGCGCAGGGTATTAAATAGAAGGGTATACTGAAGTCATTCCCAAGAAAAGTAAATGAAAACAGATAAATTATCTTTTTCCAAACTGATGCTCCTTTTACATTAATTCAGTTTTTTTTTATTAGAGATGCTTGTTTCTTTTGTGAATATATCAACAACCTGTGTCATGTCGTTGTGGTCCTGGACTGTACTAAACTGTGTGTTTGTGTTGTGTTCAAGGGTCTGAAGTTGTGCAGGTACAACTTGTTTGAGCATAGATGTGTTCTGTTCTGTGATGAGTTCTTGTCTCTAATGATTTGATTGGCCGTTCTACTGACAGTAGTACAATTGATCTCCAGTAGACCTGGAAAGGTACCACTGGGAAAATGTTGTTTATTTACCTGCCTTCAGGTAAACAGGTTGAAATATTTCTAAGTCTGGTGTTTACCGGACACATTTGAACTGTCTCCCATCTTTGCACATCTTCAATTGTTACTTTGCTTGTTCGATCATTCGTTCTTGCCCGTTTGCTCCTGCAGTTTTCGACTATTAGAGAACGTTCTGCTATCTAGCGATAGTCTTTACCAAAACACAACTTGACCCCTTTAATCCAAGAGTTTCTTCTTCGTTGTTTTTAACCTTTACCGGCTAGTTTATATCTTCATTTAGGTTTTGAATACAGGACAACCTATAAGAGCATTACTGGATGTCCAATTTGACAATTTCATGGGTTTCCTGTGCAGTCAGGAAATGAATAAATGCGTAAGCTGTGACAGGTACAAACAGAGCCTTTCATGCCACCCTGCCCTGAGGACATGGATAATCAGACTGAATAGGAATGCTGTGCTGGAACACTTTTCTTTGACACCCTCTGCTGGACAAAAGGCTGCATTTCCAAACCTTCAGCTTGATGACCTTCAGTCATCTTTTTTTTCCCTTCTCTCATTTAAATTCAGCCGGCGAACAGCCGCTGTGACTCTGGTACTTTTGGTTATTATGGCCATCCCCTAACATTGCATTTGCATGTGTGTTGTATCTGTGGTCTGGCATCCTCGTGCTTGAGGAGGCTCTGTGTCTGAACCTGCGCTGATTTCATGCGAGTATCGATTCGGGTTTTTACAGTGCATTCCTGAGGGCGTGGCATCAAAGCAGATGTAGCTCATGAGACTGGACAGACATATTCAATTTTATCCCTCCCCCCCCCCCATCCCTCTCTTCCTGTCTCATCACTCCTCCACTGTCTTCTTCAGTCCTTTTTTTATTGACCTTTAGTCACAAAGGACTAAGTGCTTTAGCGTATGTGGGAATACGGCTGCTCTCCAGGCTGCCTGTGTTTGTAGTCTTTGACTTCTCTGCCTCCTTTGTCAGTTCTCGTTGTAAAGTTTCATCAAAATCTTCATGAACGTATTGAACAATTCACATATGTCGTTTCGTAAACAGTTACAGTTACAAATTTCAGTTCAGCTCAGGAACTTCCTGCTCCAGTCGCTGTTCTTAGCTGACATGGCTGGTCTGGATTCATGGGAAATTAATAGCAGGAAATGATGTCATCCAAGCCTCTTTGGAGTCCCTGAGACCAAGGGGACCCAGTAGAAGGTGGAAATATCACAGAAAACAAAACGTTAGCGGCAGTGGAAGAGAGCAGGAAATATAAAGCAGAGGAAATGACTACGCTTGAGAGGGCATTAGGTTTGTTTTATGTAACACCGCCGGCACCCTTGTCATGTAAGCAATTGCCCCCCCCACACCCTCTCTGTCCCATACTTGGATGCCCAAATTGATATGCTTCCACACAAACTCACAGAGCCTTGTACACATACCATCCACCGGCCCTGTTGGCTGTTGTTCTGGTCGCTTCCTCCCTGCTGTCACATAGTCATCTGCAGGACTGCAGGGACATGAAAAAGATCAAGGGGGGTCGGGGTGTGGGGGTGGATTCGGATTAGCCCTTGCTACCTGGTGCATTGTTGTGCTTTGCAGCCGATGTCAAACATGTGTACTAATTAATCTCTGGATTATTTTCTGCATAGCTGAATAGTGGGAGGGGGGGTTGTTCCCACACCGATGGGAACCTGGTCTTTTGTCTTTCGCTACAGTGATGAAAGTGTAGTTGGCAATTACGCACGCACAAACACTGTAATGAAGCATGTAATTTGGACTTTTTCAAAATTGGCTTTGTAATAACATGCGATCATTCTTTTTTTTTTTTCAAATTGTTTCATATGGGAAATCTGGAAAATAATTCAGAATTAATTGCCGTAAGAGGGTAATCTGGGGCACTACTGGACATACACCCATACTGGGGTACAAATACTGTAAATAAAGTTTTGTTTCTTATTTTCTGTGCACCAAACAAAGAAAACTAGTTGACACATTAAATAAAAGGGACCAAAACATTTGAAAAGAAAAACAAAGTCCCTTTTACAGTTAAAACAGACGTCTGGGGAGACAAGGATTGGACAGATTATTATAATTACATGCATTCATCATTTAGTCCGTCCTTATACCTTTGTGTTTTAAATCCAAGAGTTTTTTTTGTTGAAATGTGATACAGAATGAATATTTTATTGGAGCTCAGAGGATGTGTAAAATTAGTAAAATGGGTCCCTGCAATGCCAGCTGGTGTTACGGCAAACAAAAATCTTGACTTGTTATATGGAAACAAACAAAAGTACACTTTTTTTCTTTTCACTGAATATACACTTCACGGAACACAATAAATTCTTAACCAAATAAAACATTTTCAAAATAAATGTTTTAAAGTAAATAATAGAAAAATAAACATACAACCATATTTGGAACATGAGCTTTTAGCCGTCAGGAGCGAGTGACGTCATATCTCCATGTCTGGGGACGGATCCTGGCTTCGATATCAGATAAAGTGTTCGAGTTAGATCTGCTGAGGTTAAGATTGCATGCAGGGAAAATATAAAATGATCAGAAGTTCAATCAGCTTTTTAAAGGTTATAACATCCATCCATCCGTCGTCTAAACTCACTTATCCAAGCAGGGTCCTGCGGGCTGGTGCCTATCTCCAGCGGTCATATGGCGAGAGGCGGGGTACGCCCTGGACAGGTTGCCAGTCCGTCACAGTAAATGTTATAACAATGGATCTCTTTCGCCTACCATTAATTAGATAAGATACAGTAGAAACTTTTCATCATGTTGCAGATGGCTCAGACCTGTAAGCAGTCAGTAACATTGCTGCCACCCAGTGACACACAACGGCAGGCAGGGGGCATGCCCAGCGACACAAGTCTGTTGTTCCTTATGCTTTATAGAAACAGGATCTGAGGAACTGTTTTCAAGCTAAATCTAGCTTTAAACTTAAAAAAAACAAAAACACAGAAGTTCAAACTTGGGATTTTGGGGTACCAATAAAGGATACCCATGCCTCTAGTCCGTCTCCTCCTTTGTGTTTCCACTGCTTTATTTATTAATATTTGAATATTTGAATCCCACTACTCTCCACTAAGGAGCATCTCAACTCTGCACACTAGTTTTGCTTCGTATAAAAACTTAGTTTTAGAATGCTCTGCATTGAGCCACGGTCAATGAGAAGGGAAGTCGTCTTGCAATCAAAAAGTTGTGGGTTCAGTTCCAGCTTCCTTCCAGTTTCCACATCAGAAGTGGCAAGGTACTAAACCCCAAGTTGCCTCCAGACCTGTGTATTGATGTTTGAATGTCTTTTTCATTTACTTTTTCAAAGTAAACTTTGACTTGTGATGCATGACGTCTGCAGTGACAAAGTAGACTTTTTAGAGGATACCAAACCCAGTGAGTCATTGGCCTTGTTTAGCTTACGCGTGACAAGTCATACATTTAAAATATATATAAAAAAAATACACAATTTTAATTTCTAAAGTCTTTTGGTGGATTGTAATTTAAACATCTTGGGCAAGAATTGCTTATGCATCTGTAACCTATTTTCAGGATTTGAAGCCACAAGTTTATGTTAAAAATCTAAAACAGAAGGTCCAACTCCCTTTCCTTTTAAAATTTTGTGGGAAAACATTGAGGATTTCCTGCCCCCTGTCCTCGTTTTGCCTCTCGGTTTGGATTTGCGACGTTTAACCTGGTTTTTGGATAAAAAAAAAAAAAAAAAAAATGTAACCAATCTCACAGCGAGCAAATAAACAAGTGGCGTGGTATGTCGTCTCCCCTGCGGCTTTCCCACAAGGTCCGTCCATCTCGGCTCCCCACCCCAGCCGTCTGTCTCATCCCCTTTCTTTTTTTTTTTTTTTTTTTGCATTCTCTGACTCGCCGAGGGCAACATCTGTGCCGTTTTAAATGTACATGCCCGTGTGTCCAGACTAATGGATGTGTCTGGGTGGATTCTCGCTCACGCTGTGTGGGTGGCGTGTCACAAAGTAGCCAAGGTCAGAGTCTCCTTGACGTCCAGTTGGCCGGTGGGCTTGGCCGACATGTGAAGTTAGCATCCAGCGACTGATGGCTTGCAACCTAGAGGGTCCGGCCTATGGCAACGTCAGCTGAAATGAGTCATTTCCTGCATGGATGCAAGGAAGAAGTGGACTCTCTTGTAGGGGCTTGAGTGGGAGAGTGGGGATTGGGACGTTTCCGTCGATGGAAGAAAGAATGTGTGCGAGGGAGTGTTTTTTTTGTTTTGCAGAAAAATTGTGAAGGAGAGACGATAGGAGAACCCAGAAGCAAGAAAAATATAGATTGAGCGTCGAAGTAAGGGTTTAAAGAAGGGGGGCGTTTCGCTACGTGAAGGAACCTAAAGATAAAAAGGGAAGGAAACGACAACAAGATGACTTGCAGGAGAGGTTTTTGCAACGTAACCGAAAAGAAGAAGGAAAAGGTCAGGGCGGTTTTATAAATAGAGAGACACTGTGTCTGTGTGCAATCTAACAGAAAAGAAAGTTGAGAGAGGAGGTTGAGTAGAAAATTAGAGGGAAGGCAAAACCTGCACGGAGCAGGCTGGAAAAGGGGGGGGGGGGGGGGGCAGAACTGTAAACACATGGGGTGGAGATCAGACGAGGAAGAAAGCACCGAGCTGCCGCTGCTGTTTGATGGAAAGCTGTGCGACACTGCAGATGGATGTTCACTGGGATGGAGATGAAACCTCGGCTGGAGCAAAGCAAACATAGGAGCTCGCCGCACCCCTCGCCATGAGGGCTTCCAGTAAGTTTCTTTGATTGCAAAACGGAGTTTCGCCCCGTCGGATCTTTTCTTTCTCCCTACTTTCAGGGAGCTCGTGTAAGTGTGTATGTTTTCTCCCAACCTTTGGTCCGTGTGTGATTTAGAGAGAAGAGTTATCCAAAGAATGCTGGAAGAGGGATGTAATTGCTAGATTGTGGTGACAGTGTCATTTCCTCTGACCGTTCTCATCTCTGATGGTGAGGGAAGGAGGTTTTTTTTTTTTTTTTTTATTCCCCCGCTGAACTTTGTCAACACCTCTAAACCAGTGAGTAAGCGTGAATGAGTGGGAACCTGACTGAGCAACATATTATTTATAGTAACCAATTTCGTTTTGGACATCTCTAAGCTTTTATTTCTCTTTTAGATTTATCCTGAAACAGTCTCTCCAGGCTGTACTGTGAAATCTTCATTCCTATCCCGTGAATTAAGGCGCTAAAGCGTTCTTGCGAGTGTACTTCTACGCTTCCTGTTGGAATTGTATCCCATCCATGGCACCGGTTTCTTTCGGATTACTTTGTCAGCACAAGGAGCCGCTTTAATAAGTGTCGGCTCATAAAGAGAACGTATATAAACACGCCCAGATCTCTCCGCTGCCAGTTAAGCAGCGTGTATGATACATATGCCAGCGAAAAAAAAAAAACAAACCCCGTAAAACAAAAGCCTATAAAGATGTTTCATGCTTGCTAGGGCAGCTAGGGGCCTAAAAGGTTTCGGTGCAATGTGCTGATCCTGTTACATTCAGCCCAAAAACAGCTAAACCCGCTCAGAGCTTTTTTCTGCATGGATGTGTTACATCGATGATGTTAAACTGCGTTAGCAGCAGATTTAAGAAATAAATGCCTCTCTATCGGCAGATTCCCTGCCTTCCCAGTCTCATCATTCCACTGATTTCCCGGAGGAAGAACACGTCCCTGAAATGCTCCTTCTTTCAAGTCAAAACAAAATTTCCTTCAGGCACAAGTACAGTGCAATGTCTCTGGCTTGATTTCTGTTTGTTTATCAAATGCTTTTCACGTCGGGCTTTTGAGTTCAGAGCTGGTGTACATGGTGTCTTTTCACGTTTTCACATTGTGTCCCATTACAACCACAAATTTCCACGCATTGTATCAGGGTCTTATGTGGCAGACCAGCACATCGTTGTGAAGTGGAAAATGATACAAGCTTTTCAATTATATCTAATTTGCCCCCCTTGACTCTGATACCCCAAATAAAATCTTGTCCAATCAGCTTCCTGCAGAAGTCACATAATTGGTAGACTGTGAGTAATTTTATCTCAGTATACCAAAATGGTGCTCTGGGCAGATGAGACCTCCAAAAAAAAAAAAAAAAAGAGCTTTTTGACCTATTTTGAAAATGCTGTGTGTGGATACCAACACTGCAGATCAACCTGAACGGAGCAGCCAAATTGCGGAGCGTGGGTGTGGTAGCGCCGTGCCTTTCTTTAGCAGGAAATCGGAAGCTGGTCGCAGTTGTCGTGGAGACTGACCGAGCTAAACACAGAGCAATCCTGGAAGAAAAGCTCTGAAAGACTCAAGTTCACCATCTAGCAGGACAAGGACCGAAAACATACAGACAAGTCCAGATTTAAATTTGATTGACAATATGTGGTAAGGCTTCAAAACCGATGCCCGTAGACTCTCTCCATCCAGTCTGAGTTTGAGCTGATTTGCAAAGTAGAAGGGGGGAAAGAAAATATCACTGTTGATGTGAAAAGGTGGTGAACACATTCAATTGTAATTGAAGCAAACCGTATTTTCAGCCCTCCTGATTAATGACTCACGGGGGGATGAATATCAATGCTTTCCACGCTTTTCCTCTCATTTTTTTGTTAAATAAATTTAAAACATACATCAGTTTCCTTCCACAAATATACGGTTCTTTGTTTTGGTGCATCACATAAAATTCATTTAAACAAAAAAGTGTGAGGGATGTTAATGCTCTTACAAACCACTGTAAGGGTGATGGAAATAATCTCTATCACACATCTTTCCGCTGTTTTCTTTGTGTCTTATAGAGATTGAGGCGAAGGAGGCTTGTGATTGGCTGCGAGCAGCGGGGTTTCCACAGTATGCCCAGCTCTATGAAGGTAACTCAAAACTGCGGCGGCCACAGTGCAGCTGCTTTGTTTCAGGCAGAAAAAATCCCTCCTCCAGATATCTCCTTTTGCTTTATCGGCTTCTTTGGTTATTTTCCTCTCTTGGTTTTCCATCATTTGTGACTCTTTCTCTCTTCCTGTCCCTCAAACTTCTCATCCCCATCTTCTGTGCCGATGCGTTCTATTTCCAGGCTTCAGCTCCTCTCCAGAGGGAGGGGTCATGGGAAAGGCCTTGTTATCACTGCTGGAACTCTCATAGCTCCTCTTTCTCCCTCATTTCTCCCTGTTCTTATGCTTACCAACAATTTTCTCTCAACTCCCCCCCCCCCACCAACACCAAAACCTGTCGTTTCTTACTTTTATTCTACTTGCGTTGCCTCTCTCCTTATAAGTCCTTCTTGTGTATTTTCGTCTGATCTTGCAAACCTGCAGGCTTTTTCTCATGTGATCATCATTGGGTCTTGTGGGGTAAAAGCACAAACACAAAATGACTCAAGTTATCAAAGAAGAGGATTTTTAAACACAATAATTTGTCTTTATTAAGACGACACACACACACAGCGTCCTTAAAAAAAGAATCCAGAAAAGGTCAGTTTAAGCTGTTGATGGTGCAGAGAAGTCTTGCTGGAAATCACCAAAAATAAACAACTCGAATCAATTTTCCATTGTGTTGACATTAAAGTTTTAAAGGGTTTGGAGACATGCGTGTGTTTGTTGCACTTCAGAAGCATTTGGCAGGCGCTAACTGTGGCGACGGCAGCTGTGGCAGACTTCACAAACTTCACTGAGAACACTGCCGTCTGTCAGCCGTCGTCTAATAAGTCTTTTTCCCCTCTTCTCTTTGTTTGCTCTCTCTGTCTGTTGTTTCCTAGATTCCCAGTTTCCCATCAATATTTCCGCGGTGAAAAGGGACCACGACTTTTTGGACCGGGATCTGGTCGAACCTCTGTGCCGGTAAGGATGACTTTCCCCCCCTGTAAATTCCTCCCCGGGTCATCCTTCCTGGTGTGCAGACTTTTGCTTGCGGCCTGCTGCTTACTGCGACCCATTAGTTGCCTGACCCCTACCCTTAATGAAGTCCCCATCCACGCCCCCCCTCTGAGACTCCCAGGCTTTGATCCGGTCACCTCCCATCTCTCTCTGCCAGGCTCTGATCTCCTATTCAAAGAGGAGAGACCCTCGGGGGGGGGGCAACATGTAGAGAGGTGGGTGATGGGGGGGCTGAGAGAGGGATTGCCAGAGTGCTCCTTTAAATGAATATGAGATATCTTCCACATCCTTCTGATCTTGCTTTGTCACATTACCCAGCTTCTCCTGCATATTTACATGTTAATTTTTTTTTTCCGCTGCTGCCTCTCCATCCCCCTTGAACTGCAGTAACTTGCAAAAAGTATTATTGCCCCTTGAACTAGTACAACTCAAAGGTGCTTAAATGGCATTGTACGTGGCACTCAAGCTGGTGCATAATTGTGAAGTGGATTGAAAATAATACGTGCTTTTGCGTTATTGTATTATTGTATAAGTGAGCAGCCTCGTGAACATTGTACAGTCCAGAGTCAAATTCCTCGTATGCGTACGCATACCTGGCAAATAAAGGTGATTCTGAAAATCAAAGGGTATGTCTCTACCAGCGTGGCACGTCCAG
This sequence comes from Fundulus heteroclitus, assembly GCF_011125445.2. NCBI lineage: Eukaryota > Metazoa > Chordata > Actinopteri > Cyprinodontiformes > Fundulidae > Fundulus > Fundulus heteroclitus. Next base: position 18,006,401 of record NC_046371.1, read on the forward strand.
AACAGTCAGACTGCACGGAGAACGTCTGTGAACAGTAATTTTCAGACAGTGCCACAAATTCTGATTGATCTTTTGCATGGCCTTTGAGCAGGCCTGCTCTTGGATTAACAATGTTTAGGGTTGCTGTCTTCCTGGATGTTAAACCTCTGTCACAGTCCAAGATGGACCAGATTCCTTGTCTCAGTTGAAGAAACACATTCCCACAGCATAATGCTGCCTTCTTCAGGGGGGATGGTGTTTTCAGGGGGATGTACAGTGTTTTTTTTTTTTTTTTTTTTTTTTTTTTTTTCCATTTTTTATATATATTTATTGTTTTCAACAAATTAACAAAACTGCAGGACAGTTATCAAAATACAAAGATATGCAGAACATCGATCAGACTGCAATGACTGGCTTTGAGATCTTCTACAATGACATCATTGTGTTGTTGTTTTTTTAAACATTTTATTTGTGTGTAAGGCAACAAGTTACATTTTGATCTCATCTGACCTTTTTCCACATGTTTTCTGTTTCCACTAAACGACTTGGTGCAAACTTTAAGCACGCTTCCATTAGCCGTGGATCTCGCAGCTCCTCCAGAGGCCCCATGGGCCTTTAGCCTGCTTCCAGGATTAATCCTTTTATCGCCTTTCTTTTCAGTTTATATATATATGTTTATATATATATTGAAGCTGTTGTCGCCATTTTCAGCAATATAAACAATATTAGATATTTAGCCCCAGTTTGCTGTTGGTTTCTACTCTTTCCATTTTCAGATGGTGGACTGAACTCTGTGAGCTGTTTTAAAGTTTTTGATATTGTTTTATCAAAATCCTCCTCTTAACTTCTCCAAATGATATCCCTGATCTCTCTTTAGTGTTCCTTGGTCTACGGATTCTGCCGTTTCACTAATGTTCTCCAGCAAACCTCTGAGGCCTTTGCAGAACGGCTGCATTTATACTGAGGTTATATTACTCCCAGACAGGCTTTTTTTTCTTTCAGTTTCATATTAGATGTTTGATAGCCGTTAATTGCACTAAATGTAATTAAGGGATATTAGAGTAAAGGAAGCTGAATACATGTCCACGCCACACTTTTCAGATTTGTAGCTGTAATACATTTTTGAAAAGCAGCATGATTTTCCTCACACTTCACAATAAAGCATTATTTTATGTTGTCCTTAACTTAAAATCCCCTCAACATGAATTAAGGCCTACAGCTGTAACGTGAAAAAGAATGTGAAAATGTTCAGCAAGTATGATTACTACTTGTTGATTGTGGCAATGGAATTGCAAGGAATTGCGGCATAGGTTATGAAACCCTAAAACCTGTTTTTAATAGTTTATTGTAAAAGAGCTGCAAAAAACCAAAGGGAGTGGAGGGATCATTAGATCTTTTAGGGGTGAGGTGGTGCGAAGGAGAAGGGTCAGGACGGGTAGCACAAGAAGCTGGGAGGAGAGTGGAGGGGAAGTCTTGACTGTGCTTTTTGATGAGATGCTCTCCTCAAAGGTAATGATCACTTTCAGTCAGAGAGGGAGGAGACTCAGAGTAAGAACCCTTCTGTTGAAGACATTGTTAGACGGTGCAATGAGAGATTGACTGCAGGGTCAGAAAAGATTAGAGAGAAAAATGAAAAGGCTTGTCTGACAGTGACTGATCAGACTCTGGGGGAAAACGGGGAAAAAGCAACATTATACTGCACTTTTTACAGTTCAGGAGATCTCCAAGATACAGCAAAAGATCGTGTGTTCAGTAATTCTGTGTATCTGTGCTTGTTGCAGACGCCTAAATACTCTGAACAAGTGTGCATCCATGAAACTCGATGTCAGCCACCCCAAGAAGAAGGTAAGTCTGTGTCTTGTGGGGTTATCTATCCGTATGTATATATGTACAGGAGTTATATTCAGTAAATTAAAATGTGTGTTCGGATTAGGCTCCTTTGTCAGATTAAAAGTATTTGTTGAAATTCACAGTCTTTAAGCAGGTATTCAACGCACTTTTTTATTTAATTTCAGTATTGCATTTTTTTTAATCTAATGCAATTTTCCAAAAATAAATGTTTTCATGAGCTGTAAGCAATAATTAATCATAAGTAACAGAAATGAATGCTTGAAAACATCAATCTTTGTGTCAATCTGTATAATGTGGTTCACTTAGTGAACTGAGTTACTGTAGTACATCAACTTTTTAAATTATATTCTACTGTATTTAATAGATATGAATAACAGTTGATTTTCTTCTGAACATTGTGCTTATTTTTTGGAGAAATTCAGAATGTTTTTGAAGTAAAGGCAAACTAATGAGAGAGAGAGAGAAGGGAAGAAATGCTCATTCTTGATTGCAGCTCAGAGAGATGGCTCTTCATTTCGTCTGGGCTCTCACAGAGCCTCCTTGTTTCCTAATTTCTGATCAAGTATGCACCACGTTTCAGAGCTCGATTGCAAAGCATCCTTTTAGAAGGAGACAACCAGCCCAGCTCTGATTAGGGGTACTTCTGTTGCTCCTGATTATAGCTGCAAGTGTGTTTCCTCTGATTCTGAGTCAGCTGCTGATCCTTAAGTATACTTTTATATTCCTTGTCTTTTAGTTTCTTTCAGTTCCTCTAATTCACTGTGATAAAGACACGCTGGCAAGCGCTGTTGAGATCATGGTGGATGAATAGCTTACAGCATACTTGACAAATAAGAATTTAAAAAGTGTTGTGAAGTTTTTTTTCCACCCCTACTTTACTCTGAGACCCATAAATAAGACCTGGTGCCAGCAATTGCCTTTAGTAGTCATCTAATTAATAGGGTCCTCCTCTCTTTATTTTAATCTCAGTATAGATCCTGCTGTTCTATGAAGGCCTCAGATGTTTGTTGAAGAATATTAGAGAGCAAACAGCACCAGAAGGAAAACAGAAACAGTATGTCACAGTTGCAAACCAACCGAGGCCGTCTGCCTAGACTGACTGGCCGGGCAAGGAGAACATCAATTGGAGAAGTAGCTAATAGGCCTATGGTAACTCTGGAGGAGCTGCAGAGATCTGCATCTCAGCTAGGAGAATTTGTAAACAGGAAAACTCTTATTCCTGTTTGCAGTTTGCCACAAGCCATGCAAGGGACACACGACACTTGTGACAGAAGTGATTAACAGAGCATGCACACCATCAAAGTATAATGAAGGTAGATCGTGGGAGGACGGGGTTTCTTTTCTTCAGCAGGGACAGGAAAGCTGGTCAGAACCGATAGGAAGATATATGGAGCTAAATGCAGGGTAACTCTGAAAGAATTACCTAAAAAAAAAACAAGGAACTACAGAAGAGTTAAAATGGGGGAGGAGGAGTTTCCAGTAATTTGGACCTAAGCATACTGATGTGTTAAAATGGCCCAGTCAAAGTCCAGACTCAAATCCCACTGAAAATGTTTGGCAAAACTTCAAAACCTTGCTGTTATCAGACTTGCTCTCCATCCAATCTGACCGAGCTTGGCTAGTTTCTCAAAGAAGAATGTTTTTTGTCCAGTGTGGATTTTTGAAAGATTTACAACACAGCTTTATTTAAAATGTGAGAGGAGTTTAAATCTTGTATTCTTCCAACTTTAGGCCAAATAACGTAGGTTTGTGCTCAGTTCTGTAGTAATATATGTTAGCAGATGACTTGGCAGTTTAACTTTCTTTTGTACCATCACTGTTGGAAGGAAGTGGGTTTGGTCCACTTCCAGAAAAACTTCAACGCTGCATAAAAAAAAAATCTTATTTAGGAAATTCTCATGATGGATCAATTGTAAAATCTGCCCAATCAGCAAATGTTCTTTTTGATATTACATAAAAAAGTGTTTTGTGAGTTTGGGCGTTTCTTTATCCATTTCCTCTTTCCTTCCACAGAGTGATGATTCTGACGAAGATGATCCATTGGCCATCAGTAAACGATGGACATTTGAGTGGAGCAGCCGGCGCTGGTCTCGCCTGCAGGACTTCCTTCTGGACAGCACCAATGAGAGCGGCCCGACGGGTCCAGGAGAGGGCCTTCGCAGCACAGTGAGCAGCGAGAGCGTCCTGACCGACCTGAGTGAGCAGGAGATCACCGAGATCTCCTCGCTCCACAGCGAAGACTCGGCCTCGGCCATGCCTGACTCTATATCCATGGCGTCCCTGTCTGCGTCCTATCACCCGCCGAGGGAACTCCCGCACTACAACTCCCTGCCGATCAAAAGCAGCCGCCACGGGCAGGGAGGCAGGAGTAAAGCCAAGGAGTTTCTGCGCAAGATGGAGTTGATGCGCACCTGGGGCCCATCGACGAAGAGGAAAAGCTCAAATCGGAGGCCGCCGCTAGTCATCAGTGAGCCGGTGCTACAGGGGGAGGAGCCTCACGCGCTTCAGATGCTTCACTGTACTCCCATCAGCCAATTAGAGCACAGCCCAACACACAGCCACCAAACGGACGGCGCGTCTATCAGCGAAACGCGTAAAGAGCAGATCGCGCTCGACGCGAGTCCCAGCGAAGAGACTGCGGTGCCGGGTGTCCAGGAGCGTGCTTGTACTAAACCGCGCGCTGCCAGCAAGAGAAGCAGCGTGTACCTGGAGGACATGGAGTTGCCCTCCCAGGGTAAGAGGACTGAGGGGCAAAGCCAGTTTGGCAGGAACCAATTTCGCTCCTACGAAAACCTCCTCATTCACGTCCCCAAAGACCACAAGCCGGGCACGTTTCCCAAAGCCCTGTCCATTGAGAGTTTGGCACCTTCCCCGAGTGACCGCAACAATAACCCCCAGTCTCACAACCATATTTCTCCGACTGAGAACGGCCTGGGCGAACCTTTATCCAAACCCGCCTGTCCCGGAGCTCCGAGGGGCAGCAGGGTGAGCGTTTACGACAACGTGCCGGGCTCCCACCTTTACGCGAGCACGGGCGACCTCCTGGACTTTGAGAAGGAGGACAACCTGTTTCCTCACCTGGACGACATCCTCCAGCACGTCAGCGGCCTGCAGCAGATAGTGGACCACTGGAGCCGCAGCGTGCTGCCCGAGGGGGACGCCGGGGAGGGAGAGGAAGAAGGGGAAGGCATGACCACCCCCAGCGAGGGCGAGAGAGATGGCGTCTCCTTAATTGACACCGATTCAACGGGGACCTGCCGGGAGAGGCGGGACTCTGGAGTCGGGGCCTCGCTCACAAGGCCTCGGTAAGCAGCCGAACAGGCATTTAGGAGGTCATAATGTTTCATCACAACATCGGTCATGTTTTTATAGTTTTGGCCTAAACCTTTATGGGCTATAACAACTGTGGACTCACCACAGCATCTACTGAGATCTTGCCGACCCTCCTCACTGGAGCTCAGGATATCTTCTTAACCTTGACACCATAATCAGGCAAATATCTCCATTTGGTGGTAAGACCGCTTCTTGGGGCGAAATATGAGAAATATCCAATCAATTAAACAAGCAAACATTAAAGAATATTCTTTTCAGATATTTAAAACTCTAAAAATATATGTGGGTATGATTTTTTTAGAATGTAACCAGGCATGTTGTAATATTGCGATGTTGTAACGTTACCTGTAGTTTGATTTAGTGCATTTGAGAAATTTGCTAATTGATTTTTATCTGTGGGCACCTCTCAAAACACTCAAGGTCACCTTACAAAGCAAAACAATCTAAACTCAAGTGCAGGACCAAAAACAACACAGACATTACCAAACACACACAAAGGATCAAAGATTTTCAGAGGAAAGAGGATAGGTTGAACATGTTTTCTTTGTTAAGCGGGAGAGTTGGCAGAACTGTTGCCATGCAGCAAGAATGTTCTGGATTCATGACCCTGCATGGATAAGTCTATGGATAAATGATTTTTAGATGAGATTTGTGATTTGAAAGAGACCCTGATTTATGTATTCCACATGGAAAGAAATACCAGAGTTTGAGGAGGCAGGAGTTGCCACTAGACTTTGTGAGAGAAGAAAAATAATCCTCAAGCAGAGGACAAACCTGAGTAAGACGTTTGAACATGAGGAGTAAGGCTGCAAACAGGATGATACAATATCGACGCAACACTCATACGATCTGAGTGCATAAACACCATGTTTTAAGGGGACAGCAGGGCAGGCAAGCGTTATATTTGAATAGAAAGATAGAAAAATTTCATTTCGTTTCTTGAGACTTTTATTTTTATTAATTGTACAGTATTTTTTTCTTATGTGGTACATTTCTTCTTTGCTGATGGTTCACCTGAATATCCCCACTGTAGGACAATAAAGGAGATTGCTATTATTTTGAGTGTGAGCAAATGATATAATAATAATAATAATAATAATAATAATAATAATAATAATAATAATAATAATAATAAATACGAAGTCGGTGTTAGTTTCCCCAATCATATTTGTTGATAGCTTCAAAATGTCAAGGTTTAAAAAAAATAGCAGTATCAAATGCAGCAACACGATGTAGTTTTAATGCCCATGTATTCATAATTGTAGAATCACGAGATCAGCACTTCTATGTTTCTTTGCCGACACAATGACATCTAAAATGTTTTTACGATTAAGTTAAACTTTAGGAGACAAAGGCTACTATAGATCACATTGTGCTGCAGTGTAGAAAAGATTTTTTGTCATTGCAGCAAAAAAAAAAGCACTGGCAAATCTGCTGAGAGTCTGTAGTTGAGGAAAACACTGTTATAATAATCAGATTTGCAGTTTTAAGGGAAAACAGCACACACATATTACTTAAACCATCCAGAACATCAAACCCAAACCAAACCAGTGAAATCATTATTCATCTGAGGTAGCCGAGTGTTTTAAAACCAGCACAACTGTTGCATTTCTTTGATCAATCAAGACATAAACATAAGACTCCTAATGAATTGTACTGCCTGAGTCACTTCTGTCTCCTCTCTTTTCCTTTAATCCATCTCAGTCTGCGATGGCCCAGCTTCAGAACGTCTGACCATCTCAACCAGCCCGCATCTTCGCTCCAGATCAGTAGCCAGTCAGCGGGCCAGCTTAGCCTGCTCCAGAAGTTCTCCCTGCTCCGCCTCACCGCCATCATGGAGAAATACTCCATGTCCAACAAACACGGCTGGACATGGTACATATAAACACCACTAAATAACATTAAAGGTCATCTGTCCGGACTTTTTGTAGCTTATAACCTTTTTACATTTCATCACATTAGAAATGACATTACATGAATATATTTCATTCGCATTTTACATGACTGACCTAAACAAAGCTGTGGGGAAGGAAAATGACACTTTGTGTTCATGTCCTTTACAGCTTAAATGATGTTTTCTGCTTTATTCCACTCTGATATCCCCAAATAAAGGTCCCAACAGAAATCTAGTTGGTAAACGGTTTTGTGAATGCCTTTGAGGTTCGTTAGAGAACATTAGTCAACAAACAGGAACACAGCAAACAGGTCAGGGATAAAGGAAAGCTTTTGCCAAAGAAGAACCCAAGAGCCCACATGCAAGTCAGGAGGAGCGGCAGTGATCTAGGTAGGAGAATCTGTCGGTAGGATAGTTAAAGTATTCGTTGCATCCTCCACAAATCTGGCATTCATGAAAACATGGCAAGAGGAAAGAAGCAGTTCAAGACTCATAGGTAGTATTGTCCAGGGAACACAGGGGATAGGAACATAAAATAGGAAAATAAAACCTCTTGGAGGCTGCAGACCTGAGACTAGTCACTCAATGACGCTAAACGCACAGTAGTTTATTTGGTGCCTGTTCCTCTTTCTCTCCTGCTGCCCTATGTAGGCAAAGGTAACAGCACCAACTGCTCTTGTTTCAATAGTTTTGGCTTTTGTAACTCACATGAGTTATTATTAAAGAGGTAGCTTCACAAAATACTGAGACAGGCGGAGAATACACACTGCAAAAACGGACGTAAAAATAAGTAAAATGTTCTTAAAAGTTGTGTTTCTGTCCTAGATTTCAGCAGGTAAATAATATTATCTGCCAATGGAATGAGTATTTTGACTCCTAAAATAAGATATTTAGACATCCTGCACTTGAAATAAGACGATGGAGATGAGCTGTTCCTATTTCAAGTGCAAAGATCTTATTCCATTGGCAGATCATCTTATTTACCTGCTCAAATTAAGGGCACATATCATATCATCAACTCATTTTAAGAAAATGTTACTTATTTTTAGTTCCGTTTTTGCAGTTCAAGTGGACACTACAATTCATTGATTTTTTGTGTGTGTGTGAACTTTTAAAAAACATGCATAATTTTCCTTCCACTCCACAACTATACGCTACCATCTGTTGGTATATCACACGAAACACCCTCGGAAATGCTTGGAAATGTGTGGCTTTAGTGTAACAAAAGTGGTGTGGATACTTTTAACAGGTACTGTATGTTCCTTTCTGCGTGCCATTCTTTACAAGGGCTTTACTAGGTATTTTTACTGTGCAGTTCAACCCTACAGTAGACCTAAACCTGCTGGACCTTACAGACAATTAACACCTTCACCCATGTCTTCAAATTGAAAACATGGCCCGACATCAATGGGTTTGTCCATGTGCAAGCGTTTGCCAAGGACTGAGCGTATAACTCAGCCGCCGTTCCCCACAACCCACAAACGCATCCCTGTGTCATTAACAGCCGGTCCTGTTCGTTTTTATTGTGCCCTACGGGGAAGTCCTGTTGACCGGCCTATACGTGCACAGGATGATAATGACACACACTTCCCTAATGGTTTTCTGTCTGTCGCTGGCAGGTCTGTGCCCAAGTTTATGAAGCGTATGAAGGTGCCAGACTACAAAGAGAAGAGCGTGTTTGGCGTTCCTCTGATTGTTCATGTCCAGCGCTGTGGGTTCCCACTTCCTCTGTGTTTACAACAGGCCCTCAGCCACCTCAAGACTCACTGTCTGGACCAGGTTAGTAAACAGAGTTTTACTGGACCGGTTGTGTGCGTGTTTCGTTCTCCTCTCGCCTAAGCTGCCAGACGTAAGGCACCGTTGCCTCCCCGGATCCGTTCAGGACTCTCACCCGCTGCTTTCCCTTTGAAGGTGGGTTTGTTTCGCAAGTCTGGCGTGAAGTCCCGGATCCAGGCTTTGAGGCAGCAGTGCGAGTTGTCCCCTGACTGTGTGAACTACGAGGACCAGTCTGCGTATGACGTGGCCGACATGGTCAAACAGTTCTTCAGGGACTTGCCTGAGCCGCTGCTTACAAGCAAACTGGGGGAAACTTTCTTGCATATTTACCAGTGTAAGTTACCGTAGTGAGAGCTTTTTTTCCTCTTTCACGAACTCTATACCTCTTTTATTAGATACATTATCCAAGGAAATTATTTGTGCATTGGTTTACTTTGAAGTGACAGAGATGTGACACTTTGATATGATGTAAAGTAGTAAGTGCACAGCTTGTATAATGGTGTAAATCTGCTGTTCCGTCAGAATAACTCAACTCACAGCCATTGATGTCTAAAAGTCTGCCAAGAAATGAGTACAGCCCTGAGTAAAAATGTTCAAACATCGACCAGAGTGTCAATAATTTGTGTGGCCACCATTTATGTCTTAACTCTGTTGGCTATGGAGTTCACTAGAGGTTCACAGGTTGCCGTTGGACTTCTTTTCCACTCCTCCATGACGACATCGTGGACAACCTGCTCTCATCCACCTTCCATTTGAGGATACTCAGTAGGGTTTAGGTCTGCAGACATGCTTGGCCAGTCCTGCACCTTTATCCTCACTTTCTTAGCAAGGCAGGGGTTGTCTTTGAGGTGTACGTGGGGTTGTTATCATGTTGGAAAACTTGCCCTGCGGCCCAGCTTCCACAATGAGATAACCATGCTCTTCTCCAGCATGTGGCAGTACATGTCGGCATCAATGACCTGTAGCTCCCCGCAGCTGGCAGCCCCACAACACGACATTCCCACCACCATGCTTAACCGCAGGCAAGACACACTTGCACTTGTACTAATTCTCACCTCGTTGCCGCCACACACGGTCGACATCATCGGAATCAAATATGTTTATTTTGGTCTCATCAGATGTAGAGACCAGTTCTCCACGCCATTAGTCTGCTTGTCTTCAGCAAATTGTCTGTGGGCTTTCTTGTGCAACATCTTTAGAGGAGGCTGGGGTGACAGCCATCCAGACCAATTTGACGCGGTGTGTGGCGTATGGTCTGAGCTCTGACTGGCTGAACTCTGACCCTGTGCCATGAGGAGCCATGTTGAACTTCCAGTGACCAGTATGAGAGCATTTGAACACACCTGCATTTACACCTGAGACCATGTAAACCTGAGTAATGACACTGGGTGATTGGGCTGTACTCACTTATGTTACCAGTGGTTTAGACATTAAAGGCTGCATATTGAGTAATTTTGAGGGTACAACATGTTCACGTTGTTATACAAGCTGCACTTTGACAACTTTACATTGCATCAAAGCGTCATCCCTTTCTTTTAAGGTCAGTATCTGTAGAACATTTTCCCATTTCCATTTTGGCGCTTTTCAGATGTTCCTAAAGAGCAGAGGTTGCAGGCCGTCAGGGCGGCCATATTGTTGATGCCCGATGAGAACAGGGAGGTCCTGCAGACGCTGCTCTACTTCCTGCGGGACGTCACCTCCTTGGTGGAGGAAAACCAGATGACGCCAATGAACCTGGCAGTTTGTCTGGGACCGTCACTGTTCCACCTCAGCATACTGAAGAACGAGACGCTGTCACCAAGGTGTGCACCCAGGACAACCTAAACAGACATATGCTTTAAACAGATAACAAGAAACCTCCTGGTGACCTGGCGTGGTGGTCTGTGGTTCTTGATTTCTGTAGGTCAATCCAGAGGAAGTACGCCACAGGCCGCCCTGATCAGAAAGATCTGAGTGAGAACCTCGCTGCTACACAGGGACTGGCACACATGATCATAGAGTGCCAACATCTCTTTCAGGTCTGCATCAAACTCAGCGAATATTTATTTAATGCATGGACTGATCCTCCAATTAAGGAAATAAGACAGATGTTTACCCTTTTTTGCATCCAAAGTCATTTTAATCTTCTACTTCACCTTATCTCAGAGGTAAAGAGCAGAAAAGGGATTTTATTCTTTTCACACCACAGAATAAGGAGAACAGTAAAGTTATCTTTACTTTTCATTCAGTAGCCATTACAATTAGAATTAGTTTGGAGCTGCTTTTCTTTTAATCAAGAAATACATAGAGAAAACATTATTATGCATTGCATAAGGACCAAAAGAGGTCCTGTTTTCTGAGCTCATGACTTTGTAGAGCCATGTCTTTCTCCCCAGACAGACACAGTATGCTAAAAGAACAAGTGGTTAGGATTTCTAATTCTTGATACCAGTCGGAGTAATTTTGGAATAGGCGTTTGTGGGGATATCGAGCACTAGTCAGAAACTTACGGAGGAATTTTCCTTTCAAAATGTCTAAGAGCATACACTTTTACATTAAGAGCAAGATTCCTTATTTCCACTCAAAAAAAAAAAAAAAAAACGTTAATAAGAAAAAACCTGCTCACACACAAAAGTCTTTGTTGCTTACAAACAAGGAAACACCCTCAAAACAATATTTATGCAGTTAGATATTAGCTGAATTACAAAGATATATTCTGCTCCTATTTAAGAATAATACATATGGACAAAATTATGATTAATAGCTGCTTAAAGGTTGTTATTTTCAAAAAGTTGATTTAATCTCTCAAAAACAAACCTAATTGAATATGACTCTAAATACTCTTCTTTTGTCATATACAAACTATTTATTTATCAAATAACTAATTACATTACAGTCTTAGTTTCAGAACACCTAGAGATGAAAAAGAGGAAGAAAACACATAGAGACAGCAAATGCTTAGATATATAAGTCATTGTGGACATAAAAGTAATGATTTTCTTAAACTAAGGATTTTCAGCAATTTCTACAACAAAAATGGCTGTTTTGCCATTCTGGCTTTATTTATAAAGGCTGTTTTAGCTAAAGTAACTCACGTATAAATAAAGCCTAAATGTATGTTTACAGAATCAATTCCAGCCACTTTTGTTCTGTCTGTCAAAGTAGAAATGATTTTCTGAATCAAACCAACACATTTCAAAGAGGTCTAAGAACCTCACATTAAAATAAACAGGAACATGTTTCAAACTCTGTGTGCATATGAAAAAACTGCTTTGTTTTGTGAGAAAATGCACATTTCGGGGGTAAATTATGTTAAGTATTTCAAATCGCTTCCCTTTCATTTTAGGGCGAGAGCAGAAAAGAAATACAGAATCTGTCAGAATGCGGAGAATATTTTCCATCACCGCCACCAACTGGTCTCTCTGTTTACCCTTTAATCTGTCACCCTTCTCTCACCGCTTCTCTTCAGACTCTGTTCACTCCGTTAAACGTGAAAGCAGGCCTACCTGAGCTGATTTATTGTGACACGCCTCCTCCGGTTGTTGCTCAGATCCCGGAGGAGATGGTGACCCAGTCTCGCAACTCCTACATGGAGGCTGCGCTGATGGTGCCCCCGCTGGACGAGCTCTGCAAGGTCCAGGAGGAGGAGGACGTGGACGAGGAAGTGGAGGAGGAGGAGGAGGAGGAGGATGAGGATGCATCCTACAATGCACATATAGAAGGGCTGATCCAGAACCTGCTGAAGGAGAGCAAGGACAAGAGCAAAGGCTGGGTGTCCCGCTCGTCGTCTGACAACACGGAGCTGGCATTTAAAAAGGTTGGAGGTCACTCTGTTCCAACATGGCGGGGATTTCGAGTCAGCCAGGAGAGAATAGGAGATTATTAGGATTAATATTAGATCTACAGTTAGTACACATTGTTAGTTCAGCCAAAGCAGAAAGTGTAAGTTTTATAAAAAAGAAAAAGCAGAGACCTAAGGATATTTATTTTTTTAATACTTTATTGACATATTTCATATTGATGTGTAAGGTTGGAGACGGGAACCCCCTGAGGCGATGGCGCGTTAGTCTGGAGGTGTCGGCGCCTCCCACCGAGGTGCTGCAGCGGCTCCTGAAAGGGCGTTCGCTGTGGCAGACCGAGCTCCAGCAGGAGAAGGTTCTGGAGACGCTGGACAAACAGACAGACGTGTACCATTACTCCTGCTGCAACATGGCCCCTCAGCCCAGCTGTGACTATGTGGTACTAAGGTATGATTGATAAGATGCATGCAAAGATGATTTACACGTATGTGTGAATACACAAATCATGTGTGTATCTAGGATTGTGTTATGTATATCTGCACATAAACATAGTGTTTATTAATGTAGCAGATTTGATGGATACTTAAAGCTCTAGCAAAGTATACGATAAGTCTCGTAATCTAACGGATCAGTGTTTTACTTATCCCATAAGATTATTTTTAGTACCAGTTAAGAGAGATTCAAATAACAAGAATTCAATCAATTAATTAGATTACGCTTTTTTTATTATTCCCACATATGTCTAAATTCTGTTTTAACACTATTTCTATCTGTTTTTACAAAAAGAGGATACGTTTTATGAATAAAAGATTAATGTTAATATTAACTAAGCTTTAAAAAGATTCCCTGCCTTGTTGGAGTTAAAAGAAAGTTTTTCTCCCCTTGACAAAATCTGTCATTGCCTCTTTTGTCGTAAGACAAAGAATGCCCGGGTAAACACAGAATGCCAACATGGCTGAAAACATGAAGTAGAGAAAAATATCTCCTAAAGCACAACACATTGTGCCCTGATGTAAAGAAATTCAAAAACAGGCGAAGCAAAGTAAGGGACAACTATTGGATTAGAACAGATTTCATTGCTCTTTCTACTGCACACATTTCACTGAACAAAAGTGAAACATGGAAAACATGGCTGTCATACCTAAATTACTCCAAGAGCACGTTGATGGTTCATTCAAAAGGTGAGAAAAGAACCCATAACATCTAAAGCACTAACATTCTCATTTCCCTCATTTAAAGGGGACATATCAAGCAAAATTCACTTTTTTAGACGTTAAATACGTTTTGCTAGGGTCTAGGAGTGCAGAAAGTTTAAAATTAGTGAGTCCAGGTGCTGCGTAGATATCCTTATATTCAGTTTGGGTCATATTTTTCATTCAGTTCATTTTCGTCTGTTCTCCATTAAATTTTTTACCTATAATTTCACAGTATTTGCTACAGAGCTGTTAAACAAGGTCATGGGCTTCCGGCTAATCAATTTTGCGGATCCGCCCATTTTTATTTTTCACTGCGATTTTGTAGTCCAAGCTGAAGGATGTCGAAGCTACAAATGGAGACGTGAAAAAAATCTGGTTATTGGGTGTATTGACCCGCACAAATCATCACATTGTTCCTTAGCATGCTACAAAAAGGTGGAGTGGAACACTCTGTGACCTGGAGGGTTGCTGTCTCTTTAAATCCTTTAGATTTAAAGAGACAGCACCAAAAGCTAGTTGCTGTCAGACAAACCCTCAGAACAGGGGTGAAAGAGGGGCTGTAGGGAACAATAACAAGGAAATTCAGTCCAAAGCATTGCAGTTCTACTTTATATAGATCACAACTGAATGATTTAAATGTGAAAAAGGAAGGCATTAAAAAATATGATATGTCCTCTTTAAGTTCAGTGTTTATGATCCAGCAACAAGACATGGAAGGGAGCAAAAATGTCCTCTATGTCCTCTAAATCACTGCAGACCAAAACAAACAAAGAGCCTCATCTCAATTTTACCCCGCACAAAAAACATCTTGATGATTTTCAAAATTTGGGGGAAAACGTTCTGTGGACTGGTGGGACAAAAGCCAGCTATTTTGGAAGGTGCTCAACCCTTTATATCTTGCACTAAAGTAACTGTACATTGACAAAAAAAAAAAAGAACATTAGGCCTACAGACAACCTAGAGGTGATAGTGTGATGTTCCGGGACTGCTTTGCCACTTCAGGGCCTGGTCAACTTGCCGGGCTTAATGAAACTATGAATACTTCTCTGTGTCAGAAAATCCAGAAGGGCAATGTTCCTCATTTGGTTCATAAATCTAAGCTCAAGCCTCCTTGGGTTATGCAGCAGGACGATAGGATGGCAGGTTTTAGGCTAATGTTACACCAGTCAAGGATGTTTTTATGCTGTTTTTTTCTTTTTAGGAGAGAGTGAAGAGTGTTTAAAAGGTTAGATTTGGTGTGTTTGTGGGCACTACATTAAAGATCTAACTTCATTCATTGTTTTTCACCGCTCAGATCGTGGCGGACAGACCTTTGTAAAGAATCCTGTGCGCTGGTGTGCGTGTCCGTCGAGCACGACGACAGTCCATGCGTCGGGGCTGTGCGGGGGGTCGTGTTGGAGTCGCAGTACCTCCTGGAGCCCTCCGGGACGGGGAAGACCAAGGTCACGCATATCTCCAGAGTTGATCTCAGGTGCGGGTGGTCTTCGGCGTCCTCTCATGGTCATGGTTTTAACGAGATTTGAAAAATGTTAACGTGCTATTTGGCGGTTGTCGTTGCAGGGGAAGATCTCCAGAATGGTACAACAAAGCGTTCGGTCATTTGTGTGTTAATGAAGCCCAGAGGATCCGCTCCTCGTTCCTCCCAGCAGATCAGAGTCTGCCTGAAGCGAAGACCTAAGCTCCAGACACAATGCTTTTATCTTGAAAACCGATTTAATCATCCAGGCAATCTTTTCTTGGTGCTGAGCTACAGTTCTGGTCAGACATACAGTCACAGTAATTATGGGTTTTTAAAGATTTAGATCCTCCCTTTCTCTAATATATTTATTTCAATGTAGGCTGAACATAAAAAAAAACTTTCCATGATTTTTGAAAGGGAGAACTTGATACACTAGTTTGAATTTATTGTGGGTTTTCTCTAATTACAACCAAGGTCAAAATTATACATATATACCCCCTCTAATATTAATATACATTTCCTCTGGCAAGATGCAGAAAACTACACACTTTCTAAACAATTAACGAATGTCCTGGCATAACCCTGGCAAAAAAAAAAGACCACACCTCTGGTCAGAAGTGGTAAAATCCTTGCTTTTAAACCCAGCCTGTGGATTTCTAAAAGCCTTGAGGTTCTAAAACCAAACTGGATTTGTGTTTGGGATCATTGCCTTGTTAGAGCAACCATCTATGTTCATGTTTCCACCATCTAGATGTTCTATTAAGGTGAACATTATCATTTCATCTGCTTTGTGCAATGCCCAACCCTTAACATTATCCTGCTGAACAGTAGGTGCAGTGTTATTAGTTTTAAAGCCTCACCTTAACTCCTCAAAGCTAGTTCTGAGTATAAAACCTTTCTCCAGCTCTTTTGATCGGCACCCCCTCAGCCCATGTTGATGCGGGACATCTTCCAGGCTAGAACAGGCTGGAAACCTTGGTGGTTCCTTGATTATTTTTCAACATTCAAACAACATTTTAGTTGAGATAGTTAAAACTTGGACTTTGTCTGGTTTTAAAGTTTCTGGCTGAAAATGGTAGACTATGTAGACAAGCTTTGCCCATGCCAGGAAATGGTGAACACTTTAACCAAGGTGTGCCAGTTTTCTCAAGAAGAGAGTACAGCCTTTTTGCCAGACTTATGCCAGATGTTTGACAGCTGTAAGAAGTGGATGGTTCAGCTGCAACTTGCTCAGGTTATTCCGATATTAGTGGGAGCTCTCTGTACATATTTGAGCCTGTATGTGTATTTTTGACCATGTGTGGATCACACAAAAAAAAAATCTGCAACAAATTCTGACGTGTGCACTAACCCTTATTTATGAAAATGATTAAAGTTATATGTTGAAGAATAATGCCCTGCTGAACAAAGAGCAGATCAAATAAATCATTAAAACCCTAAATTAAAATCATTGTCCATGATGAGTGGATGTATAGTTCTGACCCAGACTGTAAAATATACTGAGTTGGCACATAGAAGGAAAGATTTTATATTGCCATTTTTCAGGTCTTTTTTCAGCATAATAGTTTAATTTATATTATAAATTATGAGTTTGTTTAATCAATTCTCAGTCACAGTTTAAAGATTATGTCCGTCTCTGAATGTGAAACTAGACATTCAGTCATTAGCGTAGCAATTAACTTTGCAAGTACTCGTAGTCCATGTGCATTATTAAAAGGATGGTGTCTCGTAGATTGAAAGCAAATTCCTTATTTATTGCTTTGGTTTGTTCTTTCACGTCGTCAACATTCAGCTTAATACCTTGAACGAACAAAACAATGAGAGAAAATGAGACATCACTCTAATCCCTATTGCTTTACAGTATTTATGAAAGATTTACACATCATGAGAACTGATTTTCCAATCAACCATTAATTGAAACTGATATATTAAGAAAATAACTATTTATTATTTTAACATTTCTCCATCTTTGTAAAAAATCACAAGGTCTGCTTATTCTGCCACTCTTATATTTATTGTTAAATTTAGGTGGTCTCGCTCAGCCGTAGCCTGACTTTATACTAGCCAACTCTATACAGTGATGAATCTTCAGCTTTAACCTGATGAATTACCAAACTATTGCTCCATTTGCACTTATCCATAAAAAAAAATAGTTCTTACCCAAAACACGAGGACAAAAAACAAAACAGAGCAAGAACATATGGATACATGTCAGCACCGTCTTGTGACAAGTCCACTTGTTTCATGTAGAAGGACCACAGAGGGAATCGTAAGGGGACGCAGTCACCGGGTCCATAAACGTGCTTTGAATATTTTGTGTACAATTTCACGGATGATTTCCTTTTTCAGTGCCCACTCTGAGTATTAATCTTCTCCAAAGGTGTCCTTTTATCTCTGTATGTGGTAATATAGTTGTTGTTGTTTTTTTTTTTGTCTCCGTCTTTCGTTTTATACAATGTCTAAGACATGAGACCATTTCACTGCTTCTGGGAAGCATGTTTGAAACTTAGCGTGTGTGCATGGTTGTGCCCGTGTATCTGCATTTTCAAACACACCTACAGCCTGTACTGTAAACTCTCCGCAGCGCTCTCTGTGCCATCACAGCTCTTCAGGGTCTTCCTATCATATTGATAAGCTGAAATGTGAAATAGCCACACACACACACACACACACACACACACCATCCGTAGGAAAGCAATAGCAGATGAAAACCCGCTCCAATCCGTGGTACTGCCCTGGCTTTTATGTTTGTTTCCGCTGTAGGCAGCATTGCCATGGTGTTGCTATGATATAATATTATCTCCACAGTGCTGCCATAATCCTCGCGCGGATGCCTTTTGCTGGGTGACAGTGGCGCGTGTGCATGTGTGCGTAAGTAAGGATTGAGTGACTCTGACGTGAGACCTCCGCTATTTGTGGAGAGGCTCCAAACTTAGCTTAGAGCAGGAGGATTTATGCTTGTTGTTTTTGACTGAGGGAAAAAAAAAAACTATTGTTTTTAAAGAGGAGAATAAAAATCTAAAAGTGCATTTGTTGTGTTTTTTTTTTCTCTTTGTGATCATTTTTCTAATTCCTTCGGAAAGAAACATATCAACATGTTTTATAATGAACACGGTGTCTTACAAGCATCTTCCTGCCGCTTAAACATTTTCTCGTTTTGACAAGCTTCAACACAGACTCCATTGAGTTTAAGTGGGATTTTACTTGAAAAGGCAAAACAAATTGGATTTTGTCGCAAACGTTCTTCATTGAGCACTTTTCCATTCGTCTTTCGTCAAAAAACGGAAAGGGTATGGGACGAGTGCGAACCCACCAAGAAGCAAAATAGTAAATTTTTATGACACTCTTAAAGTCATGCTGACCATTAAAAGCGTTTTACACTGTAGCCCAACCAAGTCGCATTCAAAAGCAATCACAGATTCATATGTCGATTTGCATTACAATGGGCAGGTTGGGGTTAAGTGCCTTGCCCAAGGGTAAATCAACATGTGACAGGAGGAAGCTGAAATCAAACCCATAATGTTTGGATTGCAATGCAACCACTCTTCCCACTGTGCCAACATTGCACCACGAGAGGAGCTGCAAAAGTCTATAGCTCTGGTGGAAAAAAATATTTGACAGGATACCCAAAAGTCTTTTAAGGGGCTCTGATTGGACAAGACAAAAAGTGAACTTACTGGCCATCAGGCAAAACGCAATCTGTTGAAGAAAGCCAACACGACTCATCAACTGTAACCAAACGGCAAAAGAATGGAGACTGGGGGGGGGGGGACTCATTGTCCAGCAGAAGAACAAGCGTAAACATACAGCCAGACCTACAATGTAATGATTTAGACCAGATCCTACCCATGAATAGCGTGGTCAATGGTTTTAGGTACTTAACCTATTTGTAGCAGACATTACACATGACTGAACGTAACATGATGAGATACGGTGATGGCAGCGCTGTGCTGTGTGGAAAGCTGCTGGACGCATACTCCAGATGGTGGTTCTACCAAGTACTGACTCAAGAGGGGCTGAATACAAATGTATGCCACACTTTTCCAATTCTATTCAAAACGTTTTCTAAAAATCTGTTTATGTTTAAAATATTCCCCTTGTTGTATGTCGCTGTGTACATTAAATGGTGCTATTGCCCCTCTAGAGTTTAATTAAGCGTGGAAAGTATGCCACAGGAAATATTTTTAGCTAACTGAGTAAATGAAGTGTCCTCAGAATCACAAAGGGTTTCTCCTCAAGGACTTTTCCTCGCTTCCCTTCCTGTGTCCTTTAAAGCAGAGGATGGAAACTAACCCTCCGATGCTTCGATCGATATTCAATCACATTTACCTACTTAGCCGAGTTAGATAGATGGTTCAGACGCTCGTAAAGGACAAGGAAGGGGTTTGGATACAGACGGCACTCTCTAAAATCTCCCCGCATGCGAGTCAGCATGTCTTTTTACTGTGTGACAACGGAGAGACATTACTTTAACTTCTACCTCATTTAACATGTCAGTGGTTTATCTTGAAAGTGGGGCACATGGTTACAGCACCTGAATGTCAATGATCCTCCGCACGGTGGGTGTGCTTCAGCTCTGCTGCTCCACGGGCTCTGACAAATGGGGAACATCATTTTGCAAATTACTTGGTGAAAAAAACAAGAAGACTTTCACCAGGTGAATCAGTAATTTTCTCTCTGAGTCAATTTTGCATCTGAGTTGTTTTTATTGTTGTTGTTTTTTTTCCGTTTTTTCTTTTTACAAATGCACACATAACCAAGCAGGTGTTGTCTTATGAAAAGCAGAGCCATTTTTAAATTATTCCTCTCGGTGTGGGTTGATGAAGTGAAACTTTTCTTTCTCCCTTTTTGTGTGTGTGTGTTTGTGTGTATGTAACTCTTCTTTCACATAATCAAAAACTGCATCATGCAGCCTATATTTTGCAAAAGGATCTATAGGGCCCTCTTCTGGAGAAAACTAGAAAAAATGTTTGGAAAAAACTGGTTTGTCAGAAAATACAACAGGGTTTTTAAAATGCGTCAATACAGAATATCAGAGGAGCATCATCTTACAGGGATGTGTTCACCCTTCTTTCACTACTTCATTACTGAAATCTGATACTCATTATAGGGCAGGATGAAAATATTTTACACCATTGGTCTCTGAGAATTTAGTTTGCAGGACAATGATGTTTTTTTTCCTGAGGGCTTTAATAAAAAGCACAGTGTTACTGTACAGTCAGCTGGCTGGTTCATATTGCCCTGTGTTTGGAAAATATGCATCGTTGCAGAAGGGATCGGGAATCAGAAGTTAGCATTTCTGCTTGTATTTATTCCACCTGGACATAGTTGATTTTCAAGGGTTTCCAAGTTATGGATATGTGAAGCTTTTAAATCTTCTATAATGTGTTTTTTCTAATCTTCTCATGTTTGAAATAAGTGTCTGTTTGTGCCATAGTTGTTTTTCTTAAGAAAGTTTAATTTAACTTAAACTACTGCCGTTATTATTATTATTATTATTATTATTATTATTATTATTATTATTATTATTATTATTATTATTATTATTATTATTATTATTCAGAACTTTTGAGTACACAAGTGAATCTTTTGAACATAGCTCATTTTAATTCTAGCTCGCTTGTTTTGCAGAGTTTCTATGTGTTGTTTTTTTTTATCTTAAATTAGTTTTACACTTATTCCAGTTTTGGATGGGTATAGTTCCAGATTTTATTCCCTGTTCTAATGGTCTGATTCGTCCACTTCCTGTCACGTTTTCGGAAGGTTCCATATTTAGAGCCTTACCTGAATTGTTTTATTTATAACTCTAAATAGGTTCTCTGGTACTGAGTTGAAAATCTTTGCTAGGAAAACCTGTCACGATCCTCCTTGTGCTTTGTCTTTGCGTTTTTATTTTATTTTTATTTTGTTTTGTTGCACTTGGATTGTAGCTGCTCTACATTCTGCTGATTAGTCTCACCTGGTCTGCACGTCCCACATCAAACCTCCCAGTATTTAAAAGTCTGTTTGTTTCACCTCTTCACCAGATTCCTCTGTTCAGCAGCCTCAGTATACTCCACAGCAATTTTCCTGTGCCTTATTTTCTGTGCTCTGCTGTTTTCAGTGAGTTTTTTCCCTCAGTTATCCTGTGTGCAATCCTTGGTTTACAGGAAGTCAACATGCGGGTACCACTGTCCTGTCTGCTCTTGGGTCCAACATCTCAACAAAACTTTGCAGAACTATAAAAAATAAAAGAAAACAGTTTAGGAGCCACGGGAGTGCAAACAAAATTGATTCCAACCTGAAAAGACCTTGGGTAGAAATTAATTTTGTTAAATTAAGTTTTATCGAGTGAGTTAAATTTTAACTGTTTAGACAATATAATTTGTCTAAACTAATACAGCTCTTTTCTAGTCATGCTAACAAAAAGCTTCACACTAGAGATACATTCACACAGTCACACTCAGAAACACACACACACACGCATTCATATACTGATAATGATCCATGGGGAACTTGTGGTTAAGTGCCTTGCCCAGGGGAATGTCAACGTATGGCAGGAGGAAGCTGGAACTGAACACTCAACTTTTAGATTGCAAGACAGCCACTGTGCCCACGGAGCCACATTCGAGTCACCCCTAAATGTAAATATAATGCCAGTTTATAGCAGATGTAATTTCAAGGCACTTTATCTCAGGAAATCCAACCGATTGCATCGAGTCACTGACTTTGCAGCACTTCCTCTTTAACAAGCATGTGACAACAGCGGACGATTATTAACTTTACAGCGATCACTCATACTGAGCATATATGGAACAAATTACAGAAGAACACAAAAATACACAGACTCACTGGGTGGAAGTACCTTCCACATTATAGAAAAAAGTTAATGGCAACATCTTTAAGTCTACATGTTGTGGTGTCATTATACTGGCATGGTTTCCCAAGCCCAAGTTTGACATATTTGAAATTTTACCTAAACTTGAGTGCCCCAGTGAATGCTGCAGACATGCAGAATGCTGCAGACACTTTCCAATCTTCAATCAAGAGTCATAATACTGACCAGGGCTGCTTGTTTATCTAACTTACTCTAACTTGCACAAAAAGCTGTAACTCAAACTATTTAGAAAACAGCCCCAAAGAAAACCCTGCACATCATTGCCATATTGCATTAGCAATAATAATACAGACTGAGTGGAATGATTGCATTCTAGTTTCTTTCATTTTAACTTTTCACAACAAAAATAAATATTTTAGAAGATAACTTAAAATTTTTAGGAAACAATGTGAATTCAGAAATATTGGCTGCTCTCGTGCTCTTTTTCTTGATCAAGTTTTAAGTGATCCAATGATATGTATGCAATCAGGGACAAACTCTAACATTATTATGCTCACTTTGTTGTGCTTCGTCTGTCTTGTTTTCACATTTTAAAACCTGATCAGAGAGGGAAAACAATGGTGGGACAGATGTGTGTCCCCTGAGAATTCGCTAATCCACCATCTTCTTCCAAACAGCCACGAAAAGGTCATCAATGAATAAATTAACCAGTGAATGAATAATTAATGGCAGCATGTCAGCAGTACAGGTATCATTGAGTGCATTGGATAGACACACTGAAACCAAGGAATTGCATGACAAATGACGCAAATCTGGGCAATTCTTCAGAAGTGGCTGTAGTATTATGAATACATTGAAAACTGACTTTGCTCTTACATACCCAGGGATCAACAGGCCTCATTTCAACATGGAAGCTTGAGACCGCAGTGTTATCCGACTAAATAAATTTTCTTCCAAGTTGGTTTTTGCAGAAAAATGCCAGCTATGCAGCAGAAATCTAAATATTCAAACAGAGCTACTGCATACTTTGTGACAGAGTCTAAACTATTTAGACACTGTTTAAGCATATTTGTAATTGAAAGAAACTTGCTGGGTATGCATACAGAGATGCCTGCATGTGTACATACTGCATTCCTCTGACCCAAACTGTTGAAAAGTCCAACATTGAGACATTAGATTTGGTTAAATTAATCTTTTATTCCACAGTTGGTGAGTGAGATTGTTAGATAATAGGCTGTTTATTTAGTTGCATGTCAATAAGTGTGAAATAATGCAGTTTAAAGTAGTTATCCTTCTCTGCTTGTTGGAACTCAGTATGCTTTTAGACATGTATGTATTCTTGTTTTGTGATTTATTTCAGTCATCTATGCAACTTTAACCCTGAGATGCAAACAAAAAGATTTTGACTTTAGTCCATAAACAGCACTGGGCCTGTTAAATACAGGGCAGCTGAGAGGCCTATTGTACCTCTGAAGGAGCTGCAGAAATCCACAGCTCAGGTGGGAGAATCTGTTAACAAGACAAGAAAGATTTGACCGCAGTTTGGCACAACCATGTAGGGGACAAAGGTTGAACTTCTACAAGCAAAATGTTGTGCTTGAAGGAAAATTAACTTTATTCATCCACCTTAGTCTTCTCACAATAATGATGGCAGCATCATCCCTTTTCAGAAGGAACAGTGAAGATGATCAGAGTTGATAGGAAGGTGGACAGACCTAAATACCTTAGAGGTCAGTCCTGGAAGAAAACCTGTGATTTGCTCTTAGGAACATCCAAAGTCTCAGGTGTCCTCAATGTCCTGCTGGCGTTCCGTAGGACCTTTGTGTAGGCAACAACTATAAATAACTAAGGAACATTTAAAAGGTTTGTTTGAAAAAAAAAAACATCATTAAATTGCTTGGGAAAGGAATCCAGGAAGCTACTGGGCAAGAGAGGTAAATGCTAACGGGGAGAGAGAATTGTTCACGAACTGATCATAGTGATGAAGAGGAGGAAACTCATTGTTATTGTTTGTGGAGTTGATGGAGATCCTGGAAGGGAGGTGAGTTCATCTCACAGGGGCTGAGGTTGGCAGGGTTGGATAAACAGTGTAGGTTGGCAATAATCCTTGGATCATTTCCAGATGGAGTTGGTGATGGCGATGGAGCATTGGAGGGTGGAACGGCACGTGAGGGGTGTTGGTGGAGTGAGGAGGATTTCAGACTGCAAAATAAGCTGTAAGGAGATTAATAAAGGGATTTCCAAAATGAATTCGAGGATATCACTCTATGAGTAGGAACAATCTGGCATCTGCCTCAGGAGAACCCACTCCTCTTAAGCTCCTCCTGATCGGCCTTGATGGGCTGCAGCTGTGAGGAGTCAACTGCTTGTCATACCCTGTGATACAAGAGGTATAGGACACACACACACACACACACACACACACACACACACACACACACACACACACACACACACACACACACACACACACGATGTCAGTCTCTAGTTGTGCAAAGCTGTCAGAGATTTCTTCTGATTGCAGAAAAAAACTGAGCTTTACGAAACCATTCAGTTGGTGAGGCTTAACACAAGCAGGTCACACTTAAAAACCATAGATTATTTTCTTTCCACCTCACAAGTATGCACTACTTTGTGTTATGTTTAAAAATCCCAATAAAATGTGTTATACTTTCTAGTTGAAATATGACAAAATGTGGAGTTTATTTTTTCCCCGTCAAGACACACAATACCAAGATTTGCCCTTCAACCTGTTAAAGAAGCCAGAAGGCACAGAAGCTACTCTTGCTGTTCTTAGCGGCAACCAGGGGGTGTCATCACACAGGGATGCAACTCACCATTGACTGCACATACCTAAAAGTCATAAAAAAAACTTGTTTGGGGCACAATTTACAAATTACATATTTTTTTAATTGGTGCTCAAAAGCCCCTCCTTTTGCATGCCACCATGGGCCACTGCTCGCATTGCCCATATCATAACTGGGTACAAATTAACAAAAAAGTATTTGTCTAAATATTAAACTTGGAAAAACTTTAAGACTTGTCCATTCTATGCACTGTTTATTCAGTTTTAGAAAACTCTCTGGCCAATTGCCAGGTAATTATTGTCAGAGAAAGGTAACAGTGAATAACAGTACCCAATACACACTAGGCAAGGTGATAAATTGACACATTCTGATATTAAAGACATAATTAGGTTTAGCATTCTGCTCATTATCCTGATTCTTATTCATGCTACGGGTGATGTGTCACAAGTGAGAAAGACAGGAAAGTTTAAGCAGGTGTCGCAGAGTTCAAAACCAAGAGCAAGAACAGACTTGGCTTCACATCGTTCCTCTCATGTGCAGTTCTACATGCTGTCTTGGCTGAATCATTAATGCCATCTGGTATTCTATAGGTTCCCCAAACCCTCAAAGAAACATGTCTTCATCACATGCATGCATTTGCACGAATATGTTCTCTTAAAGCAGCGCCCTGCAAGTTTATACTGAAGTATTACCTTAGTTTGGGATGCCGCCGTGACAGCAAAACACAACAGATGTGACACTGACCTGACCAAATATTTTTGGTTCTCTGATGCATGATTTTAATTTTGAAGGGTGTACATGGCCTCGTCTTTACAAGTAACTTGATGATTTCTCAATCAGTCCAAAGTGGTCTGCTATCACATTCCAAAACACAGAGGCACACAGTTTAATTTTGCAACAGTGCAGTGTTGCCAGTGGCCTTCAGGGGCGCTAAAACTGGAAGTTATTAGTCTAGCGCCCCCCAGTGGCAGGTTGGCAGGGCCGAAGTGGGACTAATTTTCAGCCCTGGAGTTTCATGCCTCACACCGGCCAACCTATTTTTATATATATATATATATATATATATATATATATATATATATATATATATATATATATATATATATATATAAAATCATTTATTTCATATTTCATCCTATTCCCTTTCACATGTGGGCTTTGTGTATCTATTATTTTACTTTTTAATGATAAAAAAATATAATGGGTCACTACTATTGTTTGAAAACAGAACCATTGCTTGTTTGTTTACACAATCTCTTGCAACAGTTCACCTCTTTCTTTCATACTAACAGGAGCAATCCCCCCATCAGTACTGGCTCTGCTTCTGACACCGAATCACATTTTATCGTTATCTTAAAAAAATCCTGTGTGACGAGAGTTTAGATTTATTTTGACAACGATAAAATCAAATTAGTGGTGTCTGACACCCCCAAAACTGCCAGTATTGTCAGGATATTGTCAGGATACAGTTATTTTCTCCACTGTTGGCTTATTGAAAGCGTCAATCAACATCAATAAATTAAAAAATATAATTAAATGCAGTTAATGTGTGCAGTTAGGTAACAAAAAAAGCACACTTCTTTATGTAACTAGAGTGCTAATGAAACATATTTCAAAGTTTGTTTTATTATATATCACGACTTTAAATATTTTTAAGGACTGTATTAGTGCTTATCAGGCAGTAATTGACATGCAGTCACAGCCACACAGTTACCTGAAAAAGACTGCAAGAAGCTGTAAGTGCTTTTATCATCACTTTTCTCATTATCACAACATTACTACCATATATTGTGATAAAATTTTAAGTCCATATCGCCCACCACTATTTTGAAAAATGGTCATAATTCACAGAACAAATGAAATCACCCCTTGTTACAAAGCCATCTCAGATGTGACTCAGATCAGGTTCATGAATGTAGAGCTGAATCATCTAACATCTCAGGGCACTATTCATACAGAACAGCACCATATTCTTCATTATAGTAATTATAATATTCACTTAATGAGTAATCCTACCTGCCCACTTAGGACTTGTGGGCTCATGGCTGGTAATTGTATTGTATCTTACTTCTAACTCTGATGGGCTACAAGACAAAAATTCCCAGGTTTGTGGTGTTGCATCATATTATTATGTAAATTATATAACATTACATTATGCGCCACAACATTACAAAATTCAGAGACTTGTTAATTCAATTCCATTCAATTCATTTTATTTATATAACACCAATTCACAACACATGCCATCTCAAGGCTTTTTCCAAAGTCAAATTCAATCAAATCATACAGATTGGTCAACAGGTTTTCTGTCTATAGAAACCCAGCAGATTGCATCAAGTCTCTCCAAGCAGCATTTACTCCTCCTGAAGGAGCGTAGAGCTACAGTGGACAGTCGTCTGCATTGTCGATGGCTTTGCAGCAATCCCTCATACTGAGCATGCATGAAGCGACAGTGGAGAGGAAAACTCCCCTTTAACAGGGAGGAAAACCTTTAGCAGGAACAGGCTCAGTATGAACGGTCATCTACCTCAACTGACTGGGGGTTGGAGAACACAGAGCAGAGACACAATAAGCACAGTAGCACACATTGATTTAGGAATCCTTTCTATGTTATATGGTAATGGCAGATGATCTACTTCTCCTGGATGACGTCACATCTACAGA
Source organism: Fundulus heteroclitus (assembly GCF_011125445.2). Classification (NCBI taxonomy): domain Eukaryota; kingdom Metazoa; phylum Chordata; class Actinopteri; order Cyprinodontiformes; family Fundulidae; genus Fundulus; species Fundulus heteroclitus. The sequence goes on from NC_046371.1 coordinate 18,033,956, forward strand.
ACACCAGACCAGGTGTACCTACTATGAAGAGAAAAATAACAGAGAACAAAAAGTTAAAAGTTGAAATAACAACAAGCAATGCAAATTAGAGAACAGTAGAACTCAGCAGAGTGAGAAAAATAGACCCTGATGTCCTCCAGCAGCCTAAGCCTATGGCAGCATAACTAAAGAGGTAGTTCAGGGGTAACCTAACCCACTCTAACTATAAGATTTGTCAAAAAGGAAAAGTTTAAGCCTAGTCTTAAAAGTAGACAGGGTGTCTGCCTCACGGACCGAAACTGGGAGTTGGTTCCACAGGAGAGGAGCCTGATAGCTAAAGGATCTGCCTCCCATTCTACTTTTAGAGACTCCAGGAACCACCAGCAGACCTGCAGTCTGAGAGCGAAGTGCTCTGTTAGGAACATACGGGGTAATCAGAGCTCTGATATATGATGGAGCTTGATTATTAAGGGCTTTATACGTTAGAAGGAAAATTTTAAATTCTATTCTTGATTTAACAGGAAGCCAATGAAGGGAAGCTAAAATTGGAGAAATATGATCCCTCTTGCTAATTTTCATCAGAACTCTTGCAGCAGCATTTTGGATCAGCTGAAGGCTTCAAACTGCATTTTGTGCATTTCCTGATAGTAAAGAATTTCAATAGTCCAGCCTTGAAGTAACAAATGCATGGACTAGTTTTTCAGTATCACTCCTGGACAGAATATTTCAAATTTTGCCGATATTCCAGGGGAGAAAAAAGGACGAAGATTATTTTTTAAGGACTCTGGACCAAAGATGACAATTTCTGTCTTGTCAGAATTTAAAAGCAGATTATTTAAGGTCATCCAGGTTTTGATGTAGCCTGTAGTCAAAGTAATGGATTGGATTCATAAAACAACTTGTAAGTTGGTTTGTAGGAAACGTTCAATGTCTTTCCTTACCAATTTTGTCGTCCTCATTTGACGTTTCAAACCGCAAACACATTTTATTGAAAAAGCTGCCAAATTTTGCACATTTAGCAGCAGCAGTTTTCAGAGCCTTCCTCTTTATTTCCAGTTTTCTTCGCCGTGCCACCCTGCTCTTTCTACACCTTTCAAACAACATTGGCCGAGTATGCTGACATCAAGCTAGGGTGCGCCAATAAAAGAAACCAAAAAAGCTGCTAGTGGAGGCGGTGGCAAAAAAAAAAAAAAAAAAAGAGAACTACCCCTGCAGCCCAAATATCTGACCGGCAACCGGGATTTGTCCCGGCCCTCCCGATTAGTCACTCCGGGCCTGCAGGTTGGAAACACAAACTATATTCTACATTCTTTGCTTTTTCACTAATGCAGATAACTGTTAAAGTACTACTTTGTAAAAGGAGTGGCATTACTTGAAGGATGCCTCTGGGAAAGATGTTTAAAATCAGCAAAAGCATCACAACCGATGTATGTGCTATGCATACTCTACATATACACCAACGCTAGTAAATTTAAACAAGTCCTACTCTAATGTGTCACCAAAAACCTGACAATAACATTACTTAGTCTCATGTTTTGTCATGCTGACTCTCTATCTGCACTGATAAAGGATATCGTGATCTCGTGACAAGAATAACATACTCCATCCTGTTGCTGTAGATTGCTGTGAATGCTCTCTCCTCCCAAACACACACCCTATACAAGACTGGAGGTGGATCAGAACTGACAGAAAGGCTTCATAGACGTGACCAAACTGCCTTTTTTATTCATATTTGAACCCATGTCAAGATAACTTCCAGATAAAACAACAAACATCGAACAACAGGTTGCAATGCATTTTTCATAAGCATAGATGACATTGACCTAATGCAGTGTAAGCTGTGTTTCAGCATAATAATAATAAATAATAACAACTTGTCAATTATAACAAAGTGCTGAACAGTAGGTGATGCAAATGGTAAAAAAAAGGAATAAAACAATTTAAAAACAGGTGAAAACATAATAACAAAGGGGAAACACCAAAAATAAAAAAATATAACTTTAGGCATCACATTAAGCCACATACAATAAAGTGAACAAGTGGGTCTTGAGCTTGGCTTTAAAAACCTCCACAGAACATGCCTGCCAAATGTTTTGAGGGAGATTGTACCACAAAGATGGGGCACGAAAGACAAAGCACGCTCCCAAGTTTTTTACCTTTTTCCTACATTTTATGACACAGTTGTCAATTTTCAAGGTGATCTTTTGGGACCAGTAGTGACATTTTTGAGGTCCGATGACCATTAAACTTGTCTTATCGGCATTGAGAAGCAGGAAATTATTAGTTAACCAGCCCCAGGTTTAATTTTTCGACAAGTCAGCCCAGTAACCAATAGTTAAAGGCACATAAAGCTGCAAGTTCTCAGCATAACAATTAAAGTTTACAATAAAAAAAAACTACAAAAGAAGTCCAAGCGGCAGCAGATAAAGAGAAAATGGGCCAAGCACAGACCCTTGAGCGACCCTGTGCCTCACAGCACAGGTCTCAGAGAGACCGTTTTTAAAGCTAACAGTTTTGGGACCTCGCAGACAGATAAGATCTCGGCCACGAGATTCCATTTCTCCTTACTCCAAAACAATTTTCAAGTCTATCTAGTAAAATTTAGTGGGCCACAGTGTCAAATGCAGCACTTTAGGCCTCGCTGTAGTAGAGCTTAGGTACAATTACTGTCTGCATTTACCAACAAATCATTGACTACTCTAAAAAGAGCTGTTTCTGTAGACTAAAGTCACAAGTAGCAGCTACAACTCAGTTACGCCATTGCTTGAAAAATACTGGGACTGTTAACGACAAATTGAGTTAGGAATTATTATAGCGTTACAGAGTTGGAAAGAATAATTGAACAAAGCCAAAATGTACTTGTTCATGTTTGTATACAGACTTGGATCAGAATCACAGCACAGCTAGGTTTAACAGGAAGTTAGTTAAAAGTGAACATTGGAGTTTAAAATTCCTAGTTTTAAGCAATGCATTTGTGTTGCCAGGGTTGCTGCAATGAATTTAGCAATAGTGACAATAACAAAAAGATTCTTCAGCAATGCAATCACTTTACTTACTGTTACACAGTCTTCAGTCTTGCCCTGTTTTCACATACGTTCACAATGTTCACTATGTTGAACCAAAGCAAAACAAGCGTGGAAAAAAAGAAATGTTTGCTGTTATTGTACATATGCACATCAATAAATCTGTTTTTTTTTGTTTTGTTTTTGCAGCGACTATCTAATGAAGATGTGGTCTTTCTATCTTCCTATCTGATAGACATATAACATTTTGTGGTGTTGAACTAGTACTTATACAAAATAAAAGCTTCTGGAGATTTCTTTGCAGCTTTAGTTCCATTTTATATGCATTAATGTTTGTGGGATAACATATTATTTTGTTTAATCAATGCAACTTTTACCCGCAATGTCAAATCATGCATGCACGTCAGATCTAATCAAGGCATAATTTAAAACACTTGTAAATATATAATGGCATTAACTCCCTCTGCCCCCCACCCCCCCCTAAAGAAAATGCATATTCTCTTTAATCAAACTTTGAACACAGCACATATGTTCTCTCACTGTTCAGACACGTCATCTGCTGACTACGGTTTTATCCCACTGTCTCTGTAGCTCACTCTTTCTAATTGAGTAAAACATCCACATTCAATATTCCTCTGTTCAAAAGCCTCTCGTGCTTCCGGCTGTATGGAGGATCACCGGGAATTCAGCATGACAGATGTAATATCTTTGGGAATCTCTAAATATTGAGTGGAATTTTTAATAAACTCGTAGGAGTTTGGCTGCGTTAATATCTGACTCATCAGGGAGTCGAGGCTCCATGGGGCTGAAGACACTGAGCCATGCTTGAATACTGTCAGAAATACTCACGGAGAATGCTCACAAGTGGAGAAAAGGAGATTAATCCATCAAACGTCCACCGCTCTCTGGTGGGAACTGGCCTTGCTTGCTCAGTAGTGTAAAGTATCATAATAATCATAGGATATCTCTTCCTCGATGAAAGTTTAACAGGCTACTGTTGCATAACAACAAACCCAGCGTTTAAATGATTAAAATAAGAAACTGTGGGCTCATAGAAAAACAAAGGGTCAAAACAAAATTAGTTCTTTGGACATTTTGTCTTACCATGGCTATAATGAACATACTCTATTCTGAGTTGGTCCACAAGGTTTTATAAGGAAGAGGGTAATCCTTAAAACTTGAAATCGAACTTTGCTGAAGATAAAATTCTACTAAGCTGCTTTTAAACGTCCTTTGTGGCCTCTCTGTAAATCTACCTGTATTGCGTGAACTGACTGAGTGCTTCGGAGAATATAACCAACACGCAGAACATATTTAGTCCCAAGATTACAGGGGATTTCAGAAAAAATCGGCCAATAAGAAAATCTTTTCTAATCTTTTCTAATACCAGCAGAATGTGGACTTTGCTTGGTTTGTTTACAGGAAAAAAGGTCAGATTTAACAGATATCAGAAGTGCAAGTCATTCATGCTGACCTGATTCCATGACCCTTAAATTACAGGAAACACAGTATATTGGTGCAACATGTTTAAAACGGCTCAAAAATAGCAGCAAACTGCCAAACAACAGTACAGGATTTTCGATTAGTTTTACATTTTGCATCAGTGAACCAGATAGTTTTTGGGTATTTCAAGGTGTTCCCAGGGATAGAGTGCTGCTTCCATCCTGCTCTGGTTTATGTTCACGTGTCTTGTTCAAACTAAGATGGACCCAAAAATCCTTCAAAGGGAGATACTGAATTGACACTTTATAATCTGGTTTTATGAGAGTGCACCTCACATAATGTGAGGCTGAGCTCAGCCAATCTATGGAGGAAGCCCATTTCAGTTGGTTGTATCAATCATGAGGCATAGCTCTTGACCATAGGTGATGATCTGGAGTTACGGGGTTGTGAACAGATATTTAGCCTCTTATCATTTTTTAGATCATCATGCAAAAGTTAATATCAGACAGATAACCTGAGTAGATACATAAAGTAGTTTTCTAATCATTAGTTTGTCCATTAAGAGAAAAAGTACCGGTAATTCACACAAATTTGGCCATGTGTGAAAAAGTAATTGCCCCCAAACGACAGTAAGAATTTTTATCCACAAACGGAGAAGTCATAGAACAATTGATAAACTCTAATCAGAATTACTCAAAAAGTGTTTAGCTGAGTCATCCACGAGGTCACATTATACCCAGAACAACTTCTGAAAGGCCTGCAGGCCTCCCTTCACTCGGTTAAGGTCAGTATTCATGATTCAAGGATAAGAACGAGACTGCGTAAAATACAACATCTATTGTCTCAAACCAAGAGCTTCATTGCAAAACGTTCTGACCAAACAGAACACCATAAATAAAATAAAATAAAAACATACAGATGATCACAAGACCTTTAGGAAAAACTTGGTGGACCGACATGACAAAAGTCAAAGTTGTTGGAAGATATAACTCCCATTGCATCTGTTGTAGTTGGAAGGTCTGAGGCTGCTTTGCTGCTGCAGCATGTATTGTCATAATTGACAGAACCATGAATTCTGCTCTCTAAATGAAAATCTTTATAGATGTCTGTCTCTACCCTCTCCCACAATGTGGCTGCAATTATACAATTTTACAAAGAAAGCCAGTTACCACAAATGCCTTGCTGGTAGTTGATGGCACAGCCTGTTATAAGGTCTAAGGGGTAATGGGTTTCTCAAATAGGGTTCAGGGTAGTTTGGAAAGATTTTTTACTCTAATAAAAGAGTTAATCATTAAAAACCAACATTTTGTATTTACTCCGGTTCTCTTTGTCTGTCTTTGTCTTCTTTTGTGATCTGAAACATGGAAGCGTGCCCTGTAGGAATAAATAGCTGCAGGGTTAAATCTACGACAAAGCAGCAACAAACTACATTAACAGAAGAGGAAAAAAATACACACACACACACACACACACACACAAAGTAATAAAACTAAATGTTTTTTAAACATCTTTCAGCAAATATGCGAGAAGAAATGATTATCAGGTAACAGATTCTCAGAAATTACGTGCAATTACTCTCCTGATGAACAGCAGGAAGTCTCAGAGAATTGGTGTGTGTTTTTCACTTCTGTAATCGTTCCATTTCTCATCCTTATCACCCCGACCACCACCACCCCCACCACCACCCCCAACACACAGGCAGATATCGACACAGATTACACACAAGAGCACAAATGGACGCACTAACTCACAGCCATCTTGCTGATGACTCACATTTGTCTGTGAAAACAGGAAGTTATTACCTGTGTTTCCATCATTGTCTGAGATCATCCCTGTATCTCTCAGTATCCTAACAACGGAGTCAACAGAGAAATTGCTATTTTACATTTCGGCCCCTGAAAATCTATAGAGTTGGTTTGGTTTTTCCTTTTTCTCCATGTCCCAGAAGCCTCAGCACCACGTGTGTCATGATGCTACACAAGATACTGCAAGATAAACTGGAACTGGCAGGAAAATACCTGTCTTACTGCAAGAGCTGCGTATCTAGAAAAGGAAAGACACAACGCAGAAGACAAACAGGAGCTTGTGAAAAGCAAAGAGGTCGAACGATGCCGACTCTTCTCATCCAATCACCAGCCGGAAACCCACTTTCTCTCATGATGGAGTCCTTTGTAGAGTCATGACAAAGCTGCAGAGGGGAGCCTTTGTCTGGAAACAAAGACGTACGTGTTTGTGCGTGAGGGAACCTGCCATTGTGCTGGCGCACGTGTGTGCGAACCCAAGTGTGAGCGTGAATGAGAGCGATGTGCCATGTGCTACTTTGAGAAATAGCTACTTGGAGGTGTGAGGGGAAGTGTGTAGCAGCTGTGTGCCGAGCAGAGTGTGTGATTGTCTCCTTCGATTGCTTTACGTTGAAGATTGGGGCTGGATGAGAAAATGAGATGATCTCTGCTCATCTGTGAAATTCACTAATGATGTAACTTGGCCACACGCATGGACACGTGCATGCACACACACACACACACACACACACCTACAGTGTAAAGACTAAGTAAGCCACAGCTTCATGCCCTTGTCAACGGTCAGTAACCCAAGGAGATAAGCAAGGAAACAGACATATCTGCCTGTATGGAAATACACTCCAATAAACACAGACAGACAGGGAGAAAAACTAATCAGCCTCTATAACCCCCTTGTTAAAGGAAATCCTACCCAGCAGATGTGCCCCGTTGAAGAGCACATGGTGCGCAAAACAGGCTTATGTACACACACACACACACACACACACACACACACACACACACACACACACAACTACATGGCCTGTGTAGCCCCCACGGGATGATGGTGGCGTATCATTAAAATGTGTGCTATTGGCCTGATCTGTGAGTTATTATTCAAAGACATCGGATACAACATTTATTTGCGCACATGTTACAAAAAGACGCATTAACCTTTATTTGTCACAGTTTGACATTAAAGTTTACCTGTTTTAGGTTAGTTAGGATTGCCAAAATGATCTCTGTTTGGTAAATACCAGGAACACTTGGTTGTTGATTGCGTCATGATCAGATGTTTACATACAGCGCCTCAGTATTTGTTAGAACTGCCAGTGATGAAGCAAAGGAAATAAGACAGAGACCTCCCTTTTCGATGATTGTTAGCCTTCTTTTTTTGTGATCATAGTTTATTTCTTGTGAAAGTATTGGAAATAAATACCTCCTCAGCATGACCCCTCTCAGGTTTCCGTTTCCTAAGGCTAGCTTCTGTGATGCATTTATGATGGAAAGTGAACATTTTGAAAGAGTGTTTTCTTTTTGCACAAGGCCAAAATCCTCTGTCATGGATTTAATTAAAAATGGCACTGTGAAAAACTTGCAAAACATAAAATAAAGTAAAATACCTTGGTTTACCCGCATTGTTTTCAAGGGGTTTAAATTGGCTGTCAATGAATTACACTTTTGATATATGCATACAGCTTTGTAAAAAATTCAAAGAATATTTTTGTTTTTATGATTTATTTTTTAATTCATCTTAACACAACAAAAAGAACATAGACGCACATATAACAAAGGATCATAATAAATGCATCACGAAACAAAATAATTCTTACAGCTTTAACAGCAATTACAGTAAATGATTTCTACAAAATTCATGAATATAACATTTGACTTGAATCTATATATTTGATACACCAATATGTATCACTCCTACCCACTCTGTTTCCAATAGGTGACAAAGCTTTGCTAAAGGACTCAAATAAACATCTAAGAACATGTGACATTCTCTCTAATGGAAGAATTGACGTCAGCTTTTCAAACCACATTTTGATACCTGATTATTTAACCAGTCGTGTAATCTAGAAGGTCTTGCAGCTTATAAAGCAGTTCTAAAATATGTATGTAATCCCCAAACCAAACATTTTGTATATAAAGAAATATGAATTCCAAATATTTTTTATCTTTTTTGGGAAGAACCACGCAAGATAAAAAACAGATCGATATTCACATTTCCATCACAATGAAGAACAATTTCAATATGTATATATGTACTTTGGACATCTGGAGTAACATGTGGTCTGTTTTGGCTGCAGTGGGTCTCAACCTTATGTTCCTTGTAGGATTCAGAGAAAGGCCTTCTGCAGGTGTTATGTATTGCCCTGATTGGTGCTATGCTGCTTTAAAGCTGCTCTGCATGCAGCAGAGAGGAGGCTCTCTTCCTGCTCTCCCTCCTCAAAACCCCATTTGGTTTGTAGCTTAGTTTATCTTATGGTTGGGTTTTGTTAGGTTTGTTTTGCATTTGCTTATTTCTGGTTAGTTATGGGTTTTGCATTAATCCATTTTGGTTTCTTATTTCAGGTATTCCCTCTTCAGGTTTTATTTCTTTAGTATAATTTAATAAATTCAGTTTTAAAGGTTGGGTTTTGTTACCAGAAAATCCTTGTGTGGTCTCCTTTTAATGTTATCCCACCAAACGAGTCTGGTGGACGTAACATGGTCTAAGAATAATGTTATACTAAATCTAAGGATTTATTAGTACAGGTCATTTTATTTGCATTTCACAAAAGAAATTCTCCACTTTACATCAACCAGTTGAAAGCCAAAAGTATTTGCTCCAAAACATTTCATTAATAATATAATGTTTTGGTGGAATGAACCCGAGCACAACCACACACAGAGCTACGTTAAAGAGTCTTTTATTAAAAAATGATGGTCGTGGAAGAATGGAACCAAGAGTCTGTACTGAGCTGAAGCAGGAGGATGATGATGGCAGGAACTCGCAAGCAGGACGGAGCCGGAGCTCGCAAGACCAGCAGCACGACAGGGTGGAGACTTGGAGACAGAACCACAGCAGGGTTAGCAGCACGACTGGGTGAATACTTGCAGGACCAGAACCACAGCAGGCAGGCGGAGATGAGGAAATTCAGGCTGGTAAGGCGAGCAGAAGATAACAGAAACCAACAGAGTGATGAAGAGCTAACTGAAGGAGGCTTAAATAGGGAGGATGACAGGTGTAGGTGATTACTGGGGTGTGGGACCGAAGCTGTATGGAAGGTGGAAAGTGTCCAGAAATGTTCATGGTGAAGCAGGCAAAGCTGCACCATGACATAATAAGAGCGCTTTTTGTCAAACATTTGTAAATAGGTATAACTTCAAATCATGATTACAAAAAAGCAAGTGCTAAAACAGAATACTAATAAATGATCACAGAGTGTTTACTAACTTAATTCCATAGTCTGGGACTATTTCTCACAATTAAATTGTTGATCATTCCCTGTATTGAAATACCATTGTTTATTAATGGAAATGTAGAAAGTATGAAGTTGAGTCCAATTGCTTTAAAATCCAGAAAAGGGGAGTTAGTCCAGTTTAATTAATTTGAAAACGTCTAATTTGTGAAGCCCAGTAGTAATGTTTGATATTAAGCAATGCTAATCCACCTTTGTCTAGTGATAACTGCAGTTTGCCCAGTTTAAATCTGGGGCTTTTGCCTTTACAGGTAAATTTGCAAAATAAACAATGTCACAGTGTTAAAAAACGAGCTGGAATAGAACTGGTTAACATTTTCACTGGATGTAATAATCTTGGTAAGGTATTCTTCTTGATACAATCAACTCGTCCAAGCAACGACAGGAATAGAAGATGAAGGGTCTTCTTTTGGTTTGGTAGTGGTTTAACAATAGCCTGCTGCGGTGTCTATGGAAGTATTTTTATCAGTAAAAGGTAAGTAAACATTCTACGCAAAAACCACATTGAAAATATCTCTCAAATTTCAATAAATTTCAGACCGAAAACCAAGTAATGCGATTGCTCTTTGATCTTAAGGTATTCAAAAATAAATATACATCTTAAAATATGTTCACTAATTCATTGTCAGTATTGTGTTATTTTTTGTTTCTGTCCTTCATTCTTTTTATTATTGATAAGATTTAATAAATATTTTCCTGACCTATTTGCGTATTCATACATCTTGTGTTTTTGATTCATTAACATCTATTCAGGGTTTTCAGTTCATAGGGTATTAAAGCTGTTCTAATTCCTATAATTCCGTCCAAAATGGTATTACTGCCACAGCATTTGTGATCATATCCAGCCTGTCAAGACATCTGTGTTCTTTAATTCTTCTATATTTAGCTGGACTATATGATATCACTAAAACCTGTTAGAAAAGGTTTGTTGTTTCCCACATATTTGAGGGATCAGTATAATTGTTATCATTCTCCTGAAGGAATGTTTCATTCTCCTCTGATAATATCTATAATATCTATAATCCATGTGATCTTTTAAAATGTGCATGTCTTTTAAGACTTGTGCATTATGTGAAATATGGATACAACCCATATGGCATTTTTCAGTTTTATCAAAACAAAAATCTGGGGAAAAAGAAAAAAAACACTCAATGCTGGAATTTAACCTGTGTGGGATGGAATAAGATTTGTAAACTTTCCCGCTTGGACTCAACTGACACCAAATATCTATCAACCTAATTTTCTTAAACATCAGACAAGGAACTTTCAGTCAGGCACTTGAAAAAGTTCTGGACTGGTGAAGTAATTTCCCATCCAACGAGCAATTCCAGTCACCACCAACTAGAGCATTTGAAGTGTACAAGCAAAGATGTTTTGTAAAAAAAAAAATATGCAACTGAAAAATAGGAACTGGATATTTTACCATGCCATCTTTTTGGTATTTTACTCGTACAAAACTGTAGTCCAACATGAAGGTCAAATTTTTCTGTGATGAAGTATTTGACGACTGCATCTGTGTTCAAAATGACTAGGCTTCAGAGTATTCAGATTCAACCCTGCGTCTGAATATATAAACAGTCTCTGCCTGGAAACTACACACCCTTAGCTGAACTCCACCTGAATTTCCCTGTGCTCAACCCTAAAACATTCAAGAAAAGTGCGTTTTGATACCCCCCCCCCCCCCCCCCCCCCACCCGACTCTTACTATATTTTCCCTGAACAATCAATAATTATTTATGAGAAAAATATATTTTAGGATTTCTAACAAAAGCCAAGTTGTGTCTTGCAGGTCTGTGCTCTGCATGAACCCATGCATGGATGGCTCCATGTTATTCTGCTTCAGTACCCTCCCAGGGAGCCTTCAAGTGCGCATGCCGCACACAGGGGGCGTCAACGCGTACTTAATTATGGAAGGTCATTGTAACATATAATCAAATCAAAGTCCTGCGTTATTAACATTATTTTAGATATATTAATACCAGTAAGTCAAATGGGCATTTTTATTCATCAGATTTTATATTAATTTAACAATCTTACAAATACAAATAGCTTTTCAAACAAGCAATATTTTGTTTAGAAATCACCTGATTGAAGATATCTGTGAAAAAAAGAGATATAAACATAAATAAAATAAAACCTTCAAAAGTTAAAAACTCCTCTTTAAGATTTATCGGCAACGCTGAATGTGTATATCAGATAATACAAATCAGTTGTTATTGATAAGTGTCAATGAGGTTATGAGTTTGTGAAATATGGATTTTCTCAGCATGAATGGCATCTGAGGTTGTATCTACTATAAAGGACGATTTTACTTGTCATTATGTAAAAATAAAGGCTAAATATGTAGGTGGAATGGTAGGATATAATGGATAAATACATCATTCATTGCTCGTGAGACTTAGAAAAAAAATGCACAAGGTTAGATGCCAGGACAGAGCACAAAACAACTCTAAAGAGCACAATGTGATTTTTCCTACTTGATGAAATTTAATTTAGCATGATTTTGCAAACATACTTTTTTTTTTTTTTTTTTTTTTTACAGTGAGTGGTTATTGACAAGAGATTTTCTAGGTCAGCCCTGTCTTCATGTTGAAGAAAATTGCAAGGTTTCTAATTAAACGCATGAAGCAGTTTTTTTTATGTGCTTGTGCTGTGTGGTTGAGCAGATTAGTCTACTCCTGATTTACTCCATTTTTATTTTATTTTGTGAGCGATGCAAACAGAAATACCTCTGGACTGTGTTGTGCAGGCAGACCTGCTTGATGGACAACAGAATATAAAAAAAAGCAATGCCATGTCTAACTTTCTTATCATTGTAAACGCAACTATTGTCAAAAAAAAAAGAACAGCAGAGTTTTGGGGGCTTTGTTGAATCGTGTACATTTTGAAAAGCAGAACTGGGTTTAGTCACTGTGGAATTTACATCCTGTATATTGAAGCGCAGAGTTTGTATGTAAGCTCAGAAAATGGGAGAGTAAAAACAACAAAACAAATGTACCACAGCTGGATGCCATCTGCCAATATTTGAGAGTCTGGTTTGATTGACCACCTTCACATAAGTAGTAGGAATTTATTGACAAAAGCCAAACTATGAACACAAACAATGGTGGTTTTTGCCTGAATCACGCCCCTTCCTTCTGTCTCCTCACACAACCAAACAACCACTCTGAAAAAGCAACAGCACTGATGGACGTATGGGGAGATGACTGGATGGACAGATAGTTAGGTACCATACAATTCTGCTAAGATTTTGTCAGACTGTGCCTAAAGCTTTCAATGCATCCATAAAATGCTCTGAAAACACACTCTCATTATGTTATGTTTGTGTTTGCACAAACTGAACAAAGGTTTTTTTGAGTATACAAATTCAGTTTCAAAGAAGCTCTGCTGTGTTGGGATACTTCAGTCCATGTTTGATTAGTCTAATTATTTTAGATTTTGATCAGAGGATGGATAATCCCAGCTGAGAGTTAAACACAGAAATAACCGGTTAATGTAGTATAAAATTCACAGCGTGAACTCTGACACATCCTTAGTCATATTGTAGAGCAACATTTAAATATTGTGCTTACAATGTGCTCAAGACTGAGACTCGATTGACTTGTCAAGCAAACAAGTAATAGAAAATGTATTTAGGATGCAACTGAAAGGATTTTCATCCCCAGAGTGCTTGCAATGCTCCCTGGCTGTGCTGCCCTAGGCAGTGAGCCAGATAATCTACACTGCTCAAGAAGAACACTTTTTAATCACAGTGAGATATCAAGTAAGTCCAACTTCTGCAGTATTGATCTGGTCAGTTTAGTAGTAGAGGCGGTTGTTATTCAGTTTCAACTGTTTTGGTGTTAATTCATTTTACAAATGGTTCACTAAAGGGGCAACAATGAGATAAACCCCCCAAAACGGGAATAATTTAACAGGTGGAGGGCACCACCGTTTTCCCCTACTCCTTTTTTTTTTGACTGCCTTTCAGTAGTTTTGTATCTGACAAGGGCCAGTGTCACTACTGGCAGCATGAGGTGACATCTGGACCCTACAGAAGTTACACAGGTAGTCCAACTCCGTTGGTGAGTCAGTGTTGGTCTGGGGAGGAATATCCCCGGAGGTACGCACAGAACTATACAGGATAAATGATAACACCCTGACTTCCATTAGGTATGCGGATGAATTCCTTGGACTCATTTTCCGACCATTAGCTGATACAGTCAATCCAGGGTTCCCCGTGGAGCATGAAGATGCTCGGTATCATGTGGCAAGTTTATGCAGGTAGTTCCTGGAGGATGAAGGAATGGATATTGACTGACCTCCAGTCTCTCCTGAGCTAAATCCAACGGAACATCTGTGGGACATCATGTTTAGGTCAATCTGAGGCCAACGGGTTGCATACTCATACCGTCCAGGAGCTCATTGATGCCCTGGTCAGGATGGTCAGAGGAGATACCCCAGGATACCATCCATCATCTCATGTGGAGCATCCCCCGGCGTTGCCAGGCATGCATACAAGCATGCGGGGGCCATACAAACCACTGAGTACCGTTTGGAGTTGCTTGAAATGACATTTCAGCAAATTTGACAAGCCTACAGCATCAGTTTTTCAGTTTTACTTTGGATTAAGCCCTCTGTGGGTCGATCGTTTTCATTTTCATCAAATGACGTGGCATCCTTTGATTCCTGACACCTTACCTGTTCCATATCAGTATGGGTATCCGGCACTATTTTTGCTTTCATTTGAGATATGATGTGTTTTCAAAGCGTTCTTTTAATTTTTTTTTATTTTTTTATTTTTTCCCCAGAGCCGTCACTGAGCATAAATTTGTTTCGTTGTTATCTATGTGAACTAAACTTACGACTGGCTCTGTCAATAACATTTTGGTCTTATCAATTCTGCTTTTGGAAACATAGACGTCCGAAAAAACTCATTTGGATAGCGCAAACTACCTTATCAATGGCCGAAAGAGTAAGGAGGATTCAAATTATGTGATATGTTGCCTTGCCATATTCACCGCACTGACTGCAACCTGCCAATGAGAGGGGGAGACAGAGGAGAGAAAGAGAGATAGGAACATAGGCTTCTGTCAAGGCGCTGTAGTTTTTTCCCCCCCTCTAGCCTTATGCATCCCTACAAATTACTAGGTGGATAACGTGAATTTAGAGGATTTTTAAAAACACCGGGTCTCTTTGTTGTTTTTATTTTTTTTTTTTCATTATTATTATAATTTCTTATTTTTACTCCTCGGTGGATGGTTTTTGTGCAGCAGCAGCAGCAGACGCCCGAGCTTGTAAAGCAGGTGTGAGAGACAGCGGCGACCGCTCCTCTCCTCCCTGTTTTCCAAGGGGAAATGTCGAGCGAGAAGCCGGTTTCAGCACCGCCGGGCTCTGCTTCCTCGCTCACGGACCCAGACCAAGACTCGCACCCGCCTCTTCCCCCTCCGCCGGCGGGCTCCACCGCTCAGCCGCCGCCACAGCAGCAGCAGCAGGTCGCCGCGGGCGCTGGCTCCGGCTCCACCGGGGAAAAGATGGTGTCTGCGGCGGGCTCTATGGTTCTCCCGGCCGGGGTGATCAACCCCGCGGTTCCGATTCGGAATATCCAGATGAAATTCGCCGTGCTGGTGGGCCTGATCCAGGTCGGGGAGGTTAGCAACCGGGACATCGTGGAGACGGTGCTGAACCTGGTGAGTGGATGCTGGGAGGGTGTGTGTGGGGGGGAAAACAGACAGGCAGCGAGGGGAAGCCATAGAAAACAGTAGAATCACTGCGCCCCAACTCGATATGTTTTATTTACAAAGCTTCCTTCACTCTCCCCCCCCCCACCTTTTTTTGTGGGTTGTGTGGCTTTCAAGCGATGATGTCATTTATTTTGTTCGGGGGATGTAAACGATTGCATGTTGGAATTTTCCTCAGATAAAAAAAAAAAAAGAAATAAAAGGGTAGCAGAATAAACGAGGCTATATTATTGTGGAGGCAGACGGAGGCATGTGACTCCACAAGGGCTTTGAGGGGCTGCTCAATCACCGGCCATTGTTGACTAAATGACCAGATTTGTTGTTGGCTGCAAAGAAAAAGAAAAAAAAAACACAGATCTATCCGGGAGAAGATGTGCCCGGACGCTGGGCACAGCGCGTTGTGGCTATTCTCCTGACCCCGAATCTGTAACCCGAAGTGATGCAGGGAGCCGACGGAGGCTTTTGCGCACAACACCACGACCCGAACGGCTATAATTCGCGCAAAATCACGCATGCATGCGTGATGTGTCACCTCTGAAACGCACTCCTCCAGCATCGTCGGACAAAGGCCCGACTTAGCATTATGCTATCCAGCGACATATGCGTTTATGAGGGGGAGAAAAAAAATATGGACAGGCCTATTGTTGCACGCAGGCTGGGCCCTGCATCCTGTGCGCAAAGGGAGTGATGTATTGGTGGCTTTGAAGCGTTTAGTGGTTTATATTACTGTGCCTCACATTGCTGTTATTTATGGAGCTGATATAGGTTGCAGCCACCCCCCCCCCCTCTCCCTCCTCATCCGCCTCCCATCTTTACTCCTCCACCAGAGCTTGTGTCTGTAAAGCTTGGCCTGCCCAGCACAACACATGAGTGAGGATTTAATCCAGCGGATGCTGCTGAGATGACTGGTGTGGATTGTTACGAAACAGCCAAAAAACGTACATCAGACATGTCATGTGGAGCTGTATAGAGATACAAGGATGTCTGTGTAGGTTGCTTTCAGCTCCTCCATGCACTATGCGGGGGTGCTACCTGTATATGCTACAAGAAAGAAGCTCTGATCCTTATTGATTCTCTTGTAAAACAACAAGTTGAATGATGCATGCATCTGCTTTTGGATTTTATCATGCTGGAAAGTGGCTATTTTGGGCATTTGTGTCGCCAGTGGCCTATTTTTTTTATCTCTCTCTCTCTCTTTCTCTTTCTCCCACTGGATGCCCTGAGCCATCCTGATTCAGGTTGCCTCTTATCTCTCAATCTTCTGTTGGTGCTGCTCAGTGCAGCAGTAGGGGCCTTGCTTGCTCACTCCGATCGTGTCTCCTTCTGGAAGGAACGGAGAGGAGTGATGCTGCATGCACAGGCTGGTTTGGCTTGGCAGGGCAGCGCCATGCATTTAAAAGCAGGTGGAGAGGGGTTGAAGGAGAGAGTGGGGGAGGAGAGGAGCGATCGAGTAGGAGGAGGAGGAGGAGGAGGAGGAGGAGGAGGTAGGATGCTGCAGTGGCTATGTGCTCAGAAATCACCAGCTGATGCAGCGGAAGAGGAAGGGACTCTGGATTGGTCCACATCAGATCAGTGAAAGCTCATCAGAGCATTCAGCTGAAAACACACTCTCAAGTATTTTAGGCAAACACCTCTCCCCCCCCCCCCTTTTTTTTTCTCCCAATTTCAGGGCGACGCGTTTAATTGCGAATCCCGCTCCGATGCTGTAACGCAGCACAAGGGCCTGACACCCTGGCGAATTAAAGCACTATGTGTTTGGTCACACAAAGCTTTACTGGCTAAATCCTGAATTGAACAATCGGCGCTGGTTGCAGGGCTGCCAATAGCTAAGCCTGTTAGGGAATTCTGTTGCCCAGCTCTTTTAATTAAAAGACTTGAAACAAAGAGGTGCAGAGGCAGGAAACCTCAGTGGTCATGCTGCTGGTACAATGAGTCCACACTGACCCAAAAGCTGATCCATTCTTCCCGTCAATGTGGGAGACCACAGTATCTACATTCTCTGCGCGCTGTGGCCGTATTGATCGGCTCCCACTGTGTTTTGGGGGGGGGTGAGCAGCCGGTTGGCCAGTTGTAGCAGTACGTCAGAAGAAGGTGCATCTTGCTCGTTCTCGGTGACACTCGTGCCAATGAGGGGATGCGGGTTTGATTTTCACTTTTATGCAATCAGTGTACGCGATGCATCTGAATGAATATATTCAAATGTGTATGTACAATGTTTGTCAAGTTCTGGCTGCAAGCTGCTCGGCTATAATCATCAACAAGGCATCGCTGTTGTCAAGGCAACGCCACCCTTTGGCTGCCTGCATCCAGACGCTGGACCTCCTGGCGTTGTTTTCCCGCTTCCGTAACGCTCCGCCACCGCTCTCCTCTCCCTGAAAGCCTTATAGTTTTCTGTTCTTCGACTCATCTGTCTGCTGGTGTATATCGGTATCAGCAAGGCTTAAATAACCGGGAAATAAGTAGCTAGAATGATTGAGAAAGGAATAAAAAAAAAGATGTGCACCGGTAGAGCTCTGTGGTTTTTGGAACGATAAGCGATTAAGCTTGGTTTATAAACAGATGGGTGAAAAGTTCATGATGTTTATTATCAAAAATCCCAAATGGGTTTTGTTAAGCTGATGTCTGTTGTTGTTTTTTTTATCTTACTAGCGCAACATACAGTAAGTTAGCTATTTTTTTTCCCCTTCTGCTAGGTATGTAGCGAGTCTTCTGGCTCACAAGGGGCGACATACTACATCAGGTCTACAAGAAAGAAGCGATATGAGAGTTTCATTTGCAGTGTTTCACTTAACCAGCTGTAGTGCAGAACAATTTAGTCCATGTTTAACAGGTTTGTTTAATTTTAATGTGGAACCCATGCAAAAAAATTTAAAGAAGAATGCTCTTTTTTTTGTCTTTCACAAGTAGAATAAAGGTTTAATGAATCTCAAACTGTGTTTTTAAAGAATCTCTGTGTTCAGTCAAGTGTTATGTAATAAGTATTTTTGATTTTGGGCTAGATTCTATATGATCAAACGGGTTCCAGATCCGTGAAAGAAAACGGGGAACTAGCCTAGTTAGTTTTTGTTCGACTCAGTGATTGGTAGGGCCGGTTTCTGGTTTCAAGACCATATCACAGTTATCAAAAGTGACGATTTCAATACGGCAAAAAGTTTTCTGTCATACACCCCTTATAGTGTTGTTGTTCTGATGAAAGGCCAAAGACAGGGCTGGAGACACTGGAGTTTTCTCTGGATGTGTGTAGTAGAGCAGTGCCGCCCCTCCCTCACCTGTTGCTGCGAGCTGACAGCTAGCGGACTGAGTGCTCCGCCTCTCACGCTTACAGGAAAGACAAATTTGGTAAATTTCGAAATGAATTATCATTAGTGGTGCTTGTTTCTATTCTGTGAAAACAAAGCAGTTAGGTCATGTTATAATTTTTTGTTTGCAGCTTTTGAGTGTGAAACCAGGGTAACTATACTCAAGGTTATCACTACACTGGCGCAGGAGTGAAGGAGCTTGTCCTGCAATTGGCGGGTTGCCGGTTCAATATCCTGTTCTGACTGTCTCAGTCATTTTGTTTGTTGTATGGCAGCCTCAACCCTGTAAGTGTGCCCCAGGGCAGCTGTGGCTACTAGCATGGCTCACCACCGTCAGGGTGTGAATGTTTGAATGTCTGACTGTATTGTGACGTGCTTTGGGGTCGTCAGACTTGATAAAAGCGCCATACAAGTACAAGCCATTTGCCATTTCTACCATTTACACCATGAGAATTTCATTCGGCCCATGCCTTGCTCTGATAGGAACCTACAAAGCAGATGCCACCTTTAGAGTCACCAGCAGCCTTCTTCAATATTACTGCAGTCGTGTGTTGCCGACCAGTCTTTATTAGCTAGCCTCAGGCTGAGAGAACTACTTCCTGTCTTACTTTGAAGGTAAAGTCATTAAAAGGGATACAGGGTGTTTATTTCTTGTACTGCTTCCCTGTGACTAAAAATATTGAAGCATTTTTAATATCATAAGATTAACTTGTTTTGTGCAAAAGTACCAAGTCAGCTGGAGTAGATTTGAGAAATCTGTGTCCCTTTTCTGACTTTGAGTTCTGAGCAATGAATAAATTACAGCAGCTGTGAGATGAATGACAAGAAGATCTTCAGTTTTTTTTCCCCAAGATTCCTTGAGTCTTTTTACTCAGAAATAATCAGCACCTTTCCACTTTCAGGCTTCAGACCTCCGTTCTTTTGTTGTTGACATTGAGATATTTAATTGACGACTCAGTAGTTCTGTTCAAGGTAAAAACGCTTCAATTAGGTTGGCATTTTAGAGGATGGCGCACTTCATGGCGTAGAGATGAACCAATTTACAGTTTGTCATCCCTTTGGAGGACATTCCCTTTTGTTTTTTTTCCTGCTCACTGAACAGATAATGGTCAGTGTCTTCAGCTCACAGCCTTTCGTTCCTTGACATGTTGTGATGCTTCCTGTTGTTACAGGAGGAAGCCAGCTGAGCAGCGGTGTGTGTTGACAAAAGGCTTGGCATGTGTGACTTCTCTATCCGGAGCAGGCCGTCACATACTTTTCTTTAATGCGAAAGACTCCAGACATATTTCAGATGCATCTACAGTCGGCCTTGTCAGTCCGGGAGCCTTCGAACAGCACCAGGTGTGCTTATTTATAGGCGGCTTTATCTAGCGGCGCTGCTTTTTTTAGGATCAA
Source organism: Fundulus heteroclitus (assembly GCF_011125445.2). Taxonomy (NCBI): domain Eukaryota; kingdom Metazoa; phylum Chordata; class Actinopteri; order Cyprinodontiformes; family Fundulidae; genus Fundulus; species Fundulus heteroclitus. The sequence goes on from NC_046371.1 coordinate 18,054,063, forward strand.
AAGCAAAAGTTTGTTTTGGATAGAAATTGACTCGTCCTTGTGACAGATCTTTGTTTTTTTTTGTTTTTTTATATATCCTTGGATAGATGAAGGTGTTCTTGTACTCTCTGTCTCTACCCAAGTCCGTTCAGAGGCCCCACTGAATCCCTGGCAGCAAGCGTTTCATTATTCCTGTCCTCGCGCTGTAATATCTCAAAGGCCTTCAGTCCACGGCCACTAGTGAGAGTCGACAGATGAATCAGGGTCTGGATCGCACAGAGCCGCCAAATTAGCACGATTTTAAAAAGAAGCGAAATGGGGAAAAACAAGAACAAGGCAGGCTGTTGAAACTAAGACACGTTGCTGGGCTTCGTCCTGCGGTCGACAGTGCGTGACACTTTGCCGCGTTGAGGTGTGTAACTCGCTAGATTTCAAAAGAACCTGTCAGCCATTTTCCAAAATCAGACGTCCCAGGGTGGTCTGAACGACTCCACGAAACTGAGTGCAATCAAAGTGTTTTTTCAGGCTTGCCCTGTGGCTGCAGACCTAAAGCATGAGGCACCTCCTTCCTGCAGCGCTTATAATCTCCTTGAATGTCCACGCAGGGGGAAAACAGTGCGTCACTGTGCGCCCAGGCTAGCCCGGCTGATGAGCGGTCCGCTAATGGACTTAAATCTTTGATTCAATTATGTTTTGCTATAGTGTGCAATAAAATCATTCTTCATGTTAATGGATCAGATTTTTTTAAAATGGCAAATTCTTTTTATTTACACACTCTCTAATGATTTTATTTTATTTATATGGCTGAAATTATGCAGTAGTTCAGAGCAAGTATGCACCACAGTGTTAATCTCACACGTTTTCGCACAATCCTGTGAAGTTGCACTATTATTTTTTTAATTTACTCATAATTGACTCTATAATTTAATCCCATTAGCTCCTAAAACCATTAAAAGCGTTATCTTATGTGTCATAAAGTACAACTAGGAAAAAACAGGTCTAGTTTTCAAGTGAAAGTAGTCAGGTTACAGAAGCAGTACTATCATGTGAAAGGGGCTGAAACCCCTTTAGGTAGAGAACCTTTTAATGCGTTTCAGGCTAAAATATGTTTAAAACAGGTCCAGTTAGCGCTGCTCGGTTATAGAAGATATAACTTAATAAGATCATTTTTGGGTTTCTGTATTTAAATGAACATCATGGATACTCAGTGAGCTGGACACATTTTTATATTTATGTCTGAGTATAACTGTAAAGCAGAATAACCACCGTTTTTTGTGGCAATAAATGTATTTATTTTTTTTAATCAAAGGGATCCCAACTTACGATCCCAACTTACAACACGACTCTGTCCCGTTTAGCTTGATAACACTTCAGTTTGATGAAACTCTTTAGCAGTTCTGACACTGTTGCTGTTCTAAACCTCTGTACACTTTGACCAGGTAACCAGCACATGCCTCCAGCTTCTAATGTCCAAGTAGTTAGAAAAAAAAATGAGAAAAGACAGAATAATATTTTCAGTCTCATCTTGGTTATGTTGACATCCAATTTTTTCTTCAGCTTTAACAGTAGAAACTAGCATATTTTTCAAGCTTTCAAACTATTTAAGGACCTGTTCATGCAATACTATTGATATAATGTTTTGTCAGGTTCTACATTTTCTTTTTAATTTGCATATGTATTAAAATTTGGAAATGCCTTCATAGAAAAAATAGAAGTGTAATGTCTTCAGCTGTGCTCTAAAATGTCATTTTTTTTGGCTAGAAAATCCCTAAAAGATGATTTTATAAATAACTACCACAAAAGTTGGGGAACTCCTGCAGATCTTTGCAATTGAAAAGCTCCAACTGTGTTTTTTTGTTTTGTTTCTTAGATGAGGCAAATATGAACAGTTTTTTTCCCCCACATATTATCTTCTGTTATGTAATGAAATAATGGGCAGACATTTCAAGCTGTAAATCTGTTACGTTTCTGCTAAAGCTTGACCTGATTTTTTTTTTTATAAATCAGCAGAACGAATAGAATAGCTTTATGAAAGAAAGGTGCAAACGTGACCTTCAGGCTAATTTCACCGCAAACAGAAAATCAAAACGTATCTGAGGAGAATCAGAAAATTAAAGGGTTGTCTCAGAAAGACAACGCACATTTAGATTATTCTTCATTAAAATAAAACCAGAGCATCTTTTGGGGGTAGGATTTTGCTGCAGTCTGCCCCTGAAGTCTACAGTCGGGGAGAAACATTAGAAAACAGTGAAAGCAGTGCTAATCCCGACCCAAGGGGACCGCAGCAAATGTTTAACATAGACTGACCTGCCACTTAAACTGCTTAAACACTCATCCACGCTGTTCCATTTTCCTCCCTCTCGCTTTCACATACACATCTATCTGTGAAGAAATGGAGGACAAGAGGGTGGGGCTCTGCTGCAAGGTCATGAGTGACTGCTATCTATCACACAGCTGGGCTGTCCTGACCCCTGTGTGAGCCGCTCTGTGTGCGAGGGGCAGGCGGGCGTGATGGATGGAGGAAAAAGGAACGACGCGCGAGGCACTCTTATCTTAACTGTCGAAGGAAATAACGGGAGGAAGACGGTGAACCTCAGGCTGGGAATTGACGATGAGGAGGATTCAGATGGAATATTGAAACGTCTCCGATTGTCCCTCAGGTGCTATTTCCATCTGAAGTGTGGCACAGGTCCAGCTGTGTGATGTTCTGTGGGGGTCTGATGAGCTTGGGCCCCACCCCCCCCTGCGGAGCCTCATCACACCGTTGGGTATCACTGCTTCCCCTTCCTGTGCTCCCGGCGACAGGGCAGTGAAATACAGCAGGGGTCTCATGGAGACGGCGCGCGCGGTTTCCAAACAAATCAGGAAAGCACATTAGCGAAACCTTGACATGCTGAGTTATAATTGGACCTTTTTCGCCCCTCATCATCGGGTTACCTGTCAGGCAGGAGGGCGAGCTTCTCGCTTGTTAGCTTTCGCGTGCATCTGTGAAACCAAGATCTACAGTTGCGGCTTAAAAACACGGAGGCTCGTTGGGCAAACCAGGAAACATATTTCCCCCACTAATACCCAGTAAACCACCCAATTAAAACCAGAAATCTCAAGTTGTCCCTTAAACTGCACACCCCGTCACTCCCAGATCCTCTTAATAGCAGCTGGGTCTGATCTGCTTTTGAAGCAAAAATGATTCGTCTGAAGGTGGATCGCTGATCGCTGGCGTTCCTTTTGACGCACATGATAATTTTCTGGTAAAACTCTCTAATTTTCCAGGCCACGTGACAAGCCCCCGCGCACTTCTTTATGTCCTAAAGCGCCTAAATTCTGCTCCGCTCCTCTAAATTCCTCCTCATCCTCTTTTTAGCTTCCATTTCCAGATGGTCGGATTTGTTTCCGAGGATAAGCCATGTGAGATTTTAAGTGAGGTCTCCCGTCTGGAAGTGGAGAAGGAACGCGCAGCAAAGTGTCCCATCCGTGCGTGACAACACCTTTTTTTGCCACCGCTCTCCGTCTCTTTATCCTCTCGAAGCACATATATGTCCTCCTCATCCCTGAGCCTAATCTGGTCCCTCTCTCCCCGCCTCTCGAGCTGGGTGAAGCCGCTGGTGAATGATCCCTATTATGGGGAGGTAATGGAGGTCTCTGCAGTGTCATCACCTCTGGTTTCTCCTCTCTACGCACTTTCTCCTGTCCCATCTTTACAGAAAGCCTGGTGATGGAACCATATGGCTGCCATCACCTCTTACCTCTGTGTGCGGTGAGGCTTCTGTACACGGGGGTGGAGAGTTGAAGAGAGAGGCGGGGGAAGATGATACAAGGCTTAGAGGACCAAAACTGTTCAACAGAGCGGAGCGGCAGCTAAAATCTTTAATACCTAGATGAACGATGCGTTTTTTGGGCTCTTTGGACCAGATAGTTACTTTTTTACCACTTGTTGTATGTGTTAGGAGTTCAGTACGGAGCTGGGTTTTCAGTATTTATAATCAGATCTTAGGCAATTGTTTTTATTCATTTATTAGAAAGTCACCACTGGCTGGTATGAGAAACGCATTCACTGTGGTTCAATTCAAAGATTTTTTTTTTTTTTTTTTAAAGAAATGTCTAACACAATCTAATTCTTTAATGGTGTACAAAATATGCTGTTTTATGTCAATAAAATACAGTTTTATTTATAATAAATGAGTTGAATTGATAGATTTAAATGTTAAAAACTACCAGTTTGCGACATTGTTTTTGCGCAACTTGAGTGCAGCTAACAATTGTTAGCGACAGCTATGACAAAAGCTGTCATGCCTTCACTTGGATTTGGTTTTTTAAGAGGATGCAGACAATACAAATGTGTTGTTTCTTTGTTTTAATACAAATAGAGCTATAGTTCTGATACAGAATATATAAAACATCTTATTTGTTGAAATAATACAACCATCATATGACACAAACACAAGCCAGTATGAGATGCTCACATTTCTTTTAAGCTCTAAAACAAAAAAGCAAAAATGTAGTTGGTAGAAATATTGCTAAATATGACAAATTAATTAAAATGAACTTGTTGAAAGATCCAGTTTGGCAGCTTTTTGCACCATTGCAAGCAGAAGCCTGCAACCATGTAACCATTATCTGTCCCGTCATCAGTCATTTACTCTTTCTTTTTCTAACAAAATAAGATTTGTTTTTAAATGTTTTTAAGGATGTTTAAAGCAAGGAGTTACAAATAATACACCCATGTTAAGATGCTCACCTTAAAGTATTTTACTTTTCTTGCTGATTGCTCGTGGACTGTGTCCGGAGGTGATTCTCAATTTCTCACAGTGTGGTTAAAAATGCTATAATTTTATGGTGTCACAGTATTAACACAAATTGAAACACATAACATGACCCAAATGCTTTCATTGGCAATTTAAAAAAAAAAATAGTTTTGCTGCTGCGTCTGCTACACTAACATAAAAAATACAGCTATAAAAATGTTATCCATCCATCTGTCAATGGGATCCAAAATGTAATTGTTGTTATTTTGGTTTTCATATATAAACTTAATCTAATATGTTCTTTATAGAGTAACATAAGTAGATTATAACGACCTGATATTAGTAGCCAAACAGCTGAATTTGTATTTCTTGTGCGGGAAAAGTCCAGTACCTTTTTTTTTTTTTCTTTTCTTTTTTTTCAGCCAGCTGACGATTAGTGCACAGTAGCATGCAGTGAAGAACAGAGCTGTGCTACTTTATGCTCCATACAGCCAGATAACTTTAATTATTTCACCGCTTTTTCTGGCATCTACCTAAAAATAGATGAAACCGTGGTGCAGCCGGGTATCACATGCAATTTTTGTTTTTTTGAAGCCGTAACTTTTTTAAAACCCTGCCGTGTCATGGGAATGGTAGCCGGTAGAGAGAAGAAATTAATGCGGTGATTCTTATAATCTCTACTGTCTTCCTCTGCTGTCATTGTTTCTTTACTATTGTGACTGTCTGCTTCATGCTATTGTGTCTGGCTCTTTTTATATGTGCGAGTGTGTGTGTGTCTTTGAACGTGCGCGTTGGATGGTTGTGATTGTCCCATTGGATAGGCTGGGGCTGTATGGAAACTTCACACACAGCATTTGGATCAAAACCAGTGCTCAGACACTGATGTGGCTTTGTTCACATCTCTTTGGGTGTGTGTGTGTGTGTGTGTGTGTGTGTTTCTTCCTGTCTGGCACCCCTAGCCAGCAGAAATATTCAAATTCTAACAAGCTGCTTGGTCGCAGTCACCTGATGTTTTCTCGCTGCTGAGCGTGTTGATAAATGAGCATTCTTGCAAAACCGTAGCTTTAGTCGCCTCCGTCCACTTTCATCTGCGCGTTTTTCTCTGGCAGCGCACTTCTACTCATATATATACGCATGCAGAAAAGAGAAGAAGAAAAATGAAAAAAAAAAAAACACATACTGCTCTCCTCCTTCTTGTAGCCCACATCATTGCCTGGCAGGGGTGATTTTATATTCATGCTGGCCTACTTTGCCTCCCTCCCTTGGCTCTGCACACACATACTGCACACATCTGCTGTACTGGAAGTATAACTGACTGTGGTAGCGATTCATCATGCTGCGTGCTGCAGTGGCCGAAGGTTGATTATAGCCAACTTTGTAGTGTGTATATGTGTGTGTGTGTGTGTGTGTTTGTACCTGGGGAACTTTAGTATTCCACATTAAACATCCAGAGTTTTCCTGTGCTGCTCATGCATCCCTTGCAGCATGGAGAACACTGTCAGTGGTTGTAACAAGTCATTTAACACCGCATTAGGCTGGTTAGGCCATCCACACTGTATTGAACCACAGCATTTCCTACCTCTTCGTCCTTCCGTCTGCGCTTTGCATGGGGGGGGAAAAAAATAAATCAGGACTCCATGTTCCCCTCATTAAACAGACCTTAACTAGTAATTGCGGGCGAGAGCTATGTTACCCAAAGGATTTATTTTATTAAAGCTACAGCAGTAAAAGCTGAAAGATATAGATAGAAAAGAGGGGGGTGCTAGGCTTTTTTTTAAAATGGCCCAGCTTGATATGAATAAGAACTTGTAAGATATTTATAAAAATGTGAAACTGCCTGGATTGATCAGCAGCAGTGTTTTTGTATCAGTTCTTCTCAGTTTAGTCTTCTTAGACTTAGCAATCTTATAAGACTGCTCCATGACACTCAATGTGCAATGTGGGTTTAATAATCTTTGGTTCGACGTCAATTACCATGTGGATCGCCGTTTTACTACTACGACAATAAGCAGCTTCATCGGCGTCTGCCATGCGTCTACGGCGTCGGCTGTTTTTATTATGAACAAGCTGATTAGCCCTATATGCTCTGCTCTTCACTCCCAAATCCATCCATAACCAAAGCGCAATAAAATGTGTCTGAGAAAAAATAGTTCGGTAATAAATGAAAGAGTTCTCTTTGGGTGAATTTGTTTAATCAAATGTCAAGTGTCCTTTCGTAAATAATAATGAGAAAAAAATCTGTTCGGGACATTGTCCCAGTTCAGCACATCAAGGTCAGCAGCCGGCCCTAAAACAAGTAAAAAAACCTGGTTTTTTTACTTGTTTACTTGAGGCACCTGTTCCCAGCCTTGGTCAGTGCTCCGTTTGGCGGTGTGTCTGCTTTGACCGGTGTAAACAGGACGACCTATACCTGACAGGAACTGATTCAGAAATCCAAAACTTATTCCTTTTTCTTTTTCTTTTCAGCACCATCAGGAACCTGTGGTGCCTCTTGTATCATATCACAACGTCTCTGATTTGTAGACGTAGGTCGTAGCAGCTGCCACACTGTGAGACATTCATTCTGAATATCTGACACTGTCGGATATTCATCGTCGGTTATCTTTGATGGCAAGACCCTAACAACGGCCATCCTTGAACATGTCTCACAGTGCCACGTAAGAGCGCAGATTTAGAGCCCCAACAATCACAGATTCCTCCACAATTTTCCTACAGACCTCATTTTTTTTGTCTGCAACGGCCCAAAATCACACAGTGTATACTGTTGGTGTGACATTATGGATGTAAGAATGGTTTTTACTGTGTGCTCTGACAATAACATTGTCCATCAGTGCTGAATGTCAGTTGACTGGTGGGAACGACCAATTTGTAACATCATCACTGATCCCACAGAGCATGCTGAGAATTTTTTTTAGACTGTAAGGTATTTTTCTCATTTACTTGCAGGAGCAAGCAAGTGGTACATTCTGTTAATTCTTTGGGCAAAACTGTAAAGAAAAAAAATTTAAATAATAAAGGCATAAAATATTAGAAAAAGGCCAGAATAGAATCCTTGGGTTGTCTACAAGTTCACAAATGATGACTTATTGAAAAGTTCATAGCAAATTCAAAATTGTCTTCTAAAAAGTGAATGTATTCAAAGTTAAAATGTAGCAGTTGTTGCTGGAAGATGTGTAGATAGCTGTCGGCACTTTCCAATCCACTTTTCTTTTTTTTTTAATGCACCATAGAAGTGCACCTTGGGGAGGAAATATGGCGTTTCAGACTCCTTTCATCATGGTACCAGTGCTTGGTTGCATGTTTGTTGCTATAAAGACTTCAATGGTATTTGGGCTGTAGGGAAGAGTTTTAAGCAGCTTGGATCGCACTTTAGCTTATTTTTCTCAATGCAGTTGACGTTTCTGTCCGGCTTGACATTGTTTCAGGTGAGTAATTAGGGTTCAGTGTAGAGCAAGCTATTTAATGTACATTTTTACTGTCAAACACAAATGCATAAAGCTTTGGTTCAGTGCAGCTTTCCTTTGCGCTTTAGTTCCACAAGCTGAGGAGATTTATGGTTGGAGTGAAAGAGGACATGAAGGTAAAAAGATGCAGAAGATGGGGTTAGATGGAGACGGATGACTGCTGTTGCGACCTCTCAAAGAGAACACGTTGATGTTGTGTATCTTTACAAGTTAAAAAAAGGCCTTATTCTACAACCATCGAGCTTGTTGTGCCCTCCGTTTGAATTAATACCATTAGAGGTGCTCTGTTTCCCACTCTGGAGTTCTGCCAACAGGACATTCTAAGCATTGGATTTCTTTCTTTGTTCAGACCCAGACTTAAAACAAGATGGCATACTCTCAGAACTTCTGACCACTTTTTTTATAGCTTTGTTTGTACAATTTCTTTGGGTGTTTCAAAAGGCACTTATGAATAAATTCTATTATTCTGCATTCAGACCGAATGCGATTTGAGTGTCAAAAAGGCATTCAGCACCTCAAGCTGGAGGCCTTTTTTTTGTTTTTGTTTTGTTTTTTTAGGTTTTTACGGCACTAGTGGCACGTTTTTTTTTTGTTTTTGTTTTGTACAGTAGGCTGACAGGAAAGGGGGTATGAGAGAGGGGGAGAGACATACGGCAAAGGACGATAGGCTGGAGTCGAACCTGCGTCAGCCATGTCGAGGGCTAAGGCCTCCATACATGGGTCGTGTGCGCCAACCACTGCACCACCTAAGCACGCCCTTGCGCTGACCGTTTTTGACGCTTTGAGCAAATCGTGGACAGACTCGTCTGACGCGTGTTGTGAGCAGCTACCCTGTTATTTCCTCAGATGCGGGAAAATATTTACCGTGGTAAACGTTTTGATAACTTACCCGAGATTTCAACTTCCTCTCTAATCCTCCTCCAGGCAAGATCCTTTTTTACCGTCTTTGTAGTGATAGCTCGACGGATCATAGATAATAGGATGGCCATAAACAACGATGAAAGTCTGCCACTACGTCACATTGCGGGGTCTCTCTGATTAGTTGATGCTCCGCGTCCAGCAGCAAGGGTTCAGATTATCCAACTCGAGCGTCTGCCTTTGAGCGCCTAGACGCTGGAAATCTCAAAATGCGCTGCATTCGACAAGTGAAACGCATCGCAGGACCTCTCGACACCCTGAGATGCGCGTCCACCCTAGACTTTGCATGTAAACCAGATGCCCCTTATGCTCAAATCGCGTTAGGTCTGAATACAACATTATTTGTTCAGTACATGTCTCAAACACACAGACATGTACTGACTTAGACTTAGACAACTTTATTTGTCATTTTGTATGCACAGAGGGCATAAAGAACGAAATTTCGTTGCATACAGCTTGTAAATTGCAGTAGAATTAAATTACAGTATAAGGTGCAGCACTGAATTTAAAAGTAAAGCAATTGAAATGTAAATAAATGCAGGAGAAAGTCACAGTGTACAGGTGAGTATTTAAAAAAAAACATTTGTATGTACAGAATTTGATTGTGCAAAGGGCATTTGTGCAAAAAAAAAAAAACTAAGAGTTCGGCAGCATTTGTAATGCTAGATGGAGAAGGTCTGCTCCGACAACATACGTGGGTTACACTAGCTTCCATCCAACCATCCACTTTTCGACACGCTTATCCCTGCTGGGGTCGTGAGGGGTGCTGGTACCTTCCTCCAGCTGTCATTGGGCGATAGGTGGGGTACACCCTGGACAGGTTGCCAGTCTATTGCAGGGCAACACAGAGACAAACAGGACAAACAACCGGTTACACTAACTTGTTTTACTTTTTTCAAAATAAGGATCAGTTGCCCATCCTGGAATAGAATTTCAGTGCAATAAACGCATCCCCAAATGGAAAGTTATCACTTTCACCATCACGCTAGAGTGAGATTAATTGATGTCCTTTTGGGGTCATTGCTGTGACATTTGAGTCACAATTCTGTTATTTTTATAGTAGTGGTACACATGTGCTTGATGCTTGATGTAAGAGAGCTTGGGAAGCATGTTTTACTATTTACAAAAAAATCCATGGCCGACTGGTTTTTGTGGGGATCAACTGCTACAGTTGTACGTGTGTGGAAAGGTGATGTGGGAGCATTACTTTTCTGTGGAGACATGTCTTCCAATGACCTTGAAATTAAAGGCTAATGCAAAATAGTGTTACGGAGGATCAATAGGGCTTGTGGTTGTTTTTATTTATGCTTTAAAACATATTGGTTTATAAAGCCCCTTATGTTATTTATAATTAATGATATACCACAAAGATATGGTTTGAAGTCTTCCTTCTAAAAACTTCATCTAAATGATCCTGGTAAATTAAAAAGTACCTTCCTACTTTCCTTTTCTGGGGTGAATTTCTACCCTGTTCCTTTGGGGGTTAAATACATTGGAAGCTAAAGAGCCACAGAAATGGCACAGAAAACTACCCTAGTCCCTTGAAAAGGTCCCTGTGATCAAATGTGTATTTAGACGCTCTAGCAACCACAAGTGTACCAGGAGTCTGAGAGTGAATTGCTCTGCTAAGAAGTGTGCATTTAAGAATGCAATTATGAACAGTTTAAGAGAAGATGCAGCTTGGGCATTAGAAGCTTTGTTTGAATAATTACACTTCAGAGAGATTGCATTGCATCTATAATGGGTAATATTTTACTTAAATGTCACCATCTAATCATTGTAATCATTGAATGATTGGCCAGTTTTGTATTACGAGTACAGAAGGCAATCAATTGTTTGGAAGGACTTTGTAAGATATGTTTTACACAACTATCATCTTTGACATTATCCAATAGATGTTTTTCATAATTCTTTTATTACCAGATCCTTCCTTTATAACACGTATGCTAGCAGCACAATAAAGATTGATATCTTGTAGCACATTGACAAATATTATGGTCTTGCTGCAAGCTTTGGTTCGAAAACGGGTTCCAGAGCGTGATGTTTTCAAAACTTCTTCCTCTATGGGGAAGCCCTAGCACATGAGCAGCATCACTTAGTGGTGAAGCCATTTTAAGCAGAGAGTGTTTGTACACATGCACATGTTTCTGAGTCTCAAAGACCATACCGCCTACTAGTGGCCTGGCGGTAAAGTTACACCCTTGTTAACGTTTCTACCCACGTGTTGGGCATGGAGATCTCCGTTAAAATGTTATGTTGATGTGTTACCAGAAACAAAACAACAAATCAATCCCATTTTTAATGGATTGTTGTTGTGTGCACAGGTCCTCAGGCTCCCCCTCTACCCACACTACCCCATTACTAGCATTACGTTTCTTCCTCACCCTGCCTTTATCCCATTTAAATGAAACTACTGTCTGGAGAATATGTATGCAGAGTGGCTCAGTTTAATAATCGTCTTATGGTATAGATCTGTTCCATCTTACTGACACTAAGTAATAAAAATGTGAGTAGGATTAATTTGGCATAGTGCATAACTGCAGATATGATGGTGTTCCACCTAATAAGAAACTGGATTCTGGAGACAGGTTTTCCTAGATTAAAACAGCATTTAAAAAGCATTATACTTTTCGGATCGCTCCCTGTCGTTCTCCACCTGCATCACTGTAATTATTTCTCTATATGTCTTTCCTTCCCAGGAAAGAGATTGTAAGCTCTCAAGGCTACATGTGCAAGCTGACAAAGTGCAGTGATATTTGAGAGTGGACTTTGTGTTCAAATGACCTTTTCTTACAAAACAGGGTTTTTTTTGCGAGGGAGTTTGACATTTGACATCACTATCATCATCTTGGAGACTGAATTTCTTACTTTTTAAAATAATGATCTTCAAAACAGTCTCCACTGCAAAGTTTGTTTTATGTAATTATTTGTAAATTTTCACTTGTGTGCAACGAGTGAAGTCTAAAGCTGGTGACTAAACCAAACGTTCCATTGTGAAATACTTGAAGTTTGAGAGGATTCTCTTCAAGGTTTAATATCAGAACCACATCTCAGTCAACTGCCACATTGCTCTTCCTTTGTCTGCTTTAAATCAAACAACGGGGCTCGTTGCTGGCGTTCAGTCAAGTCTAAAATACAGCTGAAGTGATAGGTTTACAGAGAGAGGAGGAAAAGCAGAAGCAGAGGAAGCTGTTGCCCGGCTTTAAAATCGCACATCATGTTGACAGCAGAGATTCCTGATTCACAGGTCATTTTTTTCCCCCATGTCCAAGTCAAGTCTGTAGTCATTTCGTCTCAAGTCTCTGAGGATTAATTCTTAGTCTGGTCCCAAGTCAACACTTAATTTTTCCACCCCAAGTCATGGCTCATTTCTTTGACTGACCTTATAATCCACATATAATTCATGGCATCTGGTCTGCCTGTGACACTGTAATGCTGTAGGTTGAAAAATTTAATCGTCATCCTTTGGCCAAATATATCTCATGGGCGATTAATGTTAAAAAAAACCCATTTTGCACATATTTAATTACGACTTTGACTTCTTATTTTGAAAGTTACTGCGGTCTAACTTGTTGTTTGAAATTCTATTTTTAAAGGTGGATTTGCACGCTTTTAATATAATAGTTTTTAGTGGAACTGTGATTTATGTGTGGTTGTTGCCATTGTATATTTATTTATTGTTTTACTGAGACTCCTTTTATTTGTGCTTTAATATATAGTGCAGTGCAGTGCAGCTGATTCTTGTATCCAAGGCAAATTTCTCTCAAGGGAGACTAATAAAGATACTTTGACTTTGACTAAATATGTGCATTTGTGCTAAAAACAATCTGAAGCGATTAGAAGCACTTTAATACAGAGTTAGGAGACCTTAATGTTGTCATTACTGTGATGCTATGGCAAACATAATCATATTGCCATGAACCATTAATAGTCCATAGTCCTTGTGCAGCCCTGATGGATAAATCAATTGCACCCTTTAGCAGAATATGCACATATGAGCCGTTGTCTGGGCTATACTTACTGGAAATGGTCGCTCGATGGTAGCTTCAAATAAATGAATGCTGCAGTTTATCGTTTTTACTGGCATGTATATGCGGTGTGTAACGTTATCGTAGCAAGTCGTTTGCATGCACAACAAATATCAGAGGTGACACCACTTGTTAGTTAGTTCACTGATTTTAAAAAATCTGATCAATACATCTCCAGTAAGTGTTTCTGATTAGTTCTCCAGACATGGGAGTTATCAAGGCATCCTTGTGTGCAACGTCGTGGACGCTGTGGAAAGAAAGACTCTGAGCTTATTGAAAGCGTGTCTCCAAGCAAAATATCACGTGTATATCATGTAAATTCACTGTGTGTGGTCGTTGTACAGTAAGTCAGCCATGCTCAGTAAACCCTTCGGCCTTATTCAGTGTGTGTCCGTGTGGCTGAGCTCAGATTTGTGTGTTTCTTTCCCGACCGTGTCTCATGATGATGGATTACTGAGACCCGTTGGTGCTGCTCGCTGCCTCTCTTATCCTCCATCAACTGTGGCTCAGTGAAACAGCTCTCTCCATTGTTTCAGCGAACAGGGGAGCGGACTCACACCGAACGCACATGCATGCGCGAGTCTGTCTCTCAAACAGACAAAACAAACAGATTAGTGGTCCTGAATGGCCACCAGCTTGGCTTTGAGTCAGGTCTGCCGGGCTTATCTGGAGACCTTCGGACTTAGCAGCAGCTGGTCTACACCTGCCTCATCACTCAACTGGACGGAAACACTTTTGGTTGGTGCAGAAAGTTGGTGTCATTTAAGGCTGAATGTGTAGCAGTTCTGAAAAAAAAATTAAAAAATGTAAACCCCTTTGGAGTGTTTAGAGAGGACTTATAACTTTAACAGCCTGTGGGAACAAAGTTTAAAGTATGAAACGTTTTAACGAGAAATGTGGTATAATTGCTATTAGAATATTAGGATCTGAATTTTATTCAAGGTGTCTAAACTTTATTTGGGTTTGAAGGCAACCGAATGCTCATTGTAACAAAAGGTCAAAGAGAGATAAAAGGTAAAAAAAAAAAAATAAATAACTGAACAAAGAGATCAAAATAATTGCTTTTTGTGTGTTGGAAACTAACGAAGAACAGCTGGAAAGTCAAATCAAACGCCCAGTTCTCAGTCACAGTGCACCCCAGTTAAAATGCTAGGTGTTTGTAATATAGTGCAAAGCTGTGGGCTCAGGATCATCTTCTGGGGTTGTTCATTTAGTGGTATAAATCCAAATCAACGAGAGAATATCGTCACATAAAGGAAATTAAAGAAGTAGAAGGCCTAGGTAGAATCCAGAACTTAGTCTGACAGAACATCCTTTTTGGGTCACCTGAAGAGAGCTTTGAACAAAAGATTTCCTCATGACCTGGTAGGTTTGGAGCTGGACATTTACAGAGATGCGTAGGCAAGCATTGGTGGGTGAAGATGTGGGATGCTGATAGGCATCTTCTTTGGCAGGAGTCTATTTTTCCAGAAGAATTGAGCAGGGTATAGCTGCCTTTACCGTAAATGTGAGATTTCTGAAAAGGCTGCAAAGATTTCTATATGCAGCATGTTTCATAACACACAGAGATTAAAAAGCCAGAAAGGATTAAAACAGATCAACTTTGTTGTAATATGTTCAGCTTTCCTGTTATCTGCTGAAGCATTGCTCGCTGTTTAAGAGACACGGCCTGAACGAACAGCAGATGTCTCAGTTTTCTTTTAAATAGCTGTTTACATTTGTCCTTCTTTAGCCTCCTTTTGAACAAATCAGAATCTAAAATGGTTTATTTTTAGTCTCCCTTTGGTTACAAGCTACACACTGAACAGTGTTGTTATTAACGATTAGACACGGTACATTCACTGAATAGAAAAATAAAAAAAATTTTTAGTCACCAGTCAGGACAGTGGAGCTGAAAACTGTCTGTTTCTGGTTACCAGTGGATTTGTTGCTGCATCCTTCAGACTAGCATGGTATTACCTCTGCTTTTTGACAGAACAAGGTAAGAATCGGGAGCTTGTTTTTCACCCTTCATAACTTTTTCCTCTAGCATTTCACCGTTTTTTTTTTTTTTTTTTTTTTTTTTTTTTAAATGCCGTTTCCTCTGCTCTCTGTGTCCGGGAATATTCCTCCACGTCTCATTTGTTTCCTGCTGTCCCTCTAAGGGTGAGCTCTCAATCACAAACTCCCTTTTATGCTGCTTTGCTGATATCCCCTCGGTCTGCTTCTTTGTTCTACTTTTTTCCCCCCCTCTCTCTGACGGATTCTCACCACTTTAGATGTTTTCTCTATCTCTCTTTTGCCTTTCCGCAGACTGGTTGTGCTCTGGTGAGAGAAAGTGCTTTTTAATGATAACTCTCTCACTCTCTGCACATAAATCATAATGGTTTCTGTTCTGCTAAGGTCCAACTCTTTCACTACTGCAGCGTAGCTGTTTTTGAATGTTACTGTTGGTTTTATGTTTCCTCTAAATTGGGTGGGATGAGTCTATGACGATCCACTCTAGTGCTTGTTCAGTGATTGGCATGTTTAGCTAGAGATGTTCAGATCCTGTCTGAATGTAGACATATACTACCCTTTAGCTGTATACATGTTTATGTTTGATAATTATATAATAAGCATCATAATGATCCTTTCATGCCTATATTTACATTCTTGTCAGTGAAGATCTATATTACCTGTTGACAGGAAAGGGAGGGCGGGTACAACACACTTCTACATGTATCTTTAAAATCGTTGTTACTGTATTTGACTGGAATCTGTTGATAAATCGATTTGAACATCTCCTGCTCAATAACAAAATGACTTGGTGTATATTCTAGGATGCCTTCTGGAAAACTAAAAATACCTGAAAAGGATGGGATTTGATTTGTCCATTTTCCATATCTGGATAAGTATGTAGAAAAACGAAAACTGAACATCGAAAAAACTTTCTTTTGAGACCTAACCTCTTTCTCCATTCCAAACAAGATAACGATCTGCCTTGCAGTAAAAATAAAGAATAATTTACATGGATTTATGTTTGCATTTCTTTGCAACAGTTGAGTCAGTTTTTTATTTTCTTTTTATTTTGAGCTCATTGATCCTGCTGGCTTTTCATTTACTAACAGAAAAACACATATTTTCTCCTGCCTCCCAATTGTTTTACATCTGGATTTTAAATTGTTCCCTAGGTTTTTCCAATTATGTTCGGTTTAATATTAAAATTCTCATTTTTTGGGGGTTTCTGTTGGGACAGTACAGAACACAAACTGTGGATTAAAGAATTTAAATCTATGATAATCCAGTGCAGATTTTTAGGCATTAGAGATTTTCAGTGTTTGTCCAGAAGCCAAGAACCAGTAAAATAGTCCTTTAACATACTTCTAAACCAGCAGCTAGCTTCAATATTGTTTCATGTTTTTCTTTCCTTTTAAAAGGAGGGTGGGGGGGGGGGGGTGATAAAGTCAAACTAGGTGAAGGTTTTGTTCTTAAATGCCTGCAATGTCCTAAAACAAATGATGGAAAAACTAGGAAACTAGTCTGGAAAAGTATTGGTTTTTGATATGAAAATATCTTTTGGGAGCCTTTTTAATTTTTCTGGATGTGTTTAAAATTGAATTTGCTATTTAAACGTAAACAAAGTCAAAAACATGGTAGTGACATTTTTACTTTGATCACAGTAGCAATTAGCGCAGACAGCCTCGCCAACTGCAACAGCGGTCTCTCTGTGTATTTAGTCAATGGCAGAAAAATGCCTCGCAACATTTCTGAAATGCTTCATGGCAGACGGAGGCGAAAAGGTCAAAAGAATAAATTGAAGCAGCTTTTTGTAATCCAGTTAGATTTCCTGTTAACCTTTCTGTTTTCTGCTCAAGCTCGTTGTCGACCCTCAGTAAAGCTCAGTGACTCTGCATAGAAGTTCTCTCCTCAGTTAATATTACTTCTACAGTCTGACATTCCTTTCGACGCTATAAATGTTTTTGGAAAATGCTCCCTTAACAGCTGTCTGGATTTTCTTCCTCTCTCGACATTAAATGGTGCTTTAACACCAGCTCTGTAAAGGGACCAGTTTGTTTCCTGGGCTTATCTGGCTTAAAACTATTCATGTGAACTTTTGCTGCAGACCAAACTATCAAACTCAAATATGGTAAGCTGTTTTAATATTTAATAGCCACGTAAGACCTTTACACCAAAAATATATAAATCGGTTCTTGTAAAAAACAAAATATATTTCATACATCCAGAATGGACATTCAACATTTCAATTCTCTCAAATGCTTTACTCTTTTGGACAAATTACTTCATATTTCAACTATTCGTGTTTGGGGTGGAGCTGCACCTACCCAGGAACGCAGTCTTTCTTTCTAGAATAAACATTGTGGCTGGAATGGTTGCTGAATTCTAACATTGTAGCTGATATTAAATCGTACTAGCAGAAGCCATTTTCGATCTCTATGATTCAAACGCAAATCAGAGATTGAAGTATAGAAAAGAGTTTGCCATATCTGGTATAGGCTGTAAACACTGACTTCCAGAGCAGGATCTGCCTGTGTGTTTAGCTGAAAGAGTTGATACCATCAAAAGCAAATGTTTTACATTCACTGCAGCTTATTGACAGCAGTGTTGGAATAATATCCAGTAGTTGCTTGACCATTTGTTAGACATTTTTCTATTCTATCGTGACTAACATGCTGATTATTCCTTAGGTGTGGCAGCTGTCTCTCTCTCTTTACCCTTTTTCTCTACTAGACACAGCAATTGTAGGAGATATTGCTGCGACTAACTATAATTTCATGTTCTCATCCCATAGATTTTACTACTGGCTCAGAGCCCAAATATTTAGCTGTGTTTTCTCCTAAAGGGAATCCAGGAGAGGAGCTACTGTGGCCATTAATTCTTTACCTTTTTTTGACACAGAAATTACACCTGAACTAGTGCCTTCGTGTTTTGTTTTGTGTGCTTTCTCGGGTTGTCAATAATAATAATAATAATAAAATTAATCAAAATAGAAAAATTATTCAAAGGTACTTGTTTGCATCAAAGTTGATACAAACCAACCCATCGACATTTGGACAAATTTCTGCATTTCCTCCAGCAGCAGCGCTGCACTGACAGAGACTCTCAGCCACCAACCTGCAGCCACTCACAAAAACAATAAGCTGCTGCAGGAGGTTTTCAACTCTGATAACATGTTCAATACATCCAGAAAAAAAAACATATACGACTCACCTGAGCTGACGCAAACACAAAAGCATTGTTTGGAGGTACTTTTCTCATAAGGCAGATGGACAAAAAAAAAAAAGAAATGCTGAACAATGCCACCTGCTAGCTGTGCTAATGCTACAAGCTGGCACTTCAACCTTAATGTTTCAAAACAACTTAAAAGGTTAGTAAAGTTCCTCTGTCTGCAGCAGTGAAGTAGAAACGTAGACTTAGACCAGAAAAAGATTTGTAACCAGTAGCATCCTACCCTGCTGCTGCTGTCGATCACTGAAGAAAATATTCTGCAAAATTAGCAGGAAGAAAGGAACTGTACAGGGCCACTGTTGAAAACATTTGCATGGATTAGATCCTTGGTTGCTCTGGAAGAAAATGTTTTGTATTCACTAGATTCATGCTTTTTATGAAACGCAATTTATTTATATATAGAATGATTATATGTATCAATGGAAACTGGCAGGAAATTGAAGAGCACAGTAGCACACTTAACATAAGCAGTTATAATAAAATAATTGCATGACTGAATGAAGGTACATTATATTTAAAAATTACACCAAGACTTATATTGTCTATTGTTTTGCCAAACGGGTAAGTGACACATAAATATAAGCTGCTTTTCTACACAAGCTGCTACAAGCTTGTGTAGAAAAGGGGTTTGTTGCAACTTAGTGACTAGATGTAAATGGCTGGGTGTCCTTAGAAAGCCTTTTAAATGATTTGCGTAATAAACTGAACTTGACTGTATTGTTTCATAACTGGGATCAGTTGTAATGTATGTATTTGACACGGAATCCAGTTGTATTATTGGCTCTAATTGGACTTTGTTTTTTGTTTTTGTAAAGTGACTCAGGTAGTTATTTGTTGTCAGTTGGCACTATATGCTGGTGAAGATTCTCAGTCATCCAGGTCATGGTCATTCCAAAACCAGTTTCGGTCCAATCTGCTGGCTTAATGGCTTTAACGACCGCCCATTACTAAGGGGTGGACCTGTTTCGGTTGAATTTGCATGTTATCTAAGCCATTGCAAGGCTCTTGTTTGCCAGTGGTATAAAGCTTCTTACTCCACTCTACTCCAGACTTTTTGAATTGAGAAAGCTTCCTGGAGAAGAAGCGAAACGTCTTCAACAAGTCCAGTTGCTTTGTTTTTTACCTTTTTTGAATTGGCATTATATAAACAAACTGAATTAAAATGTATAATATTTTAGAAAAGTCTCTTACATAAAATGTGACTTCTTTCTAGTTTCACTGTAATGGCCAGATTTAATCTGAAAACTCTTTACTTCAAGTGTAACTAACACAGTAACTAAACAGACAGTGCAAGCCTCTAAGCGCAGTAAAAATGCCCTCACCTAGAATTTTACATATAATGCCAACTTTTTCGTCCACTGTGCTGTAAGACATTGCGTTTTATTTTATTTTTTCAAATTAAGAGCTGGAAATAATGCTTGTTAAGGGTGTGTGTGTGTGTGTGTGTGTGTGTGTGTGACAGAGGGCATCATGTGGTCTCTCTCTTAGACAAAAGGGCAAAAATGTTTTTTGTTTGTGACCCAATAGCATGTGACGAGGCTTATTGCTCGATCCGTTACTAAGCCTCTTTGGCCAATCAGGTGGCAGACATTTTCAACTGCACTTGGGATGAAGTCAGCTTTGTGATCACTTGGCTGCAGTCCTCCATCCCTGCAGTGTGTTTTTGACCTGGATTCTTTTTGTTTCAGGGAATATCAGTCTAGACATTACTGTTACAGCTGCAGCCATGTCTAATTTTCAATAGTTGTATTGTTACATTTGTCATATTTAGCAGTCATAAAGTTTTACTACTGGAACATATTGATGGTCTGAAGTAGTTCTGCAGTCCAGCCATTGAAGGGTTTCTTCTGAAGCTTCTTGTCATCAGTGCATCTGTCTGCAGAGAGAACAGGAGCTGGCCGTTGTGCTGAAACGATGCCTACTGTATTTGTGGGTCCTCCTTTTTTTTGCCATTTGTCCAAAGCAAACCTTCACACATTACTCACATTTCTCCCCCAGCTTATTTATAAATTCTGACATCACTTTCTTGCCGATTCACATTCCACTCCAGATCTGCTTCTCTTTGCTGTTTCTCTGTTCTTTTTAGAGCTCCTTTTTCTTCCACTTCTGCAAATATGCTATTTTTTTACCCAGCCTTTTATGCTAATGACACTGCACCCTACAGTAACTTGTGAAAGTATCCATAGCCCTTAAACCTTTTCATGTATTTTATTGAATTTAAATGTGACAGACCAGCACAGAGTGTTGTATAATTGTAAAGTGGAAAGAAAAGGGATTCATGGTTTCCATATTTGTTTCCCAGAGTAAAATCTGTAAAGTGTGGCATACATCTGTGCTTTGCCCGCTTTACTCCTTTACCCTTATATGCAATTCATCACAACTATTTGACTTCAGCAGTTACTTGACTAGCAAATGGAGTCCACTTGTGTGTAGTTTATTCTTAGTGGCACAGGGGCTCATGGAGGGACTAGTTAGAGTTAACTTTGGGGGAAGCCTTTAAAAAAGGGTCAGGTCATAAGATAAAACCCTAAGCTTTGAATATTTTAAAGTGCACTTTTTATTCCACCATTTGAAAATGGAAAGAGCACGGGGGAACTAGACAGAGATGACTGACGGGCTGGACAAGGGGGGCATTAATCAGAGAAGCAGCCAATGGGTCCATGATAACTCTGAAGGGAGCTGCAGGGATCCAGAGCTCAGGTTGGAGAACCTGTTGAGAGGGCAACACATTTGGCATTTATGGAATAGGAGCAAGAAAAAAGAGATTGTATATAGCACTAAAGCATTAGAAGTTATGTTTAACATCTGCCACAAGCCTTGTTGAAATTTGGGAGACATGCAAAGGAAGTTGCTCTAGTCAGACAAGGTCAAAGTTTTATTTCATGGTCTACATTGCGATAATTTACTTATGGCAACCACTAAACACCCTAAACGCACTACTTTCATTGTAAAACATTGTGGTGGCAGCAGTAGGCTGTGTCTATTTAAGAAGAAACCTTTTGAATTTGACTTTGGAAAGTGCCTTGAGATGACATGTATCATGAATTGGAGCTATTTAAATAAAATTTTATTGAATTGAATTTTAGAAGTTACAAAATACTTGGGCAGAGGTCTACCTTCCAGCAGGACAACAATTCTAAGCATACAGCTAGAGCTACAATAGGATAGTTTAGCTCAAGGGCACAGTAAAACTCCACACATAGAATCCCATTGAAAGTACTTGAAAACTTATGTTTACAGATGCTCTCCATCCAAATAGAGTGCAAAAACGGATAGACAACAAGTTCACTCTCTAGTTGAGCAAAGCTGGTAATAACATCTCCTGAAAAGCAGGAATTTGCGATGGCGGTTGCTTTCTAAACCCCTGAAAGGTTCTCCCTGTGACCTCTTGCATCTTTTCTGTTTCGTTTTTTTTTTAAGCATAACTTCAATTGAAAACAATTGTACTTAGCTAAAGTCCAGCAAACGTCCTTTACTGTCATTTACCATGTACCATAACTAGCCAAGTCAGCGGTGAGTTGGCTTAAACCATGCGGCCTGCATTGGCCCTTTTTTCCAAGTCACACACAGATGGCAAAAAAGCTGTGTTGATCTCACCTTGATGTGTTTGTTTAAAAGGGTCTGGTCAAAAATTGGTTTTCAAAGTTATGACTTAAGGGGTTGCATACAAATGCACATAACACTTCAGAGTTTTATTACAGATCGGGAAGGTGACAAACTGTAGAGAAGGTAAAAGTGGACGGACACTTTCACAAGTTCCTGGATTTCTGTAATATTCATGCAGGCCTTTTGCTTTGCTCTTTTGCCCTTTCACCTTCGCTCATGCTGTCATTCATGTGAATTTTGCCGCTGATGTGAGCGTGTATGAATGTGTCGGTGACAAACTCGTCGGAACAATGTGTGTGTGTGCGAATGACTAAGTTCTCTAACACCTTTTTTTTGTTGTTTTTTTTTTTTTTGCAATGAATTCTTTAAAATGGGATTTGCCCTTTGAATGCTCACTATGTATGTGTGTATTTTCCCGGTCACTTTGTAAAGGGTGAATGTGTGTGTAAGTGTGACACAATGTTGTTGTGCACTTGTCTGCAAGTATGTCCAATATGTTTTATGTTTGCACTTGACAAGATTCGAGTCAGACGTTGGAGGCGGTTGAAGCTGCACTGAACCGGTCTACGGTGAACTGTGGCTTTCATATAGAGGAAGCAGCAGGCATTAAATCTCGCCCTTCTCTTGGACCCTCTTTTTCTTGTCCAGCTCTCCCTCTGGTTTCTGGCAGTGTTAATAGAAACTTACGAGGTAATACATGGAAGCGCTCAATGGCTTTTATTTTCTCTGATGTATGTACAGACACACATTCATGCTTATTTCTACAGAAAAATGTGCCCAGGGCTCGGCTGTTGGCTCTGACTCCACAAATGTCATGTTTTGAATCGGATAGAGCTGTGGAGCGTACAGTTTTTTGCCGGATTGCAGATAGAAGCTGCTTGATTAGAATGTGTCACCTTTGCTTTGCAGTGCCCTTAACTCAAGCCTTCTTTTGCCCCTGGGCCAAAACATTTATGTATAACCGACATTTCCTGTATGGCAAATACAAGAAAAAACTTTTATTTAATCCACGATGATTCATACCTGATGCGTTTCTTAATGTATTACAGAAATACCTCTGCTTACATATAGATTTTCCCCATAATAGCTCATGGTTATTTTTCAGACCATTTTGTTTGTTTACACAAAATAATTTTTATGGCTCAGCCTATTTCTTTGATTTTCTTTGTATTGGTCCTGTAATTGGAAAGCGTATGTGTCAGATGGAAAAAAAACAACAACGTTGATGTCAAAGCTGCTGTTTCAGATTTATTTAGCAGCTTGTAAGGGTCTACAATCTGCATTATTTTTATGAGATGCCGTAGGTCCTCATGTTGGGCAGCTAGCTCTAGTTTTTTTTTCAGCTGTTTAAATCTCTCTGGGTGTTTTTATTGTTATTATTATTATTGTTATTGTTATTGTTATTTTTTGCTTGCTTGTCTTCATTTTGGTGCAAAAAGAGCCTTGCTTCAACTTGTATTGTGTTTTGTTGGGGGAAGATGAAAGAAATTGCTGTACAGGCCTATTAGTGTCAGTCTTTTCACAAAGAGGAGCTGGCTATAGATATGTCAGCTTTATTTGATCCATGATAATTTTTTTTTCTACAGAAATACTGTCTACAAAGTGTTTTAGTTGTGCTCTGAGTTTGCTATTCTTTTTATTCTCCCCCCCCCCCCCTCAAAACCTGAAGTTGAGGGTCCGTGGTATGTCTAGAGGTTTGTTATTTTGGGATACAGTTAGAGAGGCCCCATTGGCATCTTCTTTAAGGTCTGGTCCAGTTTCCACAATGTTTAGGCGCAATAACTTTTCATTACAGTGAGCTGGAAATTTCCCTTTATAAAATCTTTGTTATTCTACCTTTTACAAACAAGGAGCTGGTGCAGTGTTTTGAGCACAGTTTCTGACAGCAGCCTTTTAATTAAGTTGGAGCTAACAGAGTGTATCGTATTGCTTGTATATTTTCCCCCAGCAAATCCCGGTAAAAATTATCACATAATCTAACCTATGAGGGGTTGAACTTGAGGAATCATTAAGACATTGAATAAACGTAAGCTGAAAAACCTTGAGGAACCCCACATGTGATCTTGGCTAAGCTTATATACTTTCCATATGGCACTGAGTCCCTGTTTGGCAAATAAGATTGTAGCCATGAAATCACCAGAAACTGGAATAGATGCTTTTCTCCCTATAGCTTAATATAACTTGTATTGTGCAGTAGTCTATTTGAGTTTCTAAAAAAATATTTATTTTTAGAGCAAAATGTGTGTTTATTAAACCCTCACTGTATGCAATTATTGTTAATAGCCTAAAGCAATGTTTACTTATACTTTAAAAGAAAAAGTCAAAACTCATACTGTCATTCAAACAAAAACCACAGTGATCTTGATACCAGAATATTTATTTTTGGTGACATATAGTCGATTGCCTGATCATGTTTACAGTAAAAAAAACCTGAAGCTATATATACTTTCACCAGAGAGATCACCAGATTTCAAAGCTTTTTCCCACTGTTATCGGAAATACCAATAAAACAAAACAAGGAGGGACTTTTTTTTCTGCCTCAAAACATAACATTGCACTTCACCACACAACTATCTTTATTTGTTTGTTCTGTAATACTTTCAATTAAAATAAATTGCAGCAGTGTTATATACGTATATAAAGGCACACTTACTATTAGTGTATCGCATTGTTAGATGAATAATTTATTGTTGAAATACTCTGCTTGATAATGGTAAATGGACTGAACTTATATAGCGCTTTTCCAGTCATACGGACCACTTAATGCGCTTTACACCATAGCCACTTTCACCAAACTGCACTCACTAACTCGCACACATTCATACACCGAAACACAGGTGCCCAGGGGCACATCGACAAGTGACAGAAGCTGGAATAAAACCTGCCACAACCTTGTGATTTGCAACCTTCTGATTTACAACATTCTGATTCATTTGATAATGGTAACAATTACACTTCTAAATTTGTGTTCTTAATAGTTTGATGGCTTCAAATTGTTTGCTTCAAAATCTAAAAATAGAGTCCTTTTAGTAGCCTTTTACTCTCTTTTATTTCTAATCATTGCACAGTTTTAACAAATATTCAACTTTTAAACAGTTTTTTTTCTTTTGTCTATAATGAAAACTTTTCTAAAAGCCTGGAGCTTTTGGTGTCTTCACAAACTTAAAGTGTTTAGTTGAGGCACACCAATAAACCAGTCATAGATTGAAACGGGACAGTTTTCTATTGATCAGCTGAAATTAGTGATCAGCTGGAAAAATTATTATTATTTTTATTTAATCCATCAAAACTAAGAACTCCCACCATTTTTATTACATAAACACACCAACGCCTACTTTGATTTGCTTTCTTTTTTGGTTTAATAAACAGATGAAGCTTAGGGACACATCCTTTGATGCATAAATGGGGATAATCTTATAATACCTTCATTTTCGGTTGGATTCAAAGCTACCACCACTATCAAAGAACCTGCCGCAGATTTATTTCCCTTTTTTCCTATGGCCTTAGAGGAAAAGATAGAATTGGCAGTTTAGACCTCAAAGAAAAATGGAAATCGGTATTGCTCTGTATTGCTCGATTAATTTGGTTAGCAAGTAGAAATGCTTCTTGTTCATTTTACAGAGCTACAAACTCCAATTTCCTTTAAGCGCTTTTGTTATATTTTTTGTCAAATCCAGTGCCTTTTTCTTGAATTTTTTTTTTAAGATTGTAGCACTAGTGGCTTTTACTTGCAGTATTCATACGGGATATAGGCAGAAAGGGAAGGGGGAAGACACGCAACCCTGGACCGCTGTGTCGAGGCCTGATATCCTCAGCATATGGGACACCCGCTCTGCCTCTACACCGCCCCAATCCAGTGACTTTCATTTATCTGAGGAGACCTGACTGCCACATGCAATCTTTATCATCAGTGTTTTCTGGCTGGTCAGCCACACTCAGGACATGTGACCGTGTCATTTGATGTTGCAGTTGCTTCTTAAAATAGCTGCTTAGCCCAAAGAGCAGCCTGTGAGGGCTCTGCTCGCTTTAATGATCTTGCCTCCATTTGGATTTATTTCATCATTCACTTTTAATCATTGTGGAATCATGGTTTTATTTAGCCTCACTCCATAAAGTAATCTGCTGTGATTCCACACCATTTTTATTTTTTTATTTTTGTCTCTTTCCCTTAACTCTGACGTGAAACCAATACACTTGAAGCATTGCAGCTCTTGGATGATTGTTAAGGCTCATTGTTGATGATGATGCTGATTTTGCTGACTTGTGCATTCGGGCGTCTGCTGACTTGGAGAGGGGGAGGCTTTGAATCTCATGAGCGGGGGTTGTATCTTGTCTCGCCTGCCATCTGTGCCGATGTTGGTACAAAGACCCATGGGAAATGCAGTCCAGAGGGCTATCCCTCCTGCTTCTGTGTCTCGAGGCTATCGTCAGTCAACATGTCATCGTTAATTACAGTAAAAGAGGCAAACACATGCTTAATGCCTTTTTACATACCAGTTGTTCATCTTTTATTCAGATAATTAATTTGGTGATTATTGTAGGCATTTTGTTTGCACTATTTTGGATCAGATATCAAAATAGGGTTGTTTCCAGTGAATCGTGACTCAACAGCGACTTTTAATAGGCCACAGTTACTAAACATGGTAAAGAATATTTTCAGATTTAGCTTTTTTGCTTGATCATCCTTGTATAAGGCATAATTTTTCTTCCAAAACTCAAATGCATGTATTTTTAATTGACAAGCAGGATTCCTCATTTTTCTCCAATCTCAGATGCTGTGCCGCTCTTCTTCAAACTATGTTTCTGCTCTCGGGTTTAAAAAAATCTCACACAAACATTCTCTTCTCCCATTTGTAAAGCTACTCGGTGTGTATAAACTTCCTCTGCCCAAAAGCTTTTTCCTGGACTCGAAGCTTTATCCTCTCTAGTCAGGGACGTTTTTGTTTTTTTTTGTTCTCTTGCAAACGAAGGCGATAACTCTGCATAGTAACGTGTCCAGCCAATAGCATGGCTGTGAGTGACTATGACAACTCTAACTTGAAGAGGTGCACTTGTTTTATTTAGAGTTCACTCCAGGCCAACTAGCTAAATATGGGAGAGCTTTTCTTCTTTTTTTTTTTAAGAGCCAGATTTCATATTTTAAATCTCACATTGCACTGATCTACCTTAAAACAAGGCTCCCACGGTCCAATAAAGGTTGCTAGCTTACAAATATGCTCATGGTGTTGTTTGTTGGAGCAAGAGCTTATCTACAGCTACACAGGAAGTGGTTAGATAAGCTCATCAGGAAGGCCAGCTCTGTTCTGGGATGTCCCCTTGATCCAGTGCAGGTGACGGGAGACAGAGGGACTCTGGCAAAAATCACACCACTGTTGGACAATGTCTCCCATCACATGCATGAGGCTGTTGCAGAGCTGGAGAGCTACTTCAGTGACAGATTGCTGTGATTGATCCTAATCACAGATCCTTGCTCCTATCACCTGTTAGACTGTATAATCATTACTGTCCCCAATAAATGTTGACTCCCATGCTGTTTGTGCACTGTTTTTTTTTGTTGTTGTAAATACTCTGTTTTTTTATGAATAAATGTAAATGAACAGTTAATACATTTCTTAACTCTCCCTACTCAGTGGCACATTTCTTTAATCTGACTACGCTATTTGAACGACTGTCCAGCATTTTTTCCAATGTTGTAAATCGGCCCTAACTATACAGTCTGTTATTCTTACTTGTTTTTATGTTTTTTTACCCTTTTGTTTATTTGCATTTGCCTTACACTTTGCTGCTGATACACATACATTTCCCCACTGTGGAATTATTCTATTCTATTCTATTCTATTCTATTCTATTCTATTCTATTCTATTCTATTCTCTCTCAAAACTATGTGTCTGCTCTCAGATTTAATCTTGCAGAAATATTCTTTCCTTGTTTGCAACCTTCTCCTCCTCACACATTTAAACTTCTTGTCCCTGGAGGCTCTACGGCCACACTTGTGGATTGGGCTTTGCTCCCTGGCAAAACAATGGTAACTTTGTCTCGTAACAATTCTAGCGACTAGAATCACAGCATGTGACATGACTGGCTTGTTTTTGGCGCACATTTAGCCTTTTCTCTCCAGAGTTAGGAGCTGCTGCCACTTTCATATGATTTTAGCAGAGTTTTGAGGGAGAACAGTAAATTACTGGAGGCTAGAAATAAAAAAATCTCGTTCCCAAATCAAAAAGTGTCGTTGAAGGACGTTTCTCCCATAACTATGCAAATTTGACCACGGCTGAACACCTACACTTTGTGAAGTTGATTAGAAAAACTTTGAATTTTTTTTTACAGATAGCAGAAAACATCTGATTTTCTTTCAGTTCAATCTACAGATCACAATTTTTTTTATCAAAGCTATTTTAACACTTAACATCCAAGCTTGAGAGAGAGGTGAAGGATACAAACGAAAGGAGAACATATTTGTACAAGACATTTAAAGTGAGTTCAAAATAAGAGTTTCGAGGAAAAGCAGTTCAGCATCCGACATGGCAAATAAGAAACAATTGCTCTTAAATTAAAATGTAGGCTCTTGTTTTTTACAAGGAAGAGCAACATGTTGCACACAATCCCATAAGATTAAAGTGTAATGGAATTTACCTCGCAAAAATGCAATCCAGTAAAACAAAGTGTTTAGGATTTTATATGCATTTTTAATGTAAAGCTTAAAAAACAAGACTTGCAGAAGTTCTTTCTACGAATATGAATTTTGAGCTGGTGATAAAATTAACCGCTGCTCTTAGTGATGGAGTTTATTACAAATGAGGTCATGCAGAAAACAGAATATGGATTATTGAGTGTTTAGTGGCCAGTTTAGCCCCTGCATAATCCATATCTTTGCAGAGATTTGCTGTGGTCATCAGTGGAGCATTAAAACCCCCCCGGTGCACATTTTACAAGCTAAAGGCAATAAAATTGGCTTGCCGTCTTGATAAGGAAACCAAAGCAGTGTGCGCGAATGATTACTAACCCTCTCCTCCCCAGTCTTTCATGTTCAATGTCACACAGACCAGTTTTCTCCAAACCGATTTCTACCGTACACACGCTGCGCTCTTTTTTTTTTTTTTTTTTTCCCCATTTGCAGTTTACGCTGTTCAGTCTTTTGTTTGTTTTTCACTCTTTTATCTCCACCTCTTGTTCTTTTTTTTTTTCTTCCCCTCCTCACTCTCTTTCAGCTTTGCTCTCCTGTGCCCTGTTGAGCCCTCTTGGCAAAGCGTTAAGTGTATAATCTCTGATCTCATGTCTAGATGGGCCTCTTGTCTCCCCTCTCTCGGCACACAAAGGGGCTGAATGGCCGCGATTCACTCAGGGGACACAAATGAGTCGTGAGCCACCCGTGCACACTCACGGAGACACACACACACACACACACACACACACACACACACACACCAAACAAACATGCAGAGATGTCCGCAGCTCTCCGGCACTCTCCCTGGAGCTTTGAAGTTGCATATTGATGATGCCAGATCTGAAGGCTCAATTGAACGTCCAGAGGCAGAGGGGGTGGCTATTGACCGTCCTCTCACCTCTTTCCCCTGTCATCCCCGATGAGCCGTAATGAGCAACAGGTGCCTGTTTTGTCAGGTTTGGCCTCGGCAGTCATCAAACGTTCGGCGCTCGGTCAAAGTAATCAGCCGGCGTAATCGCTCGTTTGATGGGTCATCACAGCGTTTCATAATGGGCTGCAGCGTGCCTGAAACCAAATGTTGTTTTTTTTAAGAGGTAATTAATATTATGATTATTTAAAACCTGCTTGTGATACAGCGCCCTCAACAGTTATTGGCGCGCTTTTAAAATGACCTGCAAAAACTTTTTTGTTGCAGTAGGATAATTTCACATTGAACAATTTGAAAAGTGTGTAAAATCAGCAAATTTTTTTGTTTTGTTTGTTGCTGTTACAGTTGTTTTAGACCTATTAAGTATTGGCTCTACTGTGGATTTTGTCAAGTGTAACCGTTTCCTGAGTTATGAAGATCAACAGACTCTCTAACCGAAGACATGTTCTCATGTTTTTCTTATTTAAAGCAGTAGCTATGTTTACATACACAAACTTTCACGATGGGATTAAAATGTACTCAGAATAAATAATCAATCAATCAGATCATTATGTGTGTATATATCCACCTGGCTTTATTCAGAATAGAACCACTCTGACATGTGCAGTTATCAAGTTCCCCTAATAAACAGAATAAGAAGTTCTTCTATCTTTGCTAAACAACAAAAAAAAGTAAGTAACTTGAGCCTGATAAGCGATTACATGCACATTGATCGGATTATCAATCGGCATAAACCACCCCCTCATTCTGATTACAATTTCATTCTGATTGAGCTTAATCCGATCATAATATTCCGATCGGCCCTTTATTCCGATTACTTTTGTCCATGTAAACGTAGTTACGGGCTAAGGAACTCAACAAGTAAAGGACTACTAAAAGTTCATCAATACTCTCATCAGCTTGAAGTGGAGTATACATAAAAAAATGCTTTAGTTACATTTATTTTACAGGAATTATTAAGGATTTGGTCCAATGTGGCACAGATGATTTTTAAAAAAAATACAAATCTTTCTTTTGATTTCTTTCCCAACTTAGACTAGAGATAGGATTTCTCTAAAATACAGTGAGATGAGTCTACTGCAGTAAAAGATTCATTTAATCTGAAGTTTTTTACACAGCTTTATAGGTGAAGTCAAGAAATTTGGGGGCGTTCTAGCTGTCACAGCTACAGCACTCTCTAAGCTAACTTTTGGCATTTTAACGCATAATTTTAACTAAGCCTTGCAAACAACTGGTAGACAAACAACATAGCTAAATATACAACCAGTAATTTAACTTCCCAGACTCGCCAAATATTCCTTACATTTAAAGTGTAACTCGTCCTAAAATCAGCTTTTTTTTTTTAAAACAAACTGTATAAACTGGGTCTAAGGGTACTACTTTAATGTTAGTTTGCATTTTTTAAGAACATTTTCATGTGTACATGTGAATATTTATCTTAAAACCCTCTTAGTGCAGCCCTCTTACAGGAGAATGGTGAATTGGTTCAAACGGCACATGCTTTTGTCACCATATTCCGGCATTCGGGTATCACCCCGGTCTTGCGACGGTGGTGCAAGTGTTAGGGAGGTAACTGTAAATGGCGGGTTGCCGGTTCGATCACCTGCTCCCACCGATATGTCCTTGGCTGAGACACGTCACCCACATTGCCTGCTGGTGGCAGTACAGGTGAAGTGGCAACCTCTTCACCCGATGCATGGAGCGGAAATCCAATATATGGAAGCCTTGCTTTTGTCAGTCTGCCCCAGGGCAGCTGTGGCTACTAACATAGCTCACCATTGTCAGTGTTAATGTGTGCATGAATGAGTGAATGACTGTAGTGTAATGCGCTTTGGGGTCGTCCGACTTGTTAAGCGCTATACAAGTACAAGCCCTTTACCATTTATGAAAGCATCTTGGGCAGTCACACGCCGCCATGGAGAATCAGATAGTGTTTAATGTTACTGCTTTGAACGTGCTCCCCTCAGGGTCTCTTGTTACTACCCGCTTTGGTGGTAATTTTTCAAAATTTGTTTGTAAAATAAATAAAATATTTAAATGAGGTTTGAAAATGTGAATTTGTTCTGGGTGACTCTCACCCAACATCAGCTGTTATAAACCACCCACATCATTCCTGAACAGGTTGAGGGAAAATAAGTAAACAAAAGAGATGTGTCTGTTAAATTATGAATTATAGTTTGTTTTTATAAATAAGCATAATTATCTTTTCAGCAGCTTAATTTAGGATTTAGTGGGACAATTACTTTGTTTCCGTTTATAGCCTCTATTATCTTAGGTTAAGAAAAGAACCACATAGTTGAAATTTGATTTCTAGTCAGTATTCATGAGTTAATAGGCTGTACTCATAGTTATATAGATGATCAATTACTCTATTTTATATTGAATATTTCTGAAGATCCAGGGCTGCGTTTTGGGCCCAGTTTTGTTTTTGTTCCATGTTCTTCCCTTAGGAAAGATAATTTAGGAGCTTGGTGATGTGTCCTGACTCCGATCATTTATATGCTGATGATATTCAGCTGTACTGCTGCTTTAGGGCCTTTGAGTTCCAGAAAGTGAACTCCTTAATGAACTGTCTTGCAAATATTAACTGTTGGCTAGTCGCAAACGCCCTGCAGTTGAATGCAGATACAACTGATTGCCCCGATTACGTCATTCCAGGGATCAACCAGTATATGAGCTCGCCTGCTAAATCAAGCCTTAGAAATCTTGCCG
Source organism: Fundulus heteroclitus (assembly GCF_011125445.2). Classification (NCBI taxonomy): domain Eukaryota; kingdom Metazoa; phylum Chordata; class Actinopteri; order Cyprinodontiformes; family Fundulidae; genus Fundulus; species Fundulus heteroclitus. The sequence goes on from NC_046371.1 coordinate 18,086,313, forward strand.
TTAACTTCGACAAAGCAATGTCATTAGAGTATCATTCAAATCAGCTGACAAGAAACTGGTTCAACGAGTTGAGGAAAATCTCTACATTAAGAACAGTTGTCTCTGATGGTGATCATGAGCTGGTTATCCATGCATTTATATTCTCTTGTTTAGACAACTGTACCAGTTTATTTTCCCGTCTAAACAAAAAAGGAACGGTGAAACAGGTTTTTAGATCTTGGTACTGACTTTCAGAGTTTGCATAGTCAGACTCCCTTCCATATCAGAGACCTGTTATGTCTCTATACTCTCTCTCAGAGGTTGAGGTTGTTGGATCAGAATCTTTTGTTCCCTTGAACCCGTTTTAAGTCCCAAGGAGATCTCTCCTTCCGGACCATCGCATTGAGGATCTGGAATGGTCTACTGCTCCTGTTACGTTTACTTGGTTCTGTTAATGCTTTTAAGAGCAAACTTAAGACTCGTTTGTTTCTCCGAGCTTTCTAAATACAGCAGTGAGAGGGTTGTTTGACCACTAATTTTTACTCAATTTTATACCATTGAGATAGTAATTGTATCTGTATTTTCATTGTATTTTTGTTTACCCCTACCCTTGTCTGTGAAAGGTACTATATAAATAAACTTTACTTACTTACTAGCTGACATTGTTGGTCCATTCAGTTATAGTGTTTATACTATTTTAATGAGTTATAGTTTTACAAGTAAAATGAAAACACTGATATTTTTTTTTCAGTTGAAAGTAGATTTTGGACAGCCTCATTGCTTACAGTTGGAATCCTTTTAATCTCCTTACTTTGTGTCTTGACTGTAAATATGATTTATTTAGCCAGATATACCCTATCATGAAGATCACAAATTACTTGAATGGCATGTTCTCTTGTTTTCCCCAATTTGAAGACTAGCAAGGAGAAATTGGCCTCTGAAGACAGTCACATTCAAATACAGAGGAAGCAGGAAGTCTTGGATTAGTAGATAAAAGTCCATACACACATTAGTTTAAGAAAAGTTTACATTACAACAATTTGTTTGTTACCTTTATAGGTACAAACCTATAAAGGTAACCTACATTACAACAATTTATAGGAATTATGAGGCGAGCCAAAAAGAGTGTCAGTTATTCCTTAAAATGGGATCATAAACATACTGAAATTAAGGTTATATTTTTCTACATTGTTTAGTATATGATACTGCAAGATCAAGATTAATTAAGTTTAGGGCTTTTAAACCTGTTTAAACTGAGATACATGTGAATCTGAAGACGACTGAAAATACAGGAGGTAAAGTAGGAGTGTGAGAGCGAGTTAGAGTTTAAAAATAGGCCTAAAATTGAACAAGGTCACAATAGAACAAATATTAGATGGGAAAGTCCAAATAAATGCTGGTGGGTTGACAAAAGACAAGAGTAGAAGATCATCCAGGGAACTGATATTGAGATAGTGGACTCTTATGAGTACCTGGGTGTTCACCTGAACAATAACCTGGACTTGAGTCACAACGCTAATGCTCTTTACAGGAAGGGCCAGAGCAGACTACCTGCTGCTGAAACTGAGGTCTTTAGGAGTGCAGGGGCTCTCCTGATGACAGTTTTATCTCTATGTTGTGTCGCAGCCATCTTCCATGGTGAGAACCGGTTAGATAAGCTCCTCAGGAGGGCCAGCTCTGTTCTTGCCCCCTTTACTCAGTGCAGCTGGTTGGAGAGAAAAGGACCCTGGCAAAAAATCATTTCACTGTTGGACAATGTCTCCCACCTCATGCATGAAGCTGTTGCAGAGTCCTAAATGCACAAAGGGACGTTAACGCAGATCCTTCCTCCTAGCAGGTGGTAGACCATCACTGCTACCACCAAGCTCAATAAGTGTTTACACCCCTGCTGTTATTTGCACAGTTTTTCCATTGTTGTAAACAGCCAAGTGTTGATTTTTATGCACAAATAAGCACTCATGTTTTGTAAAAAAATAAATAAAAATAATGCCTTACTCAGTTGTAATTCTCTAAATCTGAGAATGCCATTATTATTATTATTATTTTTTTTATGTTGCGAATTTGTCTCTGTTTCTGTTCTTCCATTTTTGACCTTTGTGTGCATCTGCATGCTTCCATTTGCCTTTCACTTTGCTGCTGGTACGCCTGAATTTCCCCACTGAGAGACAGTAATGGATTTTCTATTCCATTCTATAGTAATTGTGAAAAAGTTCAGGAAGTGTCATTACCATTTCAAGGCAGTGTAATAAGTCGCACACTGACTCGTCTCCCCTCTACTGGGTATACCTGTCAGAGTCTCTGTAACCTCCTGCAGTCGTGGAAAACAGGCTGCTGCTGCTGCTGCTTCTTAGCAACTGATTTAAACAGGCCATGACTCAGCAGCCAGTGTCCCTGTATGCGTGTGTGTTTGTGTGAATGGAACATGCAATGCTTTGGGAGTAATCATTGTCATGATGCTGCCAAAACAAAAAACAAAACAAAAAAAACTTAAACGACTTGCCAAGAAAACAGCGAGGTCAGTGTTTTACAGAGACGGCGGTGGCACTGCCAGGCGCCCTTTTATTCAAAAAAGGATGGTGTTTATGTTTGTCCCCCGCTCTATCTTCCAGCGTCATAAATGCCTCCTGTGTGTGTGCTCACTGGTGCGATTACTGGTGCGATAATCCACATATTGGATGTGCGGGGCAGGGTGTACAGAGAGATTAAAGGTTACTAGTGTTTATGCAAAAGAATCATGTCGGCTCATAAAACTAATTAGTTTGCCTTTGTCGGCGTGCATGGTAGCGATTGGTACTGGAGTGCACTCGAGTGTGCAAGACCTTATTGCTATTTAAGGCAACATGTTTATTTAGACATCAATTAAAAGCCCCATTTGAGCAAATAATGAGTTTGGGCATCCATCTTTTTTATTTTTTTTATTTAAGTCACGGAAAACGGGGCACGTAAATTCCACTTTAATCCCACGTAAATTTCCACACCGCTCCTGTGGATCCAGGTTGCTCTTGGCAGCCTCACTTCAGGTTTTTAAATATCCTTTCCAGATGTTTCTCTTGCTGCAACAGAGATAAGAATAATAATAGGAAGAATGAGGACACTTCTTCCTGTTTTCTTTTTTGTTTTTTTCTCCATCTCATCCTGCTTTTGGCCTTCATGCTCTGTATCATTTGTCACTAGACGTTTCGTTGCAGTTGTTTGCATCACCCCTCTCATCTCGCTGCGATGCTCTGAAAAAAGAAAGAGTTAGCAGAGACATAATGCTCGTGCTGTACATGAGTAGACACGCCTCGGGGATGTGTGCGTCTTTCCGTTCTACAGTTTGCTGCGCATCTACGTGCGAGTTTCTACAAACGCCCTCTGCGCCCCCTGTGGCTGTTTACATCGAGCATCTTAAGACGGGCAGGTTGTATTGGACGAGCTAGAATGCAGCAGTCCCCGGTGAGCGCTGTAATTAGGAACCTCGGAGGAGTGGTGGGGGAGGAGGAAAAATTCTGTGTGGGCTGAATTTAATTCTTCCTGCTTTTACTCCAGAATTCATCCTGTGTAATCTGTGTTAATGTATTCACAGGCTGCTGCGGATCAATTCACTTCACCGAGGGAGAGATGGGACGCTGGGACAGGAAGAGAGAGAGAGAAATGAGAGGACGTTGTGTTAACTGTAGAGAGGGGAGGGAAGAGATGGCGGTAGACAACATGGAGGTTATTCAGGAGTTGTTGCGCCAAAGCTCTGGGCGTACAACCTGATGAGACAAAGTGAAAGTAGTGAAACTCGTATGTTAAAGCATCGTTGATGTTGAATGCCTTTCTGGACCTAAGATTAGGAACCATTGATTGGGCGGCTTGTAATGAACGCTTGCGGTGATGATTGCTGCGACTAATGCTCCTTCTTACGTCAATATTGCATATTGCAGCAAGGTTTTTGGGTAAAGCGAGCTCAGATTCATGTGTGGTTTGCCGTTGTGTAATTAAACTAGAGAGTAGAGTCGAGCCATTTCACTGCCGGAAAAGCTCACAATACTATGATGCACAGACGTCAAGGTGTCTTTGTCTCAGGAGTAAGGGACACATTCATCCTAGTAAAGCATGTCATCCGTAACTTTCATTTTTATTTAGTGGATTCAATCTGCATCCTGTAGTGTATACCAGGCTTAATTCTGCTTATTTTGCCGGTTATGTTGTAGAGCTGACCAAAAACCAAAATTCAGTTTTGCACAAATCAGAAAATGGCATAAAGAAAATACATTTGAATTACAGAATTATGGTATGGCCTTCACTGTCTTAGACTGTGCAATTCAAATATTGCTAAAGAAGCTGGGTTTTCAGAGAGGTTTTCAAACGTATCACAGGAAGGTTAAGAGAAGGTAAAGACTGTGACAGAAAATGTGAACAAGCTAAAGTGATAACTGCAACTTTGACAGACAATGTGATCTAAAGCCCATTTAAGAGTTTGCTTAAGATTCAGAGGATGTACGCTGTGGCTAGAGTCAGTGCTTTAGCAGCTACCACACACAGGTGTGCCTTGAACATGGGCTAGAACTGTCACACTTCTTGTGTTAAGCCACTCCTAAACCAGAGACGACCGTCAGAAGCGTTTTACATGGGCTAAGGAAAAAAGGCCTGGACTCTTGCTCAGTAGTTCAAAGTTGCCTTAACAAATGAACGTCAGTGTAGCATTTTATTTGGAAATCAAGGTACCAGAGTCTGGAGTCTGGTTAGCCCACCGTGTTTTATGAAGTACCAAAGTTGGAGCAGCTTTCTACCAGGGAATTTCAGGGCACTTCCTGCTTTCATCTGCTGACAAGCTTTGAGGAGATGCTGCCTTAATTTTCCATTCTGAATACCAATACCTCCTTTAATTACCATGCTAGTATTGTCAAGTGGAAGATACCACTTGAAAACCCAAAGCGGATGAGCTGAAGGCCGCTAATGAAGCATCCTTGGCTTCCTTAACCCCTCAACAGAGGCATAGGCTGATCTCCATGCCATGCCGCGTTGATGCTGTGATTCGTGAAAAAGGAGCTAAGACCAAGTATTGAGAGCAAATACTGCAAAGCACATGGACAGACTTACAAAACCTTACACAAGCAGCATGAAATAATTTATCTTCTAAGTGGACCAGTGCAATCGACAATGTTGTTAGTTGTAGCACTATTTCACCAGCAAACAGATCAAATACAAAATGACGTGGCTGAAACTGGAAATCTACTTGTTTCTATTGAAATGCAAGCTAGTCTTATTACTGCAGCACAGCTAGCCACTACAGGAAGCTAGAAAAGCAACATCTTAAATCTCCCAGTGACCACTGCTTTGGAAATAAATAACACAATAGTGTGGAGGTTATGATACATATATTGATTCTTTTACCATGTGACAACATCCAGCTAATTGTTTAAATTAGTGTAGTCAGAAACTTACAGTATTGTAGGTTAGAATGTTCGTTCAGTATTAGCATTCAGTCTGATATTAGCATTCTGATCGCATCATTAACCCTTTTACACTGTTTCCCAGATGCTAAGGTAACTGGCACACGCCTTAGCCGTGTCGGGAAGCTGCTGAACGATCATTATTTATTGCATATAATATTATCGTGTGTCTGTAAATAGGCGTACGTTTATTTTCTACTGCTATGTGCAATATCTAATCTGGTATTTACTTTTTTATCTTCCGTTCTTGGCATTTCTTTAGATTACATTTTTTTAGATTAGAATAGTTTGTTCTTCTTTCTTATTTTTTTCATTGCTAATACTTATAGTGTATAACTGTCTCTGTGTTGCCACTGTGTCAAACCTGAATTTCCCCATTGAGGGACAATAAAGGAATTCTTATTTAAATAGCTGCTACACTATAAGTTGTTCCTGTAAGGAGTCCTACTCTGCTGGTGTTAATACAATGTGCTAAAGTGAAAACACTATCATGTTGACCAATACATCAGAAGGGTTGCTGGTTAGCAATCTGTAAAATAATATGTAACTGACTACTGAAAAAATGTGGCTTTCTGCACATGATCTGTTCATAAAGTGCTCTGAAAAAGTATTTTTCCCTCCATAGACATTTTTTGTTTTTTATGTTTTTGTGCCGAATCTTAATAAACTCAACACCTGATGCTAAACAAGGTCATTGTCAACAAAGCCATTTCTAAGGCTTCAGGACTGCAGAAACTCACGGGCAGAGCTGTCGTCCGCAAACTGCGATAACGTGGAACAATTGTGTCCAGACGACCAAAAACTGCTCCAATAACGAACCGGTGACAACCTTTTCAACCTTTTCACAATGCAGATATGAGAGGAATGTTCATCCCACTGTAAACAGCACGGCTACGACGCTCATACTGTTTATCTTTGTTCCCCCTCTTGCTCCGTGTAGTCTGTGGCATGTTTCTGTTTCATCTGATTTAATAACCTCCGCGGTGTTCCCAGAGCTTGCTGGTTTCCATGGCTCCCATTTCCTGGACAGTGTATAACGCCGAGGACGAGCTGTGTGTGGGTATGCTTGTGTTTGTGAATGTGAGGCCTCAGCCGTATGTACTTTCACAAGTAATTATAGTGCTTCGGCCATTAAGAGACAGAACATTTGCGCTCGATTTGATAAGTGTGGTATGATCTGACTAATGCCATCTGAGAGGACCAGGACTGTAATGTGTATTAATCAGTGTCTGTGTGTGTGTGAGTGAGTCTGGCTATCTTTGCATGCCACGGTGCGTGTGTGTGTGTAGCTGAAGAAGCGTAGGCCATTTTTATGTGGCACTATGTTGAGTGATTGAGGTTTGCAGAGGGGAGAGCTCCTCTCCTGATATAAGAGAGCGAGGAGTAGAGGACATGGTGTGTGTGTGTGTGTGTGTAGGAGGAGGTGAGTCCATCTGTGCATGTGGATGAAAGATGTTTATTTGTTTCAGTGCGTATATCCCCCAGGCCAAAGAAATGTTTTCCTAACCAATCAGCATCCATCAGAGGCGATACTAACCTCTCCTGGAGACAAAACTGTAAACGCTTTCTCTAAATCATTCACCATTTTTCTTCTACTTTTCCCCCATCGCCCCCTTCCTCCCCTTCCTTCCCTTCCCCCCCCCCCCCCCCCCCCCCCCTCGTCCTCCTCCAGCTGGTGGGTGGCGAGTTTGACCTGGAGATGAACTTCATCATCCAGGAGGCGGAGAGCATCGGCTGCATGGTGGAGCTGCTGTCGCACTGCGAAGTGACGTGCCAGGCGGAGATCTGGAGCATGTTCACCGCCATCCTGCGCAAGAGCGTTCGCAACCTGCAGACCAGCACTGAGGTGGGCCTCATCCAGCAGGTGCTGCTCAAAATGAGCACGGTGGACGACATGATCGCAGGTGAGATGTGGCGACAGCAGGAGACCATGGGTTCAGTTTATATTTTGGTGTCATCGTAGTATATGTTTGTAATTAGGGTAAAGCCTATTTGCATTTAATAACCTCGTTATTTAAACATTATTTGATGTTTTTAATAAGGTGCACGACATTAGTTAAAACGACTTCTAAAGGTACAGGGTGATTAAAAAACAGCAAGTTGTGTTGTGTACGGTGAGAAAAGGTGGCCTCTGACAGAAAACAGTTTAATTATTCATTTTTTTTGGCAGACTTAAAACGTCTGACATTAGCTTTTATTATTTTTGAGTTCTGAATAAGTATATATAAAAAAGAAAACAGTATGGAGAAACGTTTGAATTTCTGAAAATCCAAATCAGTGTCATTTTATATTGTTACTATATTAAAAAGGATAGAAAAAATGGTTGCAGTGCTAAAAGGAGGCCATACTTACCTAGTAATACCTTTTTTTTATGTAAATATGAACATTTAATTCAACATGAACATTCTTAAGCTGGTGTTACTTTTGCATCAAATGTCTAAATGAACAAGATATACAGAACCACTTATTAGATGGTGTAATGATCTAAGACAAACCATCCACTAAATTGTTGCGATGGCGATGTGAAGCACTCTAGAATTATTTTGTCTTGTTTGGTTTCTGGATATAATTAAATAAAGAGTTTTGGCAGAGCGGGTTGAAACACGGTGGAACCCTATAAAATTCATAATCATTATAATGCTTCTTATATACAAGTGCCTTTCATATAACTCAAGGTTACAAATAAAAGCTAAAAAACAACAATAATAAGACCAGGTGATAGAAGGGTCAGAGCAGGTTGCTCAGGTCCTTCAGCGTTTGCAGATCTTGTATAAGTCTGTTGAGGAGAATGTGATCCCCTCTGCCATCACCTGCTGGGGTAGCAGCGTCAAAACTAGTGACTTATAAAAGCTCAACAAGCTAATCAAGATGGCTGCTTCTGTTCTGGGGGCTCCTCTAGAACCTTTAGAGATGATTGTGCAAAGATGGATTCTCAATAAAATGAGCAACAGAATGTCTTCAGGCAGAGGCTTGTCCGAATCGGCTGTAAGACAGTCAGGAGGTCCTTCCTGCCTGAAGCCATCGGCATCTATAACAACTCCTACAAGAAACCTGCATAACATGAGTTACAACAATATTTAACTTCCCTTTAGGATTAATATCGTATTATTGAATTGAACTGAAAACATCAGCAACGTTATGTGGAACAGTGCGATCCCAAGGGGTAGGCGGTCTTGTGAACAGGTGGGTTTTAAGTCTGGATTTGAACCTGGGATGAGTGTCAATGTTACGGACGTCTGGTGGGAGGTGGATAGAGGAGGAGGATGTGAGGAAGCGGGAGGAGGTGGCAACATGTAGGAGATCAGATAAGTGAGGGAGGGTGGGGGGTTGTGGATGACCTTGAATGTAAACAAGGATTTAGCCAATGGAGCTACTGTAGCTGAAATAGCTTTCGGACCATGAACTATTAAGGAAAACCGGTGACAATAGGTCCTCCATATATTTTGGCTTAAATTTAGATTTAAGCCAAAATAAATGGAATGAATAATCTGTGAATCTCTGAGATTCACAGATTATGATAACCCCTAATAATAATTGATATTATTATGATAAAAAAAACATCATTTTAGTTTATTTATAAAAATACTAAAATGAAAATGTATAACAAGATTTACTTATATTTATTTAAAACATAAACGTATCCGTTACTCATACTGCTGAAAAAAATTATCTAAAAGATTGATTATTGGAGTTTCGATATTGGTTTTAAAGCTCTAAAATAAATAACTGGACAATTTCGTAGGCGATTTTACATTTCCAGATTCTTCTATTTAGATGCTTTCTTCATGAAAAGACATCTCCTTAATGGTGTTTTATGAGGTGGGATGGAAGATTTTAAGACGCATCCCCAACATAAACTCCATCCAGAGTCTACGCATGAAGCCTGAAAACCTCTGTGCCCTGATGTTTGCCTGATGTTTGAGGAAGAACTCAGAACTTTGTCAGGCCGAGTGGGACTGGGATCCGACTGGACGTACTGTTGAGCCAAGCTTGCAGGACTGTTGCCAAAAAAAGCCCCGCTGCTCCCAGTGCAGCTTTAACCAAGCAGATTACGGCTACGCAGGCCGTGCATAAGACATATCAGCTTATTTATTCTTAATAAGTTGGTGAAACACTCCATCGGAAATGATTTCTTTGGTTCAATGAAAACCGAATGTCTCAATCCATTCAGAGGAGCGTCTGATACGAAATGTGTGAAGGGGCTTGAGATGTATTCTCACACTTCTTCATATTATTGGTTTATAGAGTTTAGTCGCTGCATTCCTGTTTTTTTTAACATCTCCTGCTGCCGGAGTAGTAATTTCACGCATGGAAAAGGGATTTTCCCACGAGCGCCTTTCAGAATAACACAAAGAACACCTGCCTTCGGAAATGGATTTTACTGTATTTGTTCCACAAATAAAAAAAATAAAAAAAAACAACACAAGACATATTCAATAAAACAGTAAATGGGATTTTATGACTTCTTTCTGTCCTTTTGATTTGACCTTATTTGGCTGTGGGTAAAATCTTTGATTGCATTTTTTTTAGTAAACGTTAAGTAAAACGTTATAAGAAACCCACCTAGAACTTACCACATGCACATTATGTGAACCAGTACGTAGACAGACTTTACCCACTCAGTCATCCCTTTGCATTATCGCATCGACCTTGGCTTCCCTTTAATGACGTCTCAGCATGCTCGTCCCTTCCACTTACCGTCCCTGTCCTCTCTCTGTCCTATCTACCGCTGCTGGATAATGGCTTTCATAACTTCACTGACTTATGAGGACTCACCACGGAGCAGGGCATACATAGCCGCGTCGGTTTAATGCCAGTTCTCGCCAGTTTTCTCTCCTAACTTGGGTTCAGACTTTTCCCTGAAACTATTTAAAATGACCTATATGGATTTATTGTACCAAAACTGGAGCTCGGGGGAGGGGAATAAATCTGGGTCATCTTGTATTGCATTTTGCTCTCGTACCGAGCACCTCAGTGAGCTAGCCTTTCTCCTTTTATTCCCAGTCGCCGGGCTCTGGTTAATGAATTATGGTGGGGAGACTCTTCATACTCGCCGAGTGTAATAGGAAAGAGGAGGCCTCTGTGAGCAGATTGTTTCCCCCTGCAGAGGCTGGATGCTCTGTCTCTGCCACAGCTACATTGCTGCTGTTGTTTGTGTGAAGGTCAATGAAGCAGGGAGGTCATCTGGAAATACCCCCATTTATGGTGGATATGCCAAAGTATGCTGGCGTACCTACTGCAGCCAAATCATCCAAAGAGCTTTAGGCCATTAGGAAGAACAGTGTAAGACCCTTTCAATATGATGCTGAGATCATGGAGTTGTGTATCATCATGCATGTACATATGCCTTAAAGGGTTAGTGCAGTTTAAAATCCAAAGTTTCCGGTTAATTAGGTAATTCAAGGTCAATGCCCCTTCCAGTATAAAACAGGGATTCTATACTGAAATAAAGCTTTCAGTATATTTTTCTGTTGAATGTTTTTATGAAGCTTCAATAGTACTATTCACAATCCTAGTTGATTTAAGTTTTTCAGTTCAATTTGACCAACATATTTCCTCTGACTGGAAGCAGTTTTATTTAATTTTTTATATATTATGGTGCAGCTGTTATCGGATAATCTGTGGAGTATAGTGAATATTAAGTTGATGGTAAGATAAACCACCAAAGCATGTTAACTCGCAATAACATGTTTTGCAGCATCAAAGGAAAGGTTTGATTGCCGAATGCCAAATGCCAAAGGTTTTTCCACTGATTTTTTGCGAAGGGGTTAAATGGTTTTCTGCTTTTTTTTGAAAGAAAATGTAAAAATAAAACAATCCTGACTGTTTTTGTTTCCAAAATTGATTCAAAATCTGTAGTGTTTTATCATTTGAGAGAGGCCCGTCTCATTTACGATCAGAAACAACCTTCTTGGTTGAAATCAAGTCATTCAAATCTAAATATGTTCGTGGGAATTAATAAATCAGGTTTGCCTGCAGATAAATGTTTTAAAAAAAAGTCTAGCAGGGATGCTGGTCAGTTTTCTCCTGCATCTTTTCATACTTTTAGTGATTGTGCAACCATTTGTTCCAGTCTTGGACATGATTTGTATGTGCTTTGAGCTGTTGATTTAAAGATATTGTCTATAATCTTATTTTAAGACCTACGAGCAGTAGGTGGCTCACATTTTTTGCCAGGATAAAGGCCTTTCATTTCTCATATTTTAAAACAATAATTCGACCCAAATTGGAATCTGAACTGCCATCAGTGGGGAAAAAATGTGTCCATAAACTCTTTGCAAAATTATGTAGAATCAAAACAAAACTACGTATCAGATTTGAGCATGTCATTGTGACAATATTGTCTCAATATTTTATTAAAAATTCTTAACTACTAAGATAAATGTTTTGATACACATTAGTGAAGCAGATGGGTTATGAAATGAAAACATGAAGGGATGAAAAGACAGCGAATAAATCCAAGCGGCTGCTTGGTATACAGTGGTGTAGCTGCTAGTATTTTGACTCTTGCTCAATGCAAACTGACTCGGTGTTATGACCTCATCACACTTTATCTGAGAAAAGTCTGCAAAGAGCCATCCGGATGCTGACTCAAAGATACGCTCATGAGAATGCATATCTTACGCTCTGTATTTCTGTGTGTGTGTGTGTGTGTGTGTGTGTGTGTGTGTGTGTGTGTGTGTGTGTGTGTGTGTGTCCTCAGACCTCCTGGTGGATATGCTAGGAGTCCTGGCTAGTTACAGCATCACAGTCAAGGAGCTGAAGCTGCTCTTCAGTATGCTGAGAGGAGAAAACGGCATCTGGGTAAGTTGAAACCGAATAAAATAATATAATTCACAACTATTGCACATATATTTGGAGTTTTCCAAGTGCTATATAATGAATATCAAATGAATATTTCTTTCTTTTTTTTTTTTTCCCAAGTTGGCACTAGAAAAGAATCTCTGTGGTACACTTTGGTCAAAAACACAAGAGCTTTACAACATTATTTAGACCAATTTCACTGGGTAGCAAAAAACAAAACAAAAAAAAAACAACAACTCACTTTAATTTCTCTTTCAGAATGATGTGGGACTTTTGAGAACAGTTAAGCAACCTTAACTGCGAACCTAATGTGAATTTTGAAAACAGTTGCACTCACTAAGCCTTAAAACATACTACTATTGTGACACCATACACAATTAAATCTGATAGATCACACTGCCACACACAAAGTTGCAAGTTAAAACTGCCTATTTTCTCTGTTCTATAAAGCAGAAATATAGAGAAATGTGTAATTTAGAGAAGTCCCATTGGTTTGAAAAACTCCGGAAAGGCACTTGTGATAACAATAATGAGGAAAGAGATGAATCTAAAAAAAATCTAAGAAGCATACTGTAGTTTCTGAAATCATGGAAAGACAAATATATAAATTGTTAACCTAACATGACCAATAATAAAGTAACGATAGTATATAAATAAGTCTAAAAAATTAACAAGAGAACTCATTCGAACATATTTAATTCAAGATCATTAATCAAGACTAAGTCGGTTACAGTGACAAAAGTATTGAGAAAAAATATAAAGTCACGTTGAAAGTGCAATAGTTGAACATAAAATTAGTCCGTTTCTGTGTCCTTTTTGTAATTTTGTGCACTAATTGATGAGAATTTTTTTTATAGCAAAGTCAGAGCTGAACTGCTTGTTAGATAACACGTTTTTAAATCTGGGGAGTCCAAAAGGAGCTGTCAGCGTTGTGTGTTTTCTGGGATTTAGTTAGTGCCGACCTCAGACGCTGAAAATCCTCTCAAGCGTTGAGAAACGTCTAGACTTAATTGAATCTTCCTTTTAAAGTGCCCCTATTTTTGCCTTTTTTTTCAGTGTCATAATTTTACTGAGACAGACTTAGGATGAATTTTCATGCCTAACTCATAAAAGAAATGCTCAGAAATGATAAAGGGCAACCCTTTCTGTCTATGAGGCTGAAATAAAAGAAACCATTCACCATGAAATCTGCAGGTAAACTGAGGGAATTTCAGACACTTAGTCTTTTACAAGACACTGTTCATAATGAAGGCTTTAATACGTTTATTGTTGGTATATTGTATAAAATTGCTTTAGAATAGACATGGAAGCGGGCCTGACTTTACTGACTTAAAACTGGTCGACTCATTTATTGGAAAAAAACACCTGATTTTATTTCCAAAATGGTTGTGACTACAGTCTAGTGACAACTGAATCCTGTTTTTGGAAGCCGGCCAGCCAAAAAGAAGCAATAGGTGTTTAAATTAATTGCAGTCTGCAAGACAGAAGCCAAAGGTATTAACTATAGTCAACGACAAATTTTCAACACCTCTGTCTATATGATTTTTTTTCCTTCAACTTCTCTCCTTTTTTATTTCTTTCTTTTTTGTTTTCATCCTTTCTTTAGTGCTTGAATATTAGATTCTAGTACCCTTGAATCCATCTACAATAGTCGTCCAAGCTAGATTTATTCCAAACGAGATTAATTATAGGAGTTTGTGGTGTCATTAGTCTGGCTGTTACTTAATGGGATTGTTGTGCTAATAGACTTGAATAAGAGAGGATGTGTTTGCGTCTGCATGTGGTTTGTGTATCTGTTTGCATTGATTTGTTACTGGACGTAGATACAAGGGCAATTTGTGTTTCTGTTTAGGTGATTCAGTTATTTTTTTGTTTGTTTATTTATTTTTTAATTTTTTAATTTTTTGCAGCAATGCTTTTTTTTTCTCCTCTCTCTTGTTATTGACCTCATTAATGCAGCAGAGGAGTGGCTGTGTTATTGCCATTAGAGCATTAGAAGCTTGATGAAAATAGCAGTGACAGCCCAATCAGGTGTGAAGGTGAAACAGCCAGTGCAGTTCAATATACTCAGACTCTCTTTACATGTAACTACTATTCACTGTTTCGAAACACAGAACAGCTCCTCTGGATTAAATGGTTTTGCTCAAGGGAACGCCCCCCCCCCCCCACCCCCCTTTCCTTCTGACAGGTTGTTTAACAACCACATCTCTTCCACAGAACTTTCTCCGTTTAAAGTCTGCAAACCAAACCTTTACTTTTCAGACAAAGAGACCAAATATTTACCTCAGTCTAGTATTTAGCATGCTTGGCAAAATAATAAAATTCTGTATTTTTTTGTGTGTTTACTCCACCTTGCATCTTTATGCCTCCTATATATATATATATATATATAATATGATTGCTTTCTTCTAGAGCTATTGTACTGGTGCCCGTTAATGAGATTACTCCTGGAGCTGGGAACTAAAAGTGATTAGTTTAAGATCAGCTTGGCATCCTGTTGTTGTAATCCAAACGGCTGCCTGTAGTTTACTGATTAGCTCAGCGTGCTGTCTCACGGTTTCGCCCTTTTAGAAGGGATGTGTTAAAACTGAGCTGTGCAGAGATGGTTTTAAGAGGTGAAAGTCCGTGTGAAAACAGCCAGCGCAGGGCTTTCGGGTCTCTGCATATTTACAGATTTCCCCGTAAAAAGCTGAAGCAATCCGGGATCTTTAAGCCCCTCCACCTCCTTTCAAAAACACTCTTGTCCACTTTGATTGGTCCACCCCTGATCAGGCACAATTCCGAACATGTTAAGTCGATTTCCAGGAATCTGCAAGCTCCAAAATACAAGTAGGCCAAGGTACAAGATTAACTATTGTCCCTGTTGGGTCAAATATGGCCAAAGAGGGGTCTTTCACAAACATTGAAATATCCTGTTTCATTTCATGGAGGCTTAAAATCCTTTTTCTCAACAATGTACCATCTGTGCAGTTAGGGTGCACATCAATAAAATATTGTATCATAGAATAGTTCATTTATTTCATATATTCTAACTTAAACATGAAACACATATATATCCATTTCACATAGTGGTGTATTTAGAGCGTTTTCTTTCTATTTGAAATACTTGGGTTTTTAATAGTTTTAAGCCAAAGTTGTAGTTTTAGAAAATTGAACTATTGATTTATACCAATTTAAAATTGCTTTTTAGACACCGAAATGTTTCGTAACAGCTGACACGACTGTTGTCACGGCAGACAACCGTTGACACCCTCCTCGAAGCAGGAGAAGCCACAAAATTCACTGCTAACGAGGCGCTTAGTTTGCAGAGTAGAAGGAAAAAGTGCGGTGGAAAATGGTGGAGAAGCAACAGGGACGACTGCGGCATTCAAAGGGTCGTTGTGAATCAAAGCTGATTGTAGAGGTTGGGGGAGATTCACTAGGAATGGACTGCGGCTACAGCCAGTGTTATAAGAACCAACACACTTGGATGGACGTGTCCAGCAAATGGCTACAAAGGTCACATTCCTCGTGTTAAGCCATTCCTAAACCACAGACAGCGTTAGAGGCGTCTTACGTGGGCCGAAGGGAAAAATGCATTGGGTATATTTTGCATTTTCATTGAGAACTGATGTGTTAACCCAACAGGCTGATCACCTCCATGCCACGCTGCACTGACGCAGTAATTACTGCACGAGGAGTCTTGACTAAGCAAAGTATATATATTATACAGTGGAGATATGGACATACCATTCATTGTGTTTATCTAATGTTTTTGTTTTTTAATCCCTGAGGGTGATTTTAGTTAATGTTTTTATTTTTTAGCTCAGCACTAAAAAGCATCTAAATGAACAGTGATAAACCACATGAAATAGGCCACCTCGTGTTTAAATGAATTCGTATAACGCCTGAATCTATGTGATCACTTTCTGAATTGAATTATTAAAATGACTTTTTTTTAAAATTAGATTCTAAATCACTGGGCTTTCGCGTGCAACGCTGCTTGTCCTTACTTATTAATCGAGCCATTGGTGAAGCTCGTGCACAATCAGCCGCCTCTGGTCACTGATCAGTGGTCCGTTCCTTCAGCCATTTTCACAGTACCTCTGCTGTCCAATAACTATCGTCAGCCCATCCACTCTGCCCCTGTTTCCCCGTCCATTCCGATTCCTCCTCCCTCGGGGGCCCTCTCTGGGGACCGATCGATTAAGGGGCACCATGGTATTGAGGGGTTGTTATCGGGGGAGGGAGGAGGTGATTGAAGACTTATTGATCCGGGGTGGTTGTGGTAGAGATGTGAAGCCACACAGTCATTTCTCTTTTCTTTTCTTTTTTTTTTAAGCTGTCTCTCTCTGGACTGCTTCTCTGATGGACAGCATTTGTCATGAAATAATCACTAACCTTGCTTTCTCGTCTCCTCTCCCAGCCAAGGCATGCTATCAAGCTGTTGTCGGTGTTGAACCAGATGCCTCAGAGGCACGGTCCTGACACCTTCTTCAACTTCCCTGGACGCAGCGCAGCGGTGAGAGACACACACACACACACACACACACACACACACACACACGCACGCATCCCTCACTTCTGCAAATGTATTCTTTCTGCTTCTAAATAGCTGAAAAGACAAGAGCTGCAGATGCTTTATCTCACCAAAAAAGATGATGTCCAATGTTGATGCATACGGTGAATCTAAAGAGAGTTCACATCCCAGGGAAGAAAATGCCAGGTTTTTGCCTAAAAAAAACGAGACCATGGTTATTCATATAAAAACTCCTCCATGTTTAATGTATTTTACAGCTTTACAATTTAACAAAAAACTAACTGATTTGTTTTGGAAATGTGCAATAAAGCAGTCTATCAGCATCCCACATCTTTAAAAATGTTTGGCCACTCTACCCTGCAAAGGTTGTCAGGAACTAGTCACCACTGTGACAGGACCATTTCAAAATGTATTTTTATTCTTTATTTTTTTTACTCTCATTAGGAGACTCTTTAGTTGACTTGGATGCATGCTTGAACTCGCCGCAATGACGAAGAACGAAATCCCTCCTTTCTAGCAGGCAACCAAAGAGTTTCTACAGACGACCCCTGTTCAACCTTTAGAAACTAAACCCCGCAGCATGATGCAGCCTCTGTCCTGTTAGGCTGTGGGAATGGTTTACTTTTTGGCATGTGCTGTGTTGGTTTTGAGGGGCAAACGTAGTCATGGATTTGTTGCCAGCTTCTTTAGTTTTGCCTCAGGCCTCTTGGCAGCCGTTCTGTATAGTTTCTATTTTTCGTATTGTCAGTCAGGGGGAAATGTCAAATTTCCGTAAAATCCCTGTTTTCCCAAATTTTCTCACTTTTTTCAAGGCTGCCTTCACTGCTCCGTCCCCCCAGGAGCCATTACAAAGTGAAAGGCGAACAAAGTGTCTGCGAAAAGACATTTAATAGTGTCTAGATGTGGTTGACGGGTAATTTGGGGATGATTACATTGGCTAACGAAGCCTTAGTTTCTGCATCTTTGTTTAGGCCATATACTGTATATACTATGCTGTGTACAGCCTTAAAAAACAAAGTCCCGTTTGCACCGTCTCTTTTGACGCTAAATGAAAACAAGGACTGGCTGACATTCAAACGCTATAAAAGATGTTCATGGACGTCCACTGCTTTAGAGGAAAGTGTGTCTAATGCTATGGAAATGTTCCTCTACCCCTCTCTAGATTGATACCTTTGTGCTGTGAGATCCTTTAATACATTTGCAACCTCTCTGTGGATAAAGGATGCAGATGAGACAAATTGTTTGAACCAGATTGTGGGCTCTTTTTCATTTTTTTTTTTTGCCTTTTCTCCTCTTAGAAATTTGTCTTTCAGCTATTTTTTACAGGATTTATTATGTTTTTTTTTCACATCTCATAAACCTGGCCTTTTACCAGCCGTCTGTACACTTTTGAGATCTACTTAACACCACGTTGGATGTTTCATGCATGGATGTAAAGTGCTCTGTTGTGTGCATCCTCCCCCAGGCCATAGCGCTGCCACCAATTGCCAAGTGGCCATACCAAAACGGATTTACCATCAACACTTGGTTCAGACAGGATCCACTCAACAACATCAATGTGGACAAAGACAAACCATACCTCTACTGGTGAGTTTACCACCCTGCACCTGGACCGGAAAATTAATGTTTTTAAAACTCAAAATCTTCTGCCCAGCTTGATCGCAATGAAAGACCAAAGATCGTCAATAAGCTCTTTGATTTTTTGTGATGTCCCTTTTCTCATCACAGAATATATAACGGCTTTCTTAGGACTTATAACACTCTCTAATTTGTATCAGCTTTAAGCGTTGACTCTTTTTGCCCAAGCTACCCTCTGCTATTACCATTGATCCAGCCATCAACAACGAAGAAGCTGAATGAAGACGCTGTATTGGCTTGCATTGTGTCCAGAGTGAGAAAAATAGTTAGCTGAGGGGAAGACATGTGCTGCACAAAGCAGAAAGCGTTTGATTTCTTCACTTCAACAAAAAAAAAAAAAAATGATGCAACGGTTTTAGAGATTTTAGCCTAGATATTTCCCATAAATCTCACCAGCATCGCAGATGAACGAATGATTATGTGCAGACAATCGGTCTATTCTTGTTCTTATACAAAAGATGAAAGTAATGCCAAAAAGAGTCATTAGTCTCAGCTGCACACACACACACACACACACACACACACACACACACACACACACACACACACACACACACACACACAAAACAAGACAAGAATGGCTTAAAACTGCTGCTGTGATTATTTTTAGTGTTTTAGAGATCATCAAGTGGAGCTTCTGACTTCTGAGTATCGCTGATGAGTTTGTTTCACAGTTCTTTAGTCTTTTGACCAGTAATGTCATGTCAAGATGGAAGAAGCCTGGTTTTGAACGTGCAACCGGTTTTTCCTCATTATAGAAACTAAATATAATCTGAAACGGATTGTTGAAAAAGGATCAAGCACAGAACACAAAGAACTAAGTTTAGAATGTTTGTAGCGTTTCTACACCCGAGACCTGTTGCTATCTTTTTATAGGCGCTTAAAAGGTTTTATAAATTGCTAAATTTTCTTGATGTCTAAATGAGCCGTCTATGGATTGGTAAAGCTTTGGTAAATAGAACTGCCCCAGGCTCTCGTTCTTGTTCTAAAATAGAAATCACTGAAAGTAAAGAGCTTTCATTTCTGTCTTGTTTATTTCAAAAATTATATTGTTCAATAGCCGCGGTACCAAGGACATTTATTATTGTCATGCAGCACTCCAACACTCCTTTGTGTGTGCAGTTTGCTTCATTTCTGCAGGGGATTTGGGGACGACCGTAAAATACTGAGAAATTCTCAGACAATTGGGAACAATTTGAAACAACTGAAAAGTTTTTCAATTCAATTTGTTCATATAGCTCCAATTTACAACTAATGTTGCCTCCACGCACTTTACAAAAAAAATAACAGTGGAAAGACTCAAAGAATGTGGCAGGTGTTAGACTAAATCATGTTTTTCCAAAAAAAATTAATACAAACATTCTTAAACTTTTTGGTCCTGATTAACTGCTTCTTGGGGTAATATCAAGTTTCCTGGGCTTGCTTCTGAAGCACTTCAATCAAAAATGATGCATGCATTACAAAGTGTTTCATCTTGGAGTAACTTCTTAACTCCTTGGATCTCTTTTCTTCACATTCTCTGTGATGGACCAAAACAAAGTTGCACATAATTGTGAAACAGAAGGGAGAAGATACAAAGTTGTTGTTTTTTCTTTACTGAAAACCTTGTATCCTTTTCACTTTGTGCTGGTGTTTATCATAAAATCCTAGTAACATATAACTGTAACAATGACATCAAGTTTAAGGAGTTGAAAAAAACCTTTGCAAGGCACTTTATAAGCAATATATATTTTTAAGTATGTCGGCAATATATTATAAAAAAAATAATAATATATTTCAAATAATTGAAGTTTTTTTGTCCTGTGGGATAGATGTTTTATTTATTTTTGGTCTTTGCCTGCTGTTTGCCTAATATATTTGCATGATCATGTCAGTTTACACATCAGGAGTCCTTGAGAATCAACAAAGTATCACCACTTTAAAGGGAAGTCCCCTACCTCAGTAAAATATTGTAGCTTCCACCTGAATATGGTGCTGAGAGAAGAGGTGATGGGTGAGCATTTGGTTTAGCTCAAATAAAAATGAATTATGCATGAGAATTATGGCAGATTCAAGACATAAAAGAAAGATGTAACGACATTGGATGCTGCTCTGAGACTTGATGACTCAGCAGTATTTCCTAAATGCAGTGCAACTAAATAAGGAAAGGTTTTGAAATAAAATAGAATAGCACAATAATATTTGTTTTTAACTTTATCATTAGTGCCCATATTAATTGTATGATGATAATGTAAGTAGTCAGTGATTTCACAATATATATCAAGAAAATAGCAAAAAATAAGTGTTATTTCAGATGGATACAAGGATAATGACATTGTAACATATGATAGCGGGTGAAATATAATGTTAATCAAGTATGTTCATCAGCTTAAGCTATTTTTTGTTTTGAACATGTTGTGCGTTAGCAGTTGGCATACAAGTGTACCACGATATGCAGAGGCAAGCAAACCACACAAATCATTGATGTGATGACGTGGTCATTTTTGGAAATCATGATTTCTCCCCCTGAATTTTAGATACAAGATTAATTAAAGATTTCTGAAACTCTCCTTCCAGATTTAGAAATCCACCATAACCTTTAGTGCTCAGTCGCTCCGTATAAGCTGAAAGTCGGCTTTATTTCTTCCCGTGACGTGTTAGACCTGAGGTGTTTCCACAGTAGAAGCGTGCGGTCCAGTGGGCAAAAGGCGAGCAGAAGATTGTGTATGTGAAGCACAACCAGTTTGTGTGACTGAAGCATCTTTTGCTAAAGAAAAACCCCACAAGAGTGCTTTTCCTGAAGATCTTTGAATGGCGAACACCTGAGTGAGATAACTGGGCGACATAAACAGGGAGGTAATTGGTAAATAGATTATTGATTGGGAACAAAACTTTAAATGTCAAGACACTCCATTATGAGCTCACGGTTTGTTGATTCGCTCTGTTTGCTGTGCGGCTACGGACTCTGCTCGCCTCACTGTTAGTGTTGTAAGAGCAAGCTGGTAGCCGGTGTAAAGCTTCATTACTTTTGACCTTTTATTTAATTGAACTCTTTTTTTTTCCTGGACGTCTTCCACCCACGTTTTCATTCCGTGTGATGCTAACTAGCAGCGTCCTCATTCACCTATGCCCCCCCCCAAAACCCAAAGAGTCCAAGACTCATTACCACCAACAATTTAAAATGAACCAGGAGGTAATCTCCTGAAGGAAGGATACCATCGCAGAGATGAGCTCTAATCATGTAAAGTGTTAGGATGTAATCCTGTTTCCTTAGTAACCGTTTGTCAGGTTGTCATGGTAAGCGCGGTGCGAGAGAGAGGGAGGACATCCTCCTCTGTTCTGGCCCGGGTCTTATCATCCTCCCCCAGATGCAGCTGCTTCTCAGGCAGCATGTTTGACAGCGGCCCATGCAGCCGCATGACGGCCACGATAACGCACTTTTACGCGCTCCTAATGCATACCACGGATCTGCTTGAGAGGGATTTATATGTGCTCTCTGGCTTTGCTGCGCGTGTGATCCTTCTGGGCCTATTTTAGGAGAGAACTGTGTCTTAGCTGGGAACCTGCGCTGTACATTGATGTTACAAGAGTGGGAAGATTAATAGTATGGGGGACAAATGAAGGGAAAGGGGATTAGTAATTGTTCTTAAAGAAATTGTAACGTGCAGCCTGCGGTGCTCCTGTTCAGAAAAAAATAAAGTTTTGAAAATGAGGTTTCTGTCACTACTGCTTACAAATTGAAAAGAGGAGTTTAATAATGTTAATATTTATTTACTATATATACATAGGTAAAAAAGGTTTTCCCTCTTACAATTTTTTTCTGTTTTGTTTTTTGTCACACAAAAATGTTTCATATCATCAAAACCAAACTGGATACAGATAACCTGCATAAATACAAAAAAAACTGTTTTCAAATAAAAATTAGAAAATTATTGAAAATATCGAAGTATTGGGTAAAAAATGTATTCAAATCAAACTGGCTCTATGTGAAAAAGCAAATGCCACCTAAAACTAAACAGGTTGTTCAACTTTCAGTGGCACCAGCTGCAGTAAAGCAGATTTCTTATCCAATTGTCATATGATCCAGTTTTTACTGGAAATGTATCTTGTTTTTCTGTCAATGCCAGAAAACGTCTTCTTGCCGCCACATTTTTAACCAGTCTCAGATTATGGAGAGATTATTTACTTAAACAGCACTTTGAATCGTCTTGTCACCGAAAAGTTTTTTATAAATAAAACTCGCCTTGCCTTAAATGCCTCACCCAGCTGTCTGGAACTGTTACACTGTCATTCATAATCTCTCACCCATCACTTCACTCTGCCTTATTTAGTCAACAGGACATCTTTATCCATAAGCAGACATATCCAGTGGAGTAATTTAATATATAAATCAATACTTGGACGGTGACCATCATACTTCTCAACCCTTATCCCGTAAACCGTATGTTCACAACCTGTGGTGTCATGACTTCCTAAACATTGATGTTCTGAGCTGGGCAAAAAGATCTCTGTATGCTCCCACACCCCCCATCCTGTAGCTGCAATATATGAGACTCTCCAAACTCATCAGTCTGGGAGATTTTGGAACATTTTTATGTGTGGTTTATTACTTCTTGTTGGAATTATTGTGTTTTAGTTTTTTTTTTGTTGTTGATTTTTTTATGTGAACACTGCCGTCTTGGGTATAATGAAAATTGCAATAATTGAGAATCAAGAATCCTTGTTGTCATTATGAAACCATAACCAAATTCATCAGAGACCCCTGGCTTTGAAAGTAAACACAATAACACAGACAAAAATGTAAAACAATTGTAGAAAATATAAAACACCCTTAGATTTTTTTTTTGTTTACATGTAAACGTTATATGTAAATTATGGGCAGGTAGTGCAAACCCAGACAGAGACATGGGTTGTCTGATTGTCAGTAGGGGTGTGTGTGTGTGTGTGTGTGTCTGTGTGTGTGTGTGTGTGTGTGTGTTTCGTGTGTGTGTCTGTGGATGTGTTTGTGTCAGAAGGTGGGAGTGTTTGGCTGGAGGGGGAGGATGCATGTGTGAGAGTTTTGCAGAGGGATAGGATGTGAGTGGTTGACTACAGGGGGGCGATTGCTTTCACAGCTCTGGGGAAGAAGCTGTCCCTGAGTCTGTTTGTGCTGGATTTAATGTTGCTGTACAGTTTTTTCTGATGGAAGTGGTACAGACAGCACATTGGATGCCTGTGATTTGTGGCAATGCGTCTGGCCCTCTAATGGACCTATTCGGTGTAAACTGAGTCCACATCTGGCAGAGAGCATCCCGCAATCCCTTGTGCTCTCCTCCCCACCGGGGTTAAGTACCTCCTATCATGTGCTGTGCAGCTCCGGTATCAAATTGTCATGTTGAGACCGAAGATGCTTTCATTCGTGGGCCTATAGAAGTTTGAGAGCAGGTGAGAAGAGATTCCAGTCCGCTTCTACTTCCTGAGAAAGAAGAGCTGTTTTTGGGCCTTCGTCGCTGGTGTGAGTTGCTCTCAGGCCAGGAGAGGTCAGAGGAGATGTGGATGCCCAGGAACTTTCTGCTCTCAGCACGCTCCACCACCTCCCCAGGTGCGCAGAGAGGAGCGTGTTTGGTCTTCTTGGACCTCCTATAGTCCAATATTACCTCCTTGGTCCTGCTGGTGTTCAGGATCAGGTTGTTCATCATCATCATCATCCGCACACCTTACAACCATGTAGCAGAGCAGTCATATGTGAAGAGAGCAGGGCTGAGAACACAACCCTGCTCTGGTCCTGTGTTGTTTTTTTAGAGGTTTTAGCCCACTTCATGTTGTCCGACAGGTTCTATCCTCTGGGTGTAACTAGTATTGAACCAAACACTGTGTTTGATCACAGTTAATTTATTAATTAATTTGTATGACTTTATTTTATTTTCATTATTTGGAAACCGCTGTTTGAAATTTCTCTGGTTGGTAAATAGTTAATTGGTTAATTATTAATGAGCTTGATCTAAAGATCATAGCATTGTATATAATACAATAATACAATATAATAGATATAGAAATCTACACATTTTTATTGTATTTTCTTTGATTAGTTTTTTGTTAGAAAACTCTTGAAGCTCAAGACATTTCAAAGTTTCTATTATTTGTTGATCTTAAAACTTTTATACATTTATTCAAAGTCTCTTATCTGATTATCATTAGTGTCTCAGATGCTAAATACACTTGCACACACATTAGCTAAATCGAGATGTTGGATGTTGCATATTTTCTCACATCATTGTATAAATCAGCTGCTGTTTTTTCCTTTGTTTAACTTGGATATTTAATTTTCTTTACCTGAATATGCAATATTAATGATAATTGTGCAATACTTACTCTGGTTTTAGTTTTACTTCCCCCCCCCATCCCCCGATAATTTAATTCTCTATTGCTTTAGAACTAACTTTAGATTGGATCACCGTAGCTTTTTTTTATTTCTGATTTAGTGTGTAAACCTGTCTGTGTTGTTCTTTTTTTTTTTCTTTTTTTTTGCCACTGTCACGCTGAATTTCTCCATTGCAGGACAATAAAAGGATTTTTTTTAATCTTCTAAAAACAAATCTCTCTTATTCTGCCAGCTTTCGCACGAGTAAAGGAATCGGTTACTCTGCTCACTTTGTGGGAAACTGCCTCATCGTGACATCCCTGAAGTCCAAAGGAAAAGGCTTCCAGCACTGTGTAAAATACGATTTCCAGCCACGTAAGGTAAGACCGCATGCACTCTGGCAAAAAAAAAAAACGTGCCACTTGTTTGACGAGAGAGTAGCAGGAGTGTTCTGCTGCGCTCTCCTTACATCTCTCTGTGCACTCGCTGCGAATGTTGATGAGCCTTGATAAGGTCTGTCAATTAAGGCCCCCCTCTTCAGCACCGTCAGCAGTTTGCTGCTGTCCTAAAACACAAACACCCACACTAGTCCTTGCGTGTGCACGTCAACAAACACACATTCGGCTGATGAGATGGCCTTCTGCAGGATTTGCTGACCCAGTCGATTCCCGGCGCAGCCTAACAAAGTTCCCACTGGTTCCATTTTGATCAATTTGTGTGTCACCCTCGTTTGTCTGGTCGGTGTACGGGTTAATGTCCGCGTTCGAGTGGGTGCTGCTGGCGGGAGTGAATGCTTGGATGGACGATTTGCTCCCTCATTATCGGTGGACCTGGCAGAATTTTTAGGCCATTTTTGCTGAAAGAATTGAACAAATTGTAATCGTTTTATATCAGGTCGCACTCATAGACAGCTTCAGTATGAGGAGGTTGCAGAGAGTATTCTTACTGCTGGAAAGACAGAATTAGGGAAGCAGACAGAAAGCTGCTTGAAGCAAACATAGAGCAATTACTAACCGGATTTTTATACATCCTGGAAAACTCAGATATTTCACTTAGATGCTTTCCTGGTCTGGGGAAATATGTGAAAGTACATTGATATGGAAAATATTTCTGTTTCCAGACTTATTCACCATTTTGTCGTCTGAGGTCCATCCATTCGTAAAACCCTGACCAATGTGAGCGAGTGTCCGGTTTTTCTGTTTTTTGTTTTTTTTATTTTAAACTGGGAAAGTCAGGAATGTAGACACAAACATGTTTAGAAAGGGTTTGAACGAAGCGCTTGAAAGGAATCAGCATGATGTGCAAAATTTGCCGGAACAAACAAGGTGAAGCAACACCTCCTAAATTGTGATCACATGGTGTCATCAAACGTAACAGCACAACACACGTGCAAAGCAAATGCACTGTTTTTTTTTTTTCATGTTTGTGTTTTTGTTTTGTTTTTAGTGGTACATGATCAGCATCGTCCACATCTATAACCGCTGGAGAAACTCAGAGATCCGGTGCTACGTCAACGGTCAGCTGGTCTCCTACGGCGACATGGCATGGCATGTCAACACCAATGATGTAAGGACACTGTTGACAATGTGCTTAATATCAAACCACTTATCATATATCGTTGAATGGCTTATAAAGAAGTAGTTATCCATAAATCATCTTTAACTTCCAAACTAGCGCCTCTGATTATGCTCCGACGTCGAGCATTGCTTTGGCTTTACTTCAAGCTTCCCCTCATGTTGCGATCTTGGCAAACATTTGAGGTGTGCCCTCTGCGTTTGCCAGCTGTAGCAGAGATGCCCTTGGGCACTTTTCCAGCACAACTCGCCCAAACTCCAGCTTCCAACTTTTCCATTTAGCTGGGGACAGGTAGTCTGACCTCACGTTGGCACTTCCTTCCTCAACTTTTGCTGTAGTAACCGAAGGGCAGGAGAACCCACATTTCCTGGCCTTGAGGCAAAATGTTTTAGCTTGTGCAGCTAATCAAAAAAAAAAAAAAAACTCCAGAGAGGTGAAAGAACAGGTCTCAAAATGCACCGATCCTATCAGAGTTTGTTTTCTCTTGAAGACTGGAGATAAAACGTGTGTCATCATTTTTAAACAGCCGAGCAAGACAGATCTCATTTTGATAAGGGGTATTAAAGGGATGTGAGAGGCGAGTGGACTGAAGGATCCAGTGAAGTGATAGTGAAGTCTGAGGAGATGGAATTAAAAACAAACATCACAAGTTCTCCTGTTTTCCTTCGTCCACAGATGGCAAAAAATGAAAAAAAAACTTACACTGTAGCTTTTTGTTATTAAATGCATCATGAGTGAATTATTTCTTCTCATATTTTGCAGAGCTATGACAAGTGTTTTCTGGGTTCATCAGAGACGGCAGATGCGAACAGAGTCTTCTGCGGTCAGCTTGGAGCCATTTATGTTTTCAGTGAAGCTCTCAACCCGGCTCAGATCTTTGCCATTCATCAGCTCGGTCCAGGATACAAGGTACATTCATGCGACAGATCACACATTTGCTTCCCTTTTTCATCAAAGGTTTATAATGAATAAATATGAGGAATAATTGGCAGTTTTTGTTATTATATGGATGTCGTTTTTTAATCTAAATATTTCAAATAATTTATTTATTTGTTCACTGAAATTAAAAGTAGTATTAATATTCAGGGTGTTGTCAAAAAACTCGTTTTTCAGGGATGCTTGGGCATCGTACAGATCGCAAGTCTGTCGCTGGTATCGTGACAATAACATACCCTGACAAATTAAATAGTCTGATATTATAACATGGGAATTTATTTGCTTAAAGCGCCCTAAATTAGATTGTGTCCACTTCTGGAAGCATTAACTTGATTTGCAAAAAAATTGTCTCACTTTAATGTTAACTTATTCCCATTAATTTACACATTTGTGAACAATTTGAAAGGTGTAATAAAAATGTAATTTCTGGTGAGGAACAAATGAGGAAATTATTTTTATCCTCTTAAAATAGCAAAGATTACTTGTAGGAGCATGACAGTGGACATAATTTGAGCGTCATTACTGTGCATTTTTAAGGAGAATTTCTATTGTAGACGTTTATTACTCTGGTGAGGGATTTAAAGAGCTCACAAAATAATTTTAAGTCATTACACTGTATAGAAAACGGTGGAGGACCCTACCCCAACCCTAACCTACCCAGCTCTGGCCATCCAAGCAATTCCCACAATAAAGCAAATAAGACTACAAAAACCCTAAAATGTCATTAAATGGCATCGTACTACCATTGATGTGAACGTGCATGCCTCTATAATCGGAAACAGACTGCACTAAATTTTTTTGTCAGCTAAAAAACAAAAAACAAAAAAAAAACACCTTACTGAGGGTATATCTTTTTTAGGTATATATAACATAAGCGAGTTGACACAGTCAGATGCAGAGCTCCATAAGCTCTAAAAATCAAATTCTAAACCTTTTTGGCCTGGCTGAATCAGTGAAAGATGACAGACCAGAGCACCTCGCCAGCTGTCTTCTCCTTGCTTTGGCAGACTTGCCTCATGCTGCTTGAAGCTTTTTCATAAAGGTGTCCAGAGCTGTCAAGATTTCAGCACCATGAGACTTCATCAGTATGAAGCTGCTGATGTGCAACAAGCTGCTGGAATTACAGCAGATCCTCAGCGCAACTAGATCAAAAAAGTCTTTTTAAGATATTTCTTCACTTACAATAACACAACAAAGGACTAAATAAAGCATCAAAATAACAGGTTTCTATTAGTAACCCTCAATAGTTAACAGGATACAGGGGTCGTTATTCTGCCCTCAGTGAATATTATTTCCCTTTTTGGCTGATAGATAAACAGTATTTCTATGAAAGGCGCTTGTTTCCACCCTTATGGTAAAGGCACATAGAGTTAACATGTTTCAGATTAAATATGCAAGTATGAGCAACCACAAGGTTTTGGTATGTAGTTATATTACTATACTAGCATAGCTTATATGTTAATAATAGTGCAAAATGTTAGCATAAGGATCACTAGATAGGCATAAAATTAAATTAATCACTAAGGGTTGCAGCCTTTCTATTACCATTATCTAGGGGTTATGTCCACCCCCACCCCCCAGAATATCATGGCATGTAGTAAATTATTAAATGCATGTAAGTGTTGACATTTAATTACATTTATATTATTAGCATTTCTAAGTAGCATCAAATGCTGACCCATTTTCCACACCGTTGCTCCTGTACGTTCATCTTTCCCTGTCGGAGTCGCATACGTTCAAACGCATGTAAATGCACACTCTCCCGCCAGGAGACAGAGTGTGCAAAGTTGCAACATATTTTTACCTGCTTTGGCAAAAATATCTGATATTCACTTAGTTAAGAAGTAGGAAAGAAGAAAGGCAGGTGTCTTTCAAAATATAACGACGTATAAAAAAATACAGGCTAGAGAGAGACAAAAAGATAGATTAATAGGCATAAGATTGAGAGAGACATAAGCTGGCTGCTAGTGTAAAGTTGTACTCTAGGATATCAATGGACACTTAGGTGGAAACAAAACCTCTGCTAGTCCAGAGATTGTGAAACCCCCCTGAAAAAAATCAGAGGGTGCCCACTGGATTGCCGTTGGTTTCATAATGTACTAACGTGCACGACCTTAACATCCATATACTGTGTTCTCCAATTACAGTTTGTGGTGTTGACATGGTAACTGAGCTCCCACGGCAGGACCGTTAGGTCGAAGTTGTTTCACAACAAGCAGCTGCACAGAGTTAACTGGGTTCGATTGGATGTTGAACGCACGCTGGTGAGGGAGTGTCAAAGCAGAGGGGACCGTCAGGTCATGCTAAAACATGCAGACTCAGTCCGTTTGACATGTGCTTACGGGGAGGGCTCTCCTTGGCCCGCCCTGATGACTACAAGCCCAGAAATGTGAGCTTACAGTTGTTCGGATCCAAAAAGGAATATGAGGGAAAAGTATTGCTTGGGATGTATATTTGTTGTACCTAAATATATTGTGTATCAGATTAAAAACGAAGTTAATCCGGGGAACTCCTTGATTTATTTGGGTCAGATTTTGCTTCGTCATCTGCGTTCATGTTTTTTTCAACTATGCCTTAACCTTTAACTCTACTTTGGCTTTTTTATTTAGCTTTTGAATTCTTTTATGGAAGTTTGCTGAAACGTTTTGCTGAAGTATTTATTTATTTTTTATCATCTATCTGACTGAAATGATCCTATGCCACTTCGCAGATTCAGGTGACACGCAGAGTGTAAGAAGATGTAAACTTGGCCTCACATACTGTAGAAGCTTTCTGTTATATCAGAGTTTCACGCTCATCTTCACTGTCTGTTCTAACACAGTATGGTTAAGGGTGTTTTATAGACTAGACCTCTCATATTCTCCTCCTAACGAATACATGCTCATCCTCAGTTATTTTTTCATTATTATTTTTTTTTTACGCCATGAATTCTGATTTTTGCACTTGGTCACAGCCTGCAGCTTCCCGAGGCTTATCAGTCAGATGATTGCCTCTCTGCATGGTGCAGAATGGCCTTCTCTGATGCCCAGAAGAGACCATTAAACGGCTCGGTTGTTTCAAAGACGCGGCGCCTCTGTGCTGGTACTATAGTGGTGAGTGCGTGGGTTTTTTTCCCCCAGCTGGTTAAAGGATGATGCCATTGAGACTCAGTTTGTGTCTCCCAGTTTCTTCCTGTAATGTGAATTTAGGCCACTTCTTGTCGCCATGCAAACGATGCATGTTTATGACAAGGTGTTCTTTGGGAATTGGTCAGTCCGTTTTTAGCAGAACGAGAATTTCAAAGTACAGTGTGTAACCCTTGCAGAGCTATGCTGTTTGTACCCTCTTGGCCTCGGCCGTTCGGTAATGAGCAGGCTGACATACAGCCTGCTTGGCTAAACAAGCCCGCAGCTCAGCGAGGAGGCCCATGGTCTTTACCTTTGTGGCGGCTTGTGATGGCCGACGCGCTATGTTGCACTGAATGTCTGCGTGTGCAGTTCAGCGCCTCCACACTCCACTAATGACACCAGAAAATGGAGCATAACATCTTGTTTTCCTGTGTGGGCTATAGCTGAAGGAAAGCTCCTGAGCTGCTCAATATTCCTCTGGTTGTTTTTTTTTGTGTGTTTTTTTTTTTTTTTTAAATTGTGTGTGGGTTTGTTTGGTTTCTTCGCAATCAATCGTTTGTTGTTGAAAGTGCTGCTGGCTGCTGTCTTCATCAGAGGTCCAGATGTCCTCGCTTTAGCAGCATCAGCTATCTGGCCACAACAGCATTACTGGAGCCTTCACGTCTAGCTATAAACTTGTTTTTTGTTTTTGATTGTGTGAGTTTAGATGTTTAGCTGACTGCTGGTGTGGATCTCTCTGACCTGGGCTGCTGGCATTGGGCTTGGTTTGCTCTACTTCCAGATTCTCCCAACCCAGGGAAGCGGTCTCTCTTAGAACCCCCCAACCCTCCCCCCCCCACCTCCCTGGCCTCGGTCAGCATTCTCGGAACGGGTCAGTATGGGAGCTTGCCCCCAGGAGGATTCTTGTCGCCACTTTGGCACCAATCTCCTCCCTCCTAACATGCAAAACCACGGCAGTAGTGTCCTGAGGTATTAAATGGTGGACCTTGCAGGGATTGAGGTAGCACTTACCCTGCACCTCAATTTTATTTTTATTAAAGATGCTTAGGGCATTTGGGTTTGGTGGGGGGTAGGGGGACTTTGCCCTCAGGAAGCAGCGGAGTCTCGCACATCCCCAGCCACAAACCCGGCATTAATTACATTCATAACCCTCCGTCTTGATCTCGCAGGGGTTAGGTCACCTGGTGGGATGGTAGTGTGCCCTCCCTATCTTTGTCCTTCAGAGTTCTGGTTGTCATGGGGGGCTGGTACCTGCCCTGAATATTGTGTGCTCTAGGGGGGGTCTTGGTGCTGGGTGGTCTTCCTGCAGGATCTGGGCCGCCAGGGGGACCTGGTCCCTCGGGCTTGCCTTGAGCAGCGGGAGATGGCGGGTTGTGGCTTGGGCGGGGGGCTCGGGGTCCAACTTTTTACCCTTTTCCTCTTTTACCTGGGGGCTGCTGCTCCTTGCTGCACTGATTACCTACCTCAGTCTTGGGATGATGTCATGTGTCTGTCTTCCTGCTGCCGCCTTTCAGAGCCGAGCACAGATCCTTTGACTTTTGTACGTCCAGGTGACAAACTCGCTCACATACACCTACTCAAGACAGGCACACCTATTTCTCCAGATACACTCACACACCCACTTACCGACACACAAATAATACCTACTTTGATGATGGCTGCAGTCTTTCATCACAGAATTAGGATTCTGTCTTGGGGTGTTGTTTTTGTAGAGGAAAACTGCCCTGGCACCCATACAAGCACCCACCTTCTCTATATAGTATGCCTGAAATGCCCCAACAAGACATGTTGAAGAATAAATATTTAATAAAGATGTTTAGTTGGATTTTTACAGTGAATAGCGCCATTTTAGTTTAAGAGCCATGACTTTCTAAATAGCAGGCCTGTAAACATATAGGGTGTCTCTAGGTCTAACTGGAATGCTCAGCCAATATTATTTGAAAAAAGAAATGTTGCTGTTTGAGGTCATTTTACAGAAACTATTAACTATTAACTATTTGTGTTCAGAAAAGACAAACCTTTATATATTATTGAAAAAAAAGAGTTAAATAGTAATCTTTTTGATAGCATGTAACAAGTATGTTGTGTTTATTAAGAAAGCAGCTGTCCTGGTCAGATAACAAATGGGTCCTTTTGAAATTTGTAGAACCAGACAACACCGGTGCTCCCACCCCCAGTCATGCTGACCTCTCAAAACGCTTTACACTATAGCCGCATTCACCCAATCGCACTCACTGACACACACACAGTCATACAACAATACGCATTTCATCAGGCAAGTTGGGGTTAAGTGCCTTGCCCACAGGCACATCAACATGTTTCAAGGGGAAGCTCAAATCGAACCCACAACCTTCCGATTACAAGACCACTACTCAACCCATCAAGCCAGTCGCCCCAGTAAATGTTTTTTTTTTTTTTTTTTTTTATCCAAGACTCTCAAAGAACTCCCAAACCAGGCCATTCTGTTCTTATAGGCCTAGTTTGGGAGTTCTTCCAGCTTGTTCTTGACAAATCATCTTGGCAGAACTTTTCCGCTGTGATGTGTCGAACTACTGTTATGTGACTGGTCAGAGATCTGAGGTGGGTGTGGTTCCTACACTGACCAATGCTACAGTGCGAGGAACCTATAAGGACTTGCCAGGAGTTCTGCACTAGAGCTCTTGTGAAGCATGAAATGTTCTGGTGCAGGAAGAACTTTGTTCTTGTTCTTGCTACCTTTGAATAAAAGAAAAGGTTTCTGTCTCTTTTCTTGTGGAGTGTGTATTCGCCTTTGGACAATCATTCTTTTCTTTTTTTAATCATTCTGAACACACAAAAAACCTTGAAAACCTTGATTGTCATATTGTCTCTCTCTCTCTTTCATCGGTCTTATGTGTAATTCTCTCATCTCTAGAAATTTGTATTTACTTTTTGCACACAAGCTGTAACATTCTTTTCAGTATCGTTGCTGTTTCCACGTTCTTTGCCACGCCACTTTTGTCATACACCCTGTTTTGTGGTCGTCTTCCTGATCAAGCTTACCGAAAAGGAAAGACGGTGAGGGGTATGGGGGTGGGGGGTGTAGCTGTTGGTAGGGTAGCCTCTTGCTTGTCCTTTCAAAATTTGGCTTATAAGGTATCTGGTTAATCTTGACAAAATTGACAGAAAATCTACAGAAAAACTCAGAATTGACAAGATAAAATTCTCAGGGACATCTGTTGTAAGTCCGTATATTCTTTTACCCAAGTAGTTATTTTGAGAAAGTCAAGATGATTTCCAAGTAAATTTCAGTCATACGCTGGAAAGCCTATTTACAGCTTTTGGCCTATTTTCTGCAGTGAGCGGCAGACTGAACTGAATGGATCAAACATTTATAGGCATGTGTGTGTGCTGATATCATTGCCGTGTCGTAGCTGCAGCTGTCAGCTGCATAAAAAGGCGGCAGTTGTCACGTTCGTTCCTCTGTGTGTTTAGGACATGCATGTCTTTAATCTCAGCTCTGTAGAACTTCACATGTTTAGAAAAAAAAAAGCCCATCTTTGCATGCTCCTCTTCTTAAAACCTCTCTGGCTTTCTTAAGCCTCTAAGGAGTCAGCAAAGCTCTTTTACACTTTCACCTTGCTGTCTCCCTAATTCAGCGCTGTAACATAAGTACTTTTTTTTTTTTCCCTGAGCCACAACTGCACACACTTCATAAAGCCTGCACAGCAAACGGGCTTACTCTGCAATAAATGTGCATCTTAATAAGTGTATTAATTTCACATTCAGGCTATTCAGTATTTTTTGTGTGCAAAGGGGCCACTGACCTTCGAATTAAACCAAAGAGCACTTAATTTGTTTTTGTGATGGATTACCACTGCATCTTCCTACGGCTTTGTTGGTAATCTTTAATGGGTAATCTCTTTAACGCAGCCTTTACTCAGAGATGCCGAAGTATCCTGTCCGTAAGTCAGTTAATATTAACTTAGGCGTGTGCAACTATCCCTAATTACTCTTGCAGGTGGTGCTAAGGAGGTGTAGATGTGTGTGCGAGATCTAGGAGTTCGCTTGGATGAAGATAAGAGTATTACATCTACTGCTCTGTGCAAACTGCTCGGGGCACATTTCTCGCACCATGCCTCAGATGAAAGCTTCAGAACAACATGGGCCTGGAGGTTCTTAAAGAGGCCTTGGGCTTTCCTGTGCAGTCGGGCTCAGCGAGGCACCAAGAGACTCAGCTGCTGGAAGAGGAAAAGCAGCCTCCGCCCGGAGCTGCGGCTAAGGGTTGCAGTGCAACTCCAGAGCCTTTTTATCTATAGGGCTTCATACAAGTAGAAGCACTAGTACTGCCACAGGCTACATGAATGTAGAGACCTCTGCAAACAGATATTGATAGAAATGTGCAAACAAATAAACACATAAACGGCTACCTGTAATGTCATTCCAACTGCCTTTTTTTATTTATATATCTATATCTATAGATAGATAGATAGATAGATAGCTAGATATGTATGTATGTTAAAGAATTCTGTTTGATGAAAACAAAATGTACAAATGAATCTCTTTGGTTGAATAGGCGCAAATACCCTTGAACTAATGCTTGTGTGAAGGACATATTGATTTATTTTAATTTTTAGCTCCTCTTGACAATGGCACCATTGTTTCAGTTAATGGGTGTGGAAAATCACAGTGATGAAAGCAGGATAGTACATACTCCTGCGTGCCACTGCTCAGCAAAACAATAAAAAAATAGATAAATAAAATAAAAAAAAACTAAACAAATGGATCACATTAGAGCCCAAAATTATTCTTTCCACCTGTCAGATTCATACTTAAAGTAATCTTTTAATTTCAAGAAGATGCTTCTTCTATCTGGAAGTAATATCCCTCTGGGATTATTAAAGTGATTCTGATTCTGATATGAGAGTTTTGCCGTGCCCCAGCCACAGTCCCGATTCAAAACTGTGGGAGAACCTTCACCAAATAGAAATTGTATATTAAAAAAAAAAGGGAAAACATGCAATGATTATTGAAATGGGTAAATAATTTTGTAAATTCTGTTTTTCAATATATAAAATCTAAATTAAAAAGTAAAAATGGTTTATTTCCATAGAGCTTTAAGAGATATACCCACTAAAATGGGATCTCACAGACGAATAAGCATGGGACCAGAACGGCACACACTACTGTTTGAAAAACTTGGTATCTTGTCAGGAGAAAATGTTTAGGGGCACGATTGTTGGATTGCATCTGGATAAAGGCTTGGAATCTTGGCGACGGTCGGGATGAACATAATTTAACTTACTGGTGCCGGATTACAAATGTGTTGATCTTTTTGTGGGTTGTCGTCTTGACAGACTACAAAGAGATAAATCTGGATCCCTGAGTGCTTCTTTCCCACACACGCGCTCCCCCGCTCTGCCTCTCATTCTGCACTAATTGAATTAGTGCCCGGGTTAGCACTGTGTTCATTAAGATAATGCTGTGTTGTTTACACGAGGCTCCGGCTGCAATTAAGCAGACTCCATTTTGGGTGTTGAACTTGTACACGCAGAGGCACACTCGCACTTATCTCGTCTCCTGACGTCTCATTTGTCTTCCTGGTTCCACGTTTTTTTTCCTCCCTTCTCCAGCCTATCTTATCTTGCCTGTCTCCGCAGAGCACCTTCAAGTTCAAGTCCGAGAGCGACATCCACCTGGCTGAGCACCACAAGCAGGTGTTGTACGACGGCAAGCTGGCCAGCTCCATCTCCTTCACGTACAACGCCAAGGCGACGGACGCCCAGCTCTGCCTGGAGTCGTCGCCCAGGGAAAACCCCTCCATCTTTGTCCACTCACCGCACGCGCTCATGCTGCAGGTCAGTTTGAGCTTTATCCTCCGGGAGCGCGGAAAATGCAAAACCGCATGAATGAAGGGAACTAAACCAGCGCGTCAGTTTGATTAGCAGGCCGCCCTGACACAGGCTGACTCACAGCCACTTCAGGAGTATTTGTTCAAAAGCTGCGCTGTTTATTTTACTTGGCATACAGAGGTTAAGTGGCTTTCAATGAAAAGGGTATATTAAATATTAGAAATAGAAAATACACGCTGCACCATGTGAAATGCAATTGAAACATATCCTTAAGCACATACTAGTTTCAAGACGTTTAGCTTTGTTGTTGTTGTTTTCAAGCGTCTTTCTTTCAGTCAGGGTGTGCGGAGCTGAGAATTGTACATTTTAAATTTCATGTTTAGAAATTGGAATACTTCCTCCTAAATGGAACTAAGATGGGTATGAGAGAGTACACAGATGCAGCACCAAATATTTACGTTTCAGGTTATAAGTGGTTAAAAGGATTCCCAATAATAGGATTTTTAATTCGAGCTAATGGTATGTTTTTCTTTCTACTAAATAGATTGAAATGTATTGGAAAGATGTAATGCAGGGTCTGTGTACAAGAGCACAACTGGCAAAGATTAATGGGGTCATCCCTTGCCAAGTCGTCTCTTTCAAGAAAATAATAATTTGATCATCCTGTACCTGACGTTAAGCCCAAAGTGATTCATATCCATGGCAGATTTAATTTAGCGTTTTACCAACATGTTTCTTCTGACTGGAAGTTGTATCAACATTTTGGATTAGACAACCCAGAGTCCTGACTTAATCTGCTGGAGAATTTGCAGAAGAAGCTAAGGTTCTTTCAACCTTAAAGTTGTAAAGAGCATGTTTTATATTGAGTTTCTTAATTAATCAAATAAGAAGATTTTCTATTTCTTAATCTCTGTGTTTAAATGGTCCAATACTACTACGTTTGATGCTGTGAAAAAGGATTTCCTCCCCTACAGGGAGTTATGTTTTTTTTTCTTGTTGCTTTCAACTAAATGTTGCAGATCTAGAAACACTATTTAAAACCAGTAAAACATAACCTAAGAATAATAATATTTTTTTTTTATTATTTTCAAATGATGACGAACTGAATGATGCATGATTTGAAACTTGGAAATGTCACAAAAAAGTAAAAGTAGAAGTTTTGAAAGTGGAAAAACACATTTTCACAGCACTGTACTGGATTATAAATGCTTTCTTGTCCTTACTTTGGAAGATTTGTTGAATTTTTAGAAAACCATTAAGTTAATCTTACTGATCAGTAAACATGTTCCAAGGTAAAAAGAAAAGCTTTTATTTTGAAGAACCAGGATGCAAAGGGCGAGTTCTCAAATGATTAAATACGGAGTTCAGTTTAAAATACATCCTTATAGCGTTACAGCTATAGTAACATGACTACATTTTTATCATCCAATAATAGCTGGTAGTCTCGAGTGTCCCTGGCTGATAAATCCAGTGCACCAATACCTCTAAAAGGAGAATAATTACATCCCCATGGTTTACTCACGGGCTGACTTTCACCCAATTACATGAGATAAACTTTGTTCATGAAACTCAAGTTCCACAATTGAAGTCACAATTCTTTTAAGTGTGAATCTGTTTTTGATCAGCTTTATATCTTTTCTAAGCATGAAAAAAAAACATCAGTTTGGCACCAGTATTACGTTTTGTTTTTTAAGAAAAATAATGATCAGAAATGATAAAAACACTTTTTCAGGTTAACTTATCAGTACATTATCCAGTATCCAGTAAAGGCCATCTCAATAGTAAACTCAAAAAATGTTTATCTCATTTTTAACAGTAATGAAGTGCATCAATGCTGATTAACCCTCCTTTTGCCATCCAGCTTTCTTTTAAATGGGCTGTAATATTTTGATGCTTTCAGTTGTATTTAATTTGCCTTGTATAAAACTAACGGAGCTCTGTTTTCCACCAGGATGTGAAGGCAATTGTTACCCACTCCATCCACAGCGCCATCCACTCTATAGGAGGCATACAGGTCCTGTTTCCGCTCTTCGCTCAGCTGGATTACAAGCAGCTCAACGACAGCAGTGTGGACACCACAGTCTGGTGAGTCATATATATTTCATTTTAATGCACAATTAGTCTTATCATCATATGAAATCTGATGTTACACAGCTGTGCTGGGGGCTACAAAACAGCAGTGAATATTACTTTGAAAGGACAAAGGAAGAGGCATTTTCCCCTGCAGAGAACAGTGATTTCTCCATAGTATCTGTCCTCTGGCTTTAAGATCGTCCTGATACTCCTGCATCATGTGGTCTTTAATGCAGTTACTTTATCAGGCAGCATCTCAACATCTTGTCAGCCTTGGACAGATTATTTATTTAATATCATCAGGAGGATGGAGATAAGGCAAAAAAGAAAAGAAAATACAGCTACGTATTAAAAGTAAGTTATGAAGAAACCCAATGTTTAGTGGAAGGAGCTGTGACGGGAATGCGGATCAGGTTTTCTCCACCCGCTCAGCGGAAAACATATTTAAACTCATCAATGTGTTGTGTTGTATGTTGCAGCGCGACTCTGCTGGCGTTCCTGGTGGAGCTGCTGAAGAGCTCAGTGGCCATGCAGGAGCAGATGCTGGGAGGGAAGGGCTTTCTGGTGATTGGATACCTGCTGGAGAAGGTCAGTGTGAAGGCCTCAGGCTGTGAAGAGCTGCGGCTTTCAGGTCGTGTGTTTTTATTTTTAACTGTACCATTGATAAGGAGAGAAGCCTTGGTCTTTATCGTGACCTCTTCAAAGCTCCTAAAGCATCTACACAAAGCTCTTCACTGTTAACTATAACTATTTATCTGGAATAAAAATAAACCCATGCGTACCTTTGTGTTCCAATGTGTTAAGTCAAAAATAATAATGTGTAATTATAAAATGATCTTGATGCAATAGAATGAGTGATTTATTACCACTGTTTATACCTTTGTGTATCTTCTCTGTCAATATCACATTAGCTGTCATGGCAGCTGTTTATGTACAGTGTTTTACAAAAGTAGTCATACCCTAGAACTGCTGGGTATTTTGTCAAAGTACATTAACCAACACGAAAATACATTGAGATATTCCTTCTACTTCACAACATGCAAATTATACATGTTTTGTTTTTAAACAATACAACAATTGTAGTAACTGTATGTATTCAGACCCCTTTACACTGATAATCCTATATACAATTCAGTGCAACCGAGTCCTGAGGGGACACAGCACACATATGGAAGGAGCTTTTTTTGGTCTTGTTATTCCAAGAGACTCCACAGTACACTACAAATGTATTTAATGGCTAAAAAAGTGGATTTTGCATGATCTGTCCCCTTTGACGGAGTAATGGACGAGGCTTAATTACAAGGCAACCCTGGAAGAAAAACTGGGTTAGATGTTCACCTTTGAGCACGACTCAAGGCCCTGAACGTACAGCCAGAGCTGCAACGGAAGGATTTACATGAAAGCAGGTTCATTCGTTAGAACGGCCCAGTCAAAGTCCAGATCCAAATGCATCTCAGCATCTGTGGCAAAACTTGAAAAACTTGACGCTCTCCATTGAGTCCGACTGAGTTTGAGCTATTTTGCTAAGAAGAATAGGTAAACATTTCAGCCTTAGTTGTTTGTAGCTGTTAAAGATCCCAAAGATGTGCAACTGTAATTGGAGCAAACAGTGGGTATACCAAGCAGTGATTCATAAGGGAACTGATAACTGCATCAGCCAAGAAAATCAAGTTTGAGGTTGTAATGTGGCCTAATGTGAAAGGATACGAATGAGTGATCATACCTGAAGGATTTCAATGCCTTTGCAAAGCACTGTTTACTTTGTACTATGGCATGCATCGTGTTGCATCTGTTGACTGTGAAAATAAACTTTATTTACCCGGTTTTGAATTCACTTGATTGGGCTGAGGCTCATACTTGCCCTTCTTCCCGCAGTCGTCTCGGATTCACATCACCAGGGCAGTCCTGGAGCAGTTCCTGTCTTTCGCCAAGTATCTGGACGGTTTACCACACGGGGCGCCGCTCCTCAAACAGCTCTGTGACCATGTCCTCTTCAACGCAGCCATCTGGATACACACACCTGCCAAGGTCTGTTTATCTGTCTCCGCGTCACCTACAAGTACTTTTTGCTCCGAAACCGAAAAAAAAAGGAGAGATAACTAAGCGGATGACGGCGAGAAAGGGGAACAAAAAGTTTGTTTTTATTCTCTTCTCTATGATATTTTGAATGACTTCATGCATGAAGTTAACAAAGAGGAAACGCGGGGGCTGACATCTCAGCAGCCATTACCCTTTACAGTTATTTAATAAATGAGCTCGGAGGACGTGCAGGGAGGAGCTGGCTCTCCGTCCTGTTAAAGGACAGAACAGGCAAGCGAGGGAAACAAATAGGAAATGTGACATTTGAAAAGACCCCAGGAGAAGAGAGGGGATGTGCGGCTCCTCTTTTCTTACTCTGGCTCTGAAATAGATGTGAGAGACCGTGGCATTCCCACGGGGCCCGTCGGCTCATTCCTCCGCAGTTCGCAAAAACTTCGCTCTGACCCTAAGAGGTGATCTTGCGGTGGAGCTGCGCTCCGGGGCAAGTCGGCGCGAAAAAAACGGAAGAGACCAAATCCGATTAGTTAAAGTTGCTCCTGAGAAACGCAGAATCCAATGTTTTTTTCTTTTTTTTTTTTTTTTTATTATTGATCCTAGTTGTCAACACAAAGTGGATCAAAGTGAATTATGTTGTTGGTCTTTTCGCCCCTTCATTCAAGTGCCAGTAAAGAAAATGCAGGATGATAATTAGGCAGAGATATAACGAGAACCAGGCCTGCATCGGAAACGAAACAAAAAAAAATGTTTTAATCCTAAAATCGCACCTTTGTTCTATCTCCCACTGAGCTTTATTATTTTCATCCTCTGAAGGTGTTATCGCCTCCCCGATTAATGCCAAGATTAACCTTGGTGCCTTTTAGGGCTTAATGAAACAAAGGAAGAAGTCACATTTCCCATCGTGTTTCCAAAAAAAGCCTAATTGCTGTTATAACAAAGGAAACCAATTATGTTTGTTGCAGCAGTGCACAAAATATCAGCTTTTTGCGCCACCTGGGTGCGTTTAATATCATTTAAAGTCACGTATCGAAGGCCTTCTCGAGGCAGCTGAGTCCGCTCCCCAGCCTCGGTGATCTCTGAGGGTCAGGCCGTGGCCCTGCGTTAATTTCATCCGCTTAAATAGAGCTGCCTTGTTAAGGCCGGCCCTCGGCATGGTGGTCGCTGTAATGAGCTCAGAGGTTTGTGAGCCGTCTCAATTCGGCAAATGTGCAACCAGGATTGGCTGAAGGAATATTAGGAGAGGGAAAAGGGAACAGGAGGAGGGAAGGAGCAAATGCGAGAAAAGAGTGGCACCCCCTTAAATGTCAGGAATTGAAAGTAGCTCCTCAGATTGAAATGTGACGATTCCAGGCCCTGAAATATTAATGATGAGATGAAAGCAGTTGTTTTCTTTTTTACTACTTCGCCTGTGACTGTCTTTACGCAGTGAAGCTTCAATTTTCTTCAACCCCCAAGAAACCTGCTGCTCGTTGATTGGTCCGGCTACTTTTTTGTGTCTCAGCGTGTCCACATACGCTACATGAGTGGATTGTTTGTGTCTGCACAGGTTCAGCTGTCCCTCTACACGTACCTGTCGTCAGAGTTCATCGGCACCGCCACCATTTACACCACTATCCGCCGTGTCGGCACCGTCCTGCAGCTGATGCACACTCTGAAGTACTACTACTGGGCTATAAACCCCTTGGAGTGCAGCGGAATCACCCCCAAAGGCCTCGGTATGTTCATGCTTAAACCCAACACTCTTATATAACAAACCTAAAAGGAATAAAGAGTAGAGGTAAGGGGGGCAGCTTTTTACTCCAGTGCGATACTCCTATCCGGAACCTGTTTTCAATGGCGTGATTGGGCTTAATGCTCAGGGCAGCATGGACTATGGGGCGTCACAAACCCTTAAGAGAACAAATAGTGATGCTCGAGTTGAAATGAAATTGCAGCATCAGATTTGGCTGAGTTAAATCCTTATTTAAAAATCTAACATGATCTAAACTGTATTAAAGTGTAAATGCACAGAAGTGAATATTGTTGTTTTAACAACTCTACAACAATTACAAAACACCTAAATTATGAAGTTCAAAAGCACGATTTCACAAAAATACTCAGTTTTTCAAAATACACACACACACACACACACACACATATATATATATATATATATATATATATATATATATATATATATATATATATATATATATATATATATATATCACTGGCGGCTGGGGAAAAAAAAATTGGTGGGGCTGGCCAATTGATTTTCCTGCCTAACCCAGTACATGCATTTAAATTAAAAAAGTCGGGAAATTACTACGATTCCATAATTAGCATTTAGTTAATAAAAAAAACATTGTTCACAAGGATTATTTTAGTGTTTTTGTCTTATTAATCCTTTTCACAGACTTATGCCAGAGGGTTTACATACATTGTACATGTACGTATATTATTACGAAACGAACGTTTACGTCTTGACTTAAATATATATCCAAATTTTTTAGTTATATAATGATTTAAGTAGAACAATGACTAGTGCAAAATTAAGTTTTATTATATAGATAGATAGATAGATAGATAGATAGATAGATTTCCAAAACCTTGTGGACAGCCTTTTAAGAAGAGTAGAAGCTGTTAAAGCTGCAAAGGGTGGACCAAAATCATATTGAACGCTGTGGATTAAGGATGGGGTGCCACTAAAGTTCATATGTGAGTCAAGGCAGGTGAGAGAACGTTTTTTGGCAATATATAGTTAAACAATATGCAGGGTGAGCGACTTGGGACACACTCTGACGTGGATTCTGAAACATTTTAATGGCGTCAGACGGCCCTTTTTCCCCTGAAGGATGCAGTTCAGATAGAGGGAGCGCTGCAGCCGCTAGCAGTTCAGCCCTATATCTCTGAGCCAGATTATGACTCTGATGATCCACAGGCCAAGATTGATGCTAACATGGATTCAGGGGTTGAAACAAGCAGAGATAATGATCCTCTGCAGGACTTGAACTGGCATGAGTCTGTTTATATTTCACGTTGATGTTATTTAGCTGATTGATCGCCATGCATGTTTACCACTTGTAAACGCCATGTTCTGCTTCTTCTGCACCGCTTTTGTGACACGCCAGCAAAGCAGTCATGCATCTGACATGCCAAAAATTCATTCAACAAATGTATGCATTATTCTGTCCATAAAGTGACTAAACAGAGGACTTAATTTGGTGAGTTGTGCATAACTAAGCCGAGCACACCTTGCTCTTCAAACTGTACATAAAACCATATTTTGGATTATGTTTTATGTGCAGTCATGTTGGAGCTGGCTGCGTTAAGTGAACCCGTCAGACTGTCTGATTGCTGATCATTCTTGGCAGCGGTGGCAGATTATGCGGCTGTTTTGCGGCTCAGAACAGAAAATATAGTTGGCATGTGAGAATAAAATCTGTCCATTCCTGTCTCCGCCCTGGTTCTCTTCATGACCCTCTTCCAAGGCTTTTTCCTTTTTTTTCTGAAGCCCTTCAGAATACGAGGAGACCAGAGTATTTCTAAGTATTGTGTTAGTGGAGACTAACGTCTACCGGTCACATACACGGACTGTGAAGGCCAGTATGTTGTGAGGATGCATTTTATCCAGTTAAATCAGGATTTATAAAAAAAAAAAAACAGCAAAACAAACTGAAAAACTGGCACAAGTTTTCTTTAAGGCTAGTTTGCATCCATGCCTGATGAACGTAGGCATACAGAATATAACAAAAACAAACATAGTAATTAAAAGATAAAAATCAACAGTACCATTTAATAAATAGATCATTTTAAATCTCTTTAATGTTACCAGTGCTATTTTCCAAGAAGCTATTTCTTTATGCTGGTTTAAGGTGTAATAAAGTAAAAACTTCCTGCAAACTTGTGGTATAGAACAACACGAATGTGTCACTCTTAAAGATAAAGGTGGTTAAAGTTGCGTCTGAGGGTCACGACACAGACGACCTTTTGCACTGTTGTACAAAATCAGACAGGAAAGCGGAACAGCCATGCAGATGCAGGATAAAACAAGGATGTGCTGCCCTACACTCCCCATTGGCCGCCATTAAAGCAGCAGACAGATCATAGATAACTTATAAGATGAGTAATGGTTGATCAGCATGTTACTTATTGATGAACTGTTAAGCCAGTGCCGGAACAAGACGTGTTGTCACGTCTTGTTGTCACAAGACGTGACAACACGTTGCTTTGTTATGCTTTGTTGTCACAAGACGTGACAACAAAGCATATTTAGAACATGAAAAACAGTAAGCTATTACAGGTCCTGGCTAACGCAGAGGACCACATTACAAACCTTTTAACATCTTTTAGAAAATTGTAACTGAATCAGAGTCCCCGGTTCTTACGCAGGCATGAAAAGTCTGGAGTTTCATTTAAGTATTTTCCAGGGCTGAGTAAGTTAAATTTAAAGTTAAATTGAGCTTTGAAAAGTGCAGTGTTTATTTTAAAATTTCTAAAGATAAGTTGTTACAACCCTTAGTACTTAATTACCGGGCCTTGTTTGTTTTTTTTTTTTTTTTTTTTTTTGAGGACCTTTCACCCAAAATGCTTCTTTCACTACTGAACGGGGGTTTGAAGGATCGGGCTTGTAAATAGTGGTCACAAGAATCCCAATAATAGGGCCAGTAAGGTCAACAACAGGGCCATTAAGGTCACATGAGTCACCGACCCTAACACCCATCTCAGCTCAGTCCAGTAAAACAGTGAAGAAGAGGGGAGGGAGGAAGAACGTTTTCATTCAGTATCCAGCCGGAG
Organism: Fundulus heteroclitus; assembly: GCF_011125445.2. NCBI lineage: Eukaryota > Metazoa > Chordata > Actinopteri > Cyprinodontiformes > Fundulidae > Fundulus > Fundulus heteroclitus. Next base: position 18,131,306 of record NC_046371.1, read on the forward strand.
TGTCTGAGAAACATTTTCAGCCGCAGCATTCTGGTGCCTTTTAAGCCTTTCGAAACGCTGATAGAGACCGACTCACTTTAAGGTTAAAACGCCCAAACACAGGCTCGACGGTGTGCTAAAGCTCTCTAGTGCCGCGAAGAATGTTTGGACCTCTGCACAGGGCAAACAATACAGTAGCTACACAAAAGGACTGAACAAAACAGTTTTATAGGTCTGATACTTCCTTCTGTCAGTCTGCTCATCCTTAAAGGTTTACCCCAGCAGAAATACATTTCATTGATATTGAATCTTCGTATTAATACATTAAGAATGATTACACTTTTTGCTTTGAAATTAGAGTCTAAAATATTCTGGTATTTGATGACAAAATCAAACCTAGGAACCTTCAGAGTTGCTTAATTTGTCACCAGGTTCCTCGTGGTGAAGCCCCACTGAGCTCTCCACAATGTGTGTAACAGATTTATGCTCTTGCAGCTTTATTAACAGGATCACATACGCTCGTATGCAAGAAAAGATGGTTGTCTCCTACCTGGGCAACCCCACCGTCTACGGAGAATTGGTAGAAATCATTCAGAACACATTTTCAGGAGCAGAGGATGAATGCGTCGTTTTTACATGAAAAGACCAAGCCTAACGTCCTCAGATGACTAAATGTTCCTCCGTAACCTTTGTAAAAATGTTTTACACTTAGCTGTCAGGGTTTTGTTTACCGATGAACTCAGGACGCACACACGGGACTAAAAGTTTGAGTTTTTATTGAAGGAAGTCTGCTGGGTGGTGAGTGATGAAGACCGGAGGTTCAGGACTGCAGAAGGTCAGGGATGAATGTGATGGCAGGAGCTGACGGCCCGGAGAAAGAGAGTCCACACTTGCTAGGTGCTGCTCGGCTAGCAGGCCTCATACCACTCAGGTTAGCAGTTCATTTGGAGACACCAGGGCACAGAGCTGAGCTTCACCAGGGCGGCTAGTCAGGTTAGCAGAACTTGAGAGACACCAGGGCACAGAGCTGAGCTTCACCAGGGCGGCTAGTCAGGTTAGCAGAACTTGAGAGACACCAGGGCTCAGAGCTGAGCTTCACCAGGGCGGCTAGTCAGGTTAGCAGAACTTGAGAGACACCAGGGCTCAGAGCTGAGCTTCACCAGGGCGGCTAGTTAGGTTAGCAGAACTTGAGAGACACCAGGGCACAGAGCAGAACCTCTCCAGGAACAAACAGTGAACGAACAGTCTTTAGAGTGACTGACAGGACTAACCTTAACAACAGGAGCAAAACAAAGCTTCCAAGGCAAACCGGGGACTGGCATGGAGAGGTGTGGAATGATGATGACGGCCCAGTGCTGAACTAAAGACAGAGGGAGGTTTAAATAGAGAACTGACAGGTGACACCAGGGTCTGACTAATTAACCAGCAAATGATATCAGGTGTGACTGACTGCTGAGGAGGAGAAGTGAAAATTGACAGAAAATAACTGATGACTGAAAACTAACAATAAATAAAGTCAAACCTAACCCAAAAGAGATGAAAAAATGAAAGTAACAGAAAAACAAAGCCAAACCAAAACTCAACCATGACATTACCCCCCCCCTCAAGGCCGGACTCCGGACGGCCTAAAATCAAACAAAACAAACTACAAAGTGACCGAACCAGGGTGGGTGGAGGGAAGGCAGGATGGCGGGCAAGAGTCATAACCAAGCTGATCTAACCTGGGTGGGTGGAGGGTGGTACGGATGGCGGGCTAGGGTCAAACCAAACAGATCAAAGCAGGGTGGGTGGAGGGTGGTACGGATGGTGGGCCAAAAACAAAAAACTACCCACTCAGGGCGATCTGAAACAAGGAAAAACAAAAGCGGACTAAAAGGGTTACTAACAGCCCCTGGTAGGCCAACAAAGGGCATCTAACCGACGCTGACAGGCGAACATCGCCACAAGGCAAAAACGGGCAGAACAGGCGAACATCGCCACAAGGCAGAACAGGCGAACAACGCCAGAGGGAAGAACAGGCGTACGACAACGCCAGAGGGAAGAACAGGCGTACGACAACGCCAGAGGGAAGAACAGGCGTACGACAACGCCAGAGGGAAGAACAGGCGTACGACAACGCCAGAGGGAAGAACAGGCGTACGACAACGCCAGAGGGAAGAACGGGCGTACGACAACGCCAGAGGGAAGAACAGGCGTACGACAACGCCAGAGGGAAGAACAGGCGTACGACAGCGCCAGAGGGAAGAACAGGCGTACGACAGCGCCAGAGGGAAGAACGGGCGCACGACAGCGCCAGAGGGAAGAACGGGCGCACGACAGCGCCAAAGGGAAGGAACAGGCGTACTTAACGCCAAAGGGAAGGAACAGGCGTACTTAACGCCAAAGGGAAGGAACAGGCGTACTTAACGCCAAAGGGAAGGAACGGGCGTACTTAACGCCAAAGGGAAGGAACGGGCGTACTTAACGCCAAGGGAAGGAACGGGCGTACTTAACGCCAAAGGGAAGGAACGGGCGTACTTAACGCCAAAGGGAAGGAACGGGCGTACTTAACGCCAAAGGGAAGGAACGGGCGCACAACAGCGCCAACGGGAAGGAACGGGCGCACAACAACGCCAAAGAGAAACCCGCCGGGGCGTGTGGTAAACGCCGGAGCTTGGGGAAGAGAACGTCGGAATGTGAGGGAAGCAGGAACATCTAAAACGCCTAGGAACAAGAACGGAGGACGTACTTACACGCCGGGGAACCAAGAGTCAGAGAACGTCCTAACACGCCGGGGAACCAAAAGTCAGAGGGCGTCCTAACACGCCGGGGAACCAAGAGTCAGAGGGCGTCCAAATACGCCGGGGAACCAAGAACAAAGGGCGTCCAAACACGCCGGGGAACCGAGAACAAAGGGCGTCCTAACACGCCGGGGAACCGAGAACAAAGGGCGTCCAAACACGCCGAGGATCCAAGGGGTCTAAATTTGAGAAGGCCGAGGAACAAGAAGGCCAAAAACTTAACTAAGCCAAACCGAAGGAGCGTGAAACAGCTCATATCAGGGGTCAGAAGCCTAAGCAAGCGCTAGGAACTAAGGAGCACTGGGAGAGCGCAGGACAAAATAAAGAATTTAAACTAAGAATTAAAAAATAAAGGCAAGACTAGAACAGGGATAGCACCACAAAAGAAAAAACTAAAGCTAACCCTTGAATCAAAACAAAAACACTAAGCAGAAAACTAAAACGATACCAGAAAATTAAAACTAAACAGAGAAACTAGGACCCGAACTGGTAAACTACTGTAAAAACTAGATAGCTAAAGTAACACAAAACTGAAGCTGAAAAACTAAGGTAAAAAAAACAATACTTAAGCAAAATAGGAGACTAAGGCTAAACTAGAAATTAAGGCAAAACAAGAAAACTAGAACATGAATAAGTAAACTAACGAGAAAACCAGAGAACTAAGGCTACAAATGAGGAAATAAAGCAAAGCTTGGAAACTAAGGCAAAATCTAGAATCCTAAACGGAGCAGGACAAACAAAAGCAAAAACAGAGACTAAGAATTCTGAGGAAACAAGAACCCCTAAATAACTCTAAAATCCCAAAATCCTAAGTAGAACAAAAACTGAAATTGAGCCCAAAAAATAACAGAAGGCACTGGCCTTAAGGGCTCAGACAAAGGCGGTTGCTAAGCAAAAAAGAAAAGTCTTCGTGGAGGTCGTCCTGGACGAGGCAGGCGGCGGAGCAGCATCGCCCGACTAAACCCTCGAGGAGGGCGGCCCCGACGAGGCAAAGTCAAGCGGCCCGGAGACCGCGGTCGGCGGCTCCGGCCGAACAGAAAAGTCAGTGACGGGCGCCGTGGTGGACGGCCCCGACGAGGCAGAGTCGAGCGGCTCGGAGTCCGCAGTCTGCGGCTCCGGCCGAACAGAAAAGTCAGAGGCGGGCGCCGTGGTGGACGGCCCCGACGAGGCAGAGTCGAGCGGCTCGAAGTCCGCAGTCTGCGGCTCCGGCCAAACAGAGAAGTCAGAGGCGGGCGCCGTGGTGGACGGCCCCGACGAGGCAGAGTCGAGCGGCTCGAAGTCCGCAGTCTGCGGCTCCGGCCAAACAGAGAAGTCAGAGGCGGGCGCCGTGGTGGACGGCCCCGACGAGGCAGAGTCGAGCGGCTCGGAGTCCGCAATCTGCGGCTCTGGCCGAACAGATCAGTTGGAGGCGGTGCCAAGCTACAGGTCTCGGTGGAAACCGAGGCCAGAGGCGGGTCCTCCTGGACCTCCTCACGGGACTTGGGCGGAGGCAGGTCCTCCTGGACCTCCTCACGGGACTTGGGCGGAGGCAGGTCCTCCTGGACCTCCTCACGGGACTTGGGCTGAGGCAAAGCGGCTCCCTCGGAGACCTCGGGCTGAGGCAAAGCGGCTCCCTCGGAGACCTCGGGCTGAGGCAAAGCGGCTCCCTCGGAGACCTCGGGCTGAGGCAAAGCGGCTCCCTCGGAGACCTCGGGCTGAGGCAAAGCGGCTCCCTCGGAGACCTCGGGCTGAGGCAAAGCGGCTCCCTCGGAGACCTCGGGCTGAGGCAAAGCGGCTCCCTCGGAGACCTCGGGCTGAGGCAAAGCGGCTCCCTCGGAGGCCTCGGGCTGAGGCAAAGCGGCTCCCTCGGAGGCCTCGGGCTGAGGCAAAGCGGCGCTTACGGTGGCCGGCAGAGCGGAGTCCTCTGGTGGAGGCGGAACCAACTCCTCGGCTACCTCGGGCAGTGACGGGCAACAGGCTTTGGAGGGCGGCGGCGCGCTACAGGCTTCAGAGAGCGGCGCCGGGCCACAGGCTTCAGCGGACGCCGAGGTTGGAGGCGGATCCTCCTGGACCTCCTCTTGAGCCTTGATGGACCCTCCACGCCGGCGGTTCTGCTGTCTTCGCCGGGAGGGGACAGATGAGGAATCCGGGGCAATCTGGGGGGTGGCAGCTGGCCAGCAGGGTAGAAGGTCGTCTCGGTCACCGTAGAAGAAATCCCACAGCTGGCTCTCCTTGATGCGTGGAGCTCCGCTAGGTGGAACGATGAGCCTCACTCGAGGGGCCAGCTGCGAGTCATGGAGGTGATGACCGAGACGACGAGAGGCTGAGTGGCTTCTCTTCCTGGGTTCCGGGGTAGCCGTAACAACGCCCACGTAAACCACCTGGGGAGTGGAGTCGGTCCGGACGGGTGGCGCAGGGTCCCGGGCGGAAGCCATCTTGGCATACCTCTCCCTCATCTGGCGTTCGCACATCTCCACATATGCGAGGATGTCCGGGTCGTCAACTCCTGCAGGTAAGTCCCGCATGGCGCCTGAGTTCACCTTTTGACTGGGCCGTACTGTCAGGGTTTTGTTTACCGATGAACTCAGGACGCACACACGGGACTAAAAGTTTGAGTTTTTATTGAAGGAAGTCTGCTGGGTGGTGAGTGATGAAGACCGGAGGTTCAGGACTGCAGAAGGTCAGGGATGAATGTGATGGCAGGAGCTGACGGCCCGGAGAAAGAGAGTCCACACTTGCTAGGTGCTGCTCGGCTAGCAGGCCTCATACCACTCAGGTTAGCAGTTCATTTGGAGACACCAGGGCACAGAGCTGAGCTTCACCAGGGCGGCTAGTCAGGTTAGCAGAACTTGAGAGACACCAGGGCACAGAGCTGAGCTTCACCAGGGCGGCTAGTCAGGTTAGCAGAACTTGAGAGACACCAGGGCTCAGAGCTGAGCTTCACCAGGGCGGCTAGTCAGGTTAGCAGAACTTGAGAGACACCAGGGCTCAGAGCTGAGCTTCACCAGGGCGGCTAGTTAGGTTAGCAGAACTTGAGAGACACCAGGGCACAGAGCAGAACCTCTCCAGGAACAAACAGTGAACGAACAGTCTTTAGAGTGACTGACAGGACTAACCTTAACAACAGGAGCAAAACAAAGCTTCCAAGGCAAACCGGGGACTGGCATGGAGAGGTGTGGAATGATGATGACGGCCCAGTGCTGAACTAAAGACAGAGGGAGGTTTAAATAGAGAACTGACAGGTGACACCAGGGTCTGACTAATTAACCAGCAAATGATATCAGGTGTGACTGACTGCTGAGGAGGAGAAGTGAAAATTGACAGAAAATAACTGATGACTGAAAACTAACAATAAATAAAGTCAAACCTAACCCAAAAGAGATGAAAAAATGAAAGTAACAGAAAAACAAAGCCAAACCAAAACTCAACCATGACATTAGCGAATTGTTAAGATACCTTTTCATGCTTTCTGCGAGGTCAGTGTATTCTTTGTGTTCTGTTAAAAAAAATGCACAAAAAAAAAAAAAGACGGTTTTAACAGTTTCTGTTGCCACAAACCGGAGCATCAAAAAGGTCAGCGTACGCCCTCACTTTAATCAACCTCTCCCTCGCCTCCGGACCTGTGGCTGACTGCGAGTATGCATCCGGGGTCACCATGGCAACAGACGAGTTTGATGGGCAGATCCAAGGGAGCGTTTGGAATTTGTAATCAAGTGGCTGTCTGGATCCCTTTTCTGTTTGGCGATATTGCCGCTTGACTGCTGGGATTCAGCCCCATAGAGGAGCCCTGATAACAGCGCAGCAGCAATTAGCCTCAGACACATACTTACTGCCATTCAAAGCCCAAACGTTGCTAGTTGCAGTTTGACGGACCACATGCACGTACACTTGACTGTACTGTAAGAGCGTGATATGTGCTAATTTACATAGTAATAGGAAGATGTTTTGATCTCACCGCAGGCTTTGTGGGGGAAAAAAAAGGGATTCATCTGAGTGTCAGTCTGAGGGAATGAGGTTGATTCCGAGTTGCACATTTACATTTGTTGTATTACAGTTTTTTTGTTTTTTTTTTCCCCCGATACCGCTTTGAAATACAAAATTAATTTTCACTTTTTCCATTTATTTAGCAAATAATTCAATTTTGTCTTTAGGGTTTAAAAAAGAGCGAGTGCACAGAATAAAAAAGGAAACCATAGGCCTTTTGGGCTGGCTTTCTTTTGAATCTTGCAAATAGGTTAGGATTCAGTCAACATGGTAATTACGTTTCTTGCCATTTAGCACAAAAGGAAAGTAGCTACAGCAAATGACCATAAATTTGGGATTGCATGTATAGATTTCTATTTTAACTGTCTTCTTTTCTTCCATGTACGGTTATTTCCTTCTATTTTGTAGATATGTCCACATTTGCTATACGTGACTCTTGCACCTTAATGCCAGAGTTGCACAATTTAATTGACATTAAAATTTACATTAAGTGTGAAACATTACAATTGCACAAAGTATTGCTTGGATTAAATCAATATTTGGCTATTATATTTCAGAGGCCATGCGTTTAAACTATTTGCTGATAATATATTTGGCTACTTGGGTGAACTTTGACTGTATGATTAGGCCGTGAATTGTATTCTGGCCTTCTGCCTAGGACGCCACTGTCTGGTAAGGGTAGGAAAGGCACAAAAAAACAGTTTATTGTGTCCCAATTGGCTTTCTTTTGCTTTTCGGCATTTCTGTTGCAAATATATTTGCTTCAACTGGTGTTGATCAATGTATAAGCAATGCAAGAAAATACAGTGACATACAACTGGTGACTAGTTGCGCTGTAGATGCTATATATTATAAATCAAAACTTTCAATCTATTGTATTGCTAAAGACAAATTATGCTTTTAATTCTCTTTATAAGTTATAAACAATTTCTGTTTTGCGGAATGGGCTTTATCGAGGGAGCGTGTGTTTTGGTTGGGCCTGGAAGTGAAATGAGTACTGAGCTGTGGCGTAATTCATGCAAGAACTGTTACTGATGGCCATGATGGTTATAAATGTTAGCGATCAAGATGCAGAAGCTCAAGAAGCACGGTGGGGATATCATGATGATGGAAAGGAGAGAGGGAGGAGTGAGAAAGTGGTGATCAATTGAAACAGTCATTGCAGGATTAAACAGTAATTCTTCCAATATTGTGGTGTCCTAATTCAAATGTAGGATATCTGGAAAAAATATTTTCAATATATCAGTGTTCATGTTAAGCTTTCGTTCAATATGCTTCTTGGCAGAATTGGTAGAGTTTATTTGAATTGGTTGGTTACCTGGCACTGACAGGTGATGATTAATTGGTGGATAGCCTGAACATTTTCAATAGGATTTGGGTCGAGGCTTTGGGAAGGCTTTATTTATTAGTTTATTTTAAAACAAGTTTTGATGTCTGTTTGGGATATTTGTCCCTTTTGGAAAAGGCAGTCCCAATGTAAACCATTTAGCTGTTGATGTGCAGTGAAAGAGAAAAAACATTTTTTTTTTATTATTCCACCCACTTTGTGCAACACAGTAGTACTACAGGCAGCAGAATAGTCCCACAAAATTATGCTACTCTGACTATGCTTGGCAGTGGGTATAGGGTTCTTAAGATAGGAAGGATTACCTTAACTCCTCTGTATATGCTTCCTGCTGTTTGGGCATATTGAGCAAATATTATTCTTCTCTAACCATAAAACACCTCTGTGTCGGTGCAACCTCTCTGTAGTAATGGATAAACTTTTGTTGTGGACGGGGGCACCGATTTCTTACTGAACAGCCTAACCTGTTTTCCATCATTCTGAGGATGGAAGTGTGGGTCTTTCATCCCCAGCCAAATGGTAAACATGAAATAACTACACTAAATAAAGTATCTAAACTCATGGTCTACAAAATATGCATTTATATTTAATATTTTTTCTTCTTCCCTGAGTTCTTTGGACTACAGATAGATTTGCTTATTAGGCAGTTTAAATCCTTTCTTTGGTAGCAAACAGAAACCATGGGCAAAAGGCTTACAGATATTCACCTTCTTCAGTCAAAATACCAACTTGAGCCTTCAGCATCAATAATTAAAAGATTAATATTACATATGTTTTTTTTATATAAAAGATGCAATAAATTGAAGCTTGTGTTCCCATTTCTTGTTTGTAAAAATATTCGAAGTTGTACAGGATACATTTATTCCAACCCTGGATAACAACATCTGGCCTTAACTGTAAATGCTTATTTTTGACTGTGATGCTTGCAAAGTTCTGATGGGGCTCACACAGATCCTGCATTGCATTAGGTTCATTTGAGAAAACATTTTTAGCAGCTGGAAACTCAGGAGACTGACTTTTGTGGGTCTTAGGGAAAACATTTTCCATTTTCATGCCTGATATCAAATTCTTGCACCTTCATAAAGCGACAAGTAGCCATGCCTTCTCCACTAATGCTTCCTCACAAGCATCACGGACACTGCTTTGACCTGTCCACTGATGCTGATTTATCAAACTGCAGCACTCTTTTTCTCTTTAGTCTCTCCTCATAAATAATACTAGACCATACAGAAAAAGGATCAGTTTAACTTTGAACAAATGTAAATGCAAACTGTTGCCTGGAAAGGATTTTTTCACTAGTTTCCACCACAAAATGCCTGTTTTAAATGCAAAGTTGCCGGAGGGCCTGAAGATCACTGCCATTCAGCGCTAGCTTTCAACCTTGTCCCCTGTGGAGAGATACCTGATGATATCCTGAATCCTTTAATGATTCTTTGAGTGCCTCAGATGATGAAATCTAGTACTGTTTAGCCAGACAGTCTTTCTTAAAGTAATATCCAAATCTTTACTCTGTGAGAGTTTCTTTCAAGTCCAATAATGTAACTAGCTTCTAAAGCTAGTTAACTATGGGATGTTTCACCTGCTACTTCTCTCAAACACATTGAATTTGCAACTATATAAAAAACATATATACAGATAAAATGTTATGTATTTATTCATTAAATAGGGCTAGTTTAAAGGTATATAGCCACGTAATGCTTATAAAAAAGAACGTTTGATCATAATACAATACGGTTATATACACCAAGCCTCCATCTTGTTAGTGTTTTGATAGTACTTATTGAGGAAAAAAATATACCCAGCGATTAACTAATATAAACAGACGTGGCGACGTCTAGTATCATAATGCCTAATTTCTTTATTGTTTCGCTGATTGCCGTTGGCCGCTTACTTGTTTTAACCCCTGCTGCGCATTCGCAGTATGTACTTCCATTAATATCGTAAATAAACACGAAAGGCTTTATGTACTAACAAACTGAGCAAAAACAAAGCATAAGACACCAGAAATAACAAGTAATACGCCAGCAGGACGTGATAATCTTTCATAAAAACTTTGTATGTAAGCAGAGTGAACTACTGACGTATAAATTAAAAAGTCAAATAACGTGTCTATGCACCTTTAAACAGTGATTTGCTAAATTTATTTACCCTTGATTTTTTTTTTTTTTGCATTTTGTCAATCACAAACTTGAATATATTTTCTTGGAATTTAAGATGATGGGCCATCACAATAACTGTAAAGTGGAGGACAATTATTAATATATGTTTTCCACGTGGTATTATACTACACACAAAGACGTGCGGCATGTAGTTAAATTCTGTACATTTTTTGATACCCCTAAATAAAATTCAGTGCAACCTATAGCCTTCAAAAGTCCAGTCTAACATTTTTACAGTGAACGATTAGGTGAGCCACCATCATGTGTGGATAGACTTATCTTTATCAGGAACAGAAATCCTTTGATGGTGGGTAGATGGAGATAAATCCTGGGTAATATTTGAGAACCACTTGTTAAACTTTTTATAAGTTTGAAAAAACAAAAAAAGAAATTAGACTTTTGTGGGGGTTCAGCTTCCAGCAGGATAACTATTATAAACATGCAACTGGGGCTACAATGGAGCAGTATAGATTGAAGTAGATTAAAGTGTCAGAATGGTTCATTCAAATACTTAATTCTTTGTTCTCAGATGCTTTCTATTGAACCTGACTTGACTTGAACAATTTGTAGAAATCCTCTAGTTGTCCAAAGCTGGTATCTTTCAGAAGGTTTACGGATGAATTGTGACAAATATGTTAAATAAATTCAAGGCCTATTAATACATTTTCAAGGCACTATAGATACTCCGTGAAACTTTCGTTCTTTCTTTTGTGAAATGATGTTACTAACTTTTAAGAAAGGCTCAGAAGATACACAATCTGTATAAAGAAAATGTACCTTTTTTGATCTTTTATAGCAGCGGCCCCAACCGTATTTGTCCCACTGACTGATTTAAGGTAAGGCGGATAAATACAACAAAATAAAATTGTCAGGATTTGTTTAACGATGAACTCAGAACACACACACAGGATAAAAGTTTGAGAGGTTTATTGAAGAGTAGATGATTGATGAGAGGAGAAACCAGAGATGCTGAACTACAGAGGCTCAGGGATGCAGGTGAAGGCAGGAGCTGACAGCCTGGAGAGAGAGTTCAGCTAAGCTGGAAGGCTTGGCACTGAACCGAGTCTTCTCAGAGTGGCTAGTCAGGTTAGCAGAACTTGAGAGACACCAGGGCACAGAGCTGAGTTTCTCCAGGGCGGCTAGTCAGGTTAGCAGAACTCTGGAGACACCAGGACACAGAGCAGAACCTCTCCAGGAACAAACAGTGAAGGAACAGTCTTTAGAGTGACTGGCAGGACTAACCTTTACAACAGGAGCAAAACAAAGCTTCCAAGGCAAAACGGGAACTGGCATGGAGAGGTGTAGTATGATGATGGACCAGCACTAAAGTGAGGCAGAGGGAGGTTTAAATAGAAAGACTAACAGGTGAAATGCATCTGACTGAATAATTACTAACAGGTGTGACTGACTGCAAGGAGAGTGGAGTGAAGGCTGAGTGGAAGGGAAGGAGGAAACTAAAATTTAACAAATTAAAACCCAAACAAGGTGGAAAAACTGAGAATAATAGTAAACCAAAGCCGAATCAAAACTAAACCATGACAAAAATAATACGACCATTGTAAAAACTGTAGTATTGTCTAATTATAATATCAATATACCTTTTCACAAATTTAACATACATAAAAAATACAACTCACTATAAAGTGAGTTGAGCTTGTTGCTCTGAAAGGAGATGGTCCCATCTAGGGGAAATGGGAGAATGTGACACCCGAAGTGTGTTATGTCCTGTCCACATTGTGCAGCTTCTCACGGCAAATGTCTTTAGTGGCTGGCAGGACCAATTATTCACCAAAAGCGAATGGCTTCTTAGTCTTTGCAGTCTGGTATAAAATGATTCACGGCCCAGTACCAGTCTGTGACCCAGGAGTTGGGAAACACTGCTTTAGAGTGTCATGGTCAGAAGGAAAAAAATAAATAAATAAATTTTGTGTGACAATTATGCCAAAACACTGTTAAGTCAGCTTAAGAGTGTGAGAGCAGGGAAATAAATTTCCAGAAATAAAACACAGGTATCAAGCTTACCCCCGAGAACTTATTTAGACCAGTTTAAGCCTTATTCAGGCCCTATCTGTATGCAAGACCTTAAAACCGACCAAGCACGGCCACATAAACCATGATGGATGGTCACCGTCACCGTTTCCAGCAGCATGAAGGAGCTTGACAGCTGAGGATGATGGATAACAAAGGAGCGCTTTAGTGTCATGTTTTTGGCTTTGTGAAGAACAGGTGAACCGACTCAGACGACTACACACACATTTATGATTCAAGGGCACCAAAGCATGGCAGGGAGACGCACAGAGGTGCTCCTTCTCCGTTTTTTCCCCCCCTTCCTCAGTCTTTTATGTTTCTTTCAGCAGCAAAGGGTCAAATATCATTTTTTAATTTTGCGGGAGGTTATGGTACATGCTATTCAGCAAATAACTACAGTTTTTAATAGCATCACTGTTCTCCAGTTGCATTCAAAAGTGATAAAATGAGAAGAGTACCAAACATCTTGCAAATGCACACAAGTTGGACATCGTAAATGTTTACTGCTCCCTATTAAGTGGAAAAAGTCTCCCGTGGGATTGATGACGGCGTGCGGGTTTCTTAATTGCAGCTTTTGTTTATTTGCCATTATAATTTGTTCAGGATCATGTATAATAAGGAGCAATGTATTGCTTAACTTTGCTGAATTTGGAACATTACAAGATCTAGTTTTGAAAATAGGGTTTAAAAGTTATTCCTTTGATCTAAATCAATAAATCTTTTAAACTATAAATGTGCTACGTTCCATTAGGGAATTACTTGGGGAACGTTTGGTGCTGTCTCTGATCACTGTGTGGGGAAAGCTTGTATAAATAAACCCCATCAGTACTTTCAGTTATACAGTCGTAGTTTGTGCCTCTGAATTCACATAAGAAGGCTTTTATGTCTTTTCTTACATTCTTTTCCTTTATTTACATTCTTGTGAGCTGCTAAATCTGAACTATAGACTGTTGAAAGGGAGGGGCATGACCGACTACAGAACATAAACGTAAATATTTGTGAGCAGAGGTGATGTTGCACCTTGTGTATGATGAAGACTGAAAGTAGTAACACCAAACACTTCCATAAAATAGATGGTCACTGTTTTAGTTAAATGAAGTCAAGAAAATATGACGATGACATTTTTAAACAGTTTCCAGCAGCTTTTAGCAGCAAAAGAACCGTTAGCACAGTTAGCATAGCTAACACCTGCTTCTGTGTATTTTATGGGTTGGAAATGTTCCTTACTTGTGTCAAACCCTGTAAAGAGACTGCCAGCATTTTCAAATCCCAACAGCTTCATTCGTCTGAAAGCTCAGATGATTAAAATAACGTTTCCTGTCGTCCAACAGGAAGGTGAGCCTTTATGCTAGCCTTCCTGTTGATTATCTACAAACTAATGACTTCTCTCCTTACTTGTTTGCTTTTTATAACATGTAACTCTCAAAAGGTTTTCACAAAACATAACGAATAGCTGACTAATATTTTTTCCCTCTGTCAACGAACGCTAAAATATCCTACAGTGCTGAGCTTACCACGCTGATTACTCATTATTGTCAATAATTTAGTAAACTTGGGAATAAATTAACAGTTTTCAAACGCTGTGACTGTGTGTGACTCTTTGCGGCCGTTAAAGCGTTTGTTTTACGGGAAGGATATCAGGGCTTGGATGTGTGAGTCACGACGGGAGCGAGGCCTTCATAGAGGGTATCGAATTTGAGATGTACGAAATGCCTTGTGCTGCGCGTGTCAGACGCTTCTGTTTTCAGCCCCCGACTCTTCCTCCTCGCAGCCCCTCCACAGCAAACAACCGAGGAAGTGCCAGAGCTGCAAAGTAGACACAGCGGATTACTCCGCTTGTTTGCTTTGGATCACTCGGACCATCAATCACGTTTTTTTTTTTTTCTGCAAAATGACTTCGGCGGCGCTGTAATAAGTTAGATTAGCGCAAGCATAAAATATCCAGATTGCCAAATTGCCACTGGAGTTAATGACAGTGATTTACAGTTCTGATGTAGAGAAAGTGAGCGCTTGTGAATGTTTTTTTTTTTTTTTTTTCCTCCCAGCTCTCGAGGAAGCCTAATAAAACTAAATGTCAGTAAACAGAAGGGCCCACTCAGACTGAGCCGCAGACATATTTAAAGTGCCGTTATCGTTTGTGAATATTTTTTCTTCTTTTCTGTGTTTTTGCACAGATGGACCACGGCCGTCCCAGAAGGAGATCATCTCGCTCAGAGCCTTCATGCTCCTCTTCCTCAAACAACTCATATTGAAGGTAGAGGGAGACAATGTGATTATATTCATGGCATAGTTTAAAGCTGTGGGAAATCACTTTACTTCTTTGATGTTCTCAGTTGTTTCCCCTCCCGGGTAGTTTTCACCCTAATCTGAAATATGTGGAAAATGGCATTAAAGATGAGCAACGTCAATGGAGCACTGTAGCGTGTGTGTGTGTGTGTGCGTGTATGTGTATGTGTGTGTGTGTGTGTGTGTGTGTGTGTGTGTGTGTGTGTGCGTACGCATCGATTTTTGTTCCTTCTTCTCTGTCAAGTCATCCGAGGTTAATAAGAAGTGAAAACAACTGACGATCTTTGTGAATCTATTCTTTTTCCCAGGACCGAGGCGTGAAAGAGGACGAGCTGCAGAGCATCCTCAACTATCTGTTGACCATGCATGAGGTACAGATGTTTTTTTTTTTTTTCTTTATTAAAGTAGAGTCCCAGGGAGGGCAAAAGAGGGACACAAAGGGGGGATGCTGAGAGCTTCAGTGGAGCTGGTGGCAAAGTATGCGCTATAATCTGGGGGCTGGAGTTATGGTCCACTTAAACGAGCGAGAGCGTGAGTCAGCTTCAGCGCGGTGACAGCATAAAAACTTGCGCAACAATGGGCTGAACAGAACGTACTCCTCTGTAACAATTATATCTATTCTTGCTCTGAAATACCACCTGCTCCTCCGCAATTCCCCCCTCCGTGTCCACCCCTGCAACTCTCTCTTTGTCCTCCTAGCCCTTTATTCGTCTCTTCCCCCTCCGGGCTTTTTCCTTTTTATTCCCCTTCCTCCTCCTCCTCCTCCTCCGCCGCCGCCTCATCTGTTCACCTTTGCTTTCTTCTCCCTACGTAGGATGAGAATATACACGATGTGCTCCAGCTGTTGGTGGCTCTTATGTCTGAGCACCCGGCATCCATGATCCCTGCTTTTGACCAGAGAAATGGCATCAGGTGAGTGCAGCCCACGCATGCATGCTCATATAAAAAGAAATGCTCCTGCACCGAATACTGACATTTTTGTATTTACTTAAATTCATCCTTAGACTTTTACTAGTTAACGTACAGTTGAAGCCTGTTATTAATAAACACAAAATGCACAACCTTTTTTTCCTCACTTTTACTTTCATAAGTGAGTTTGGATACTAAACACATTTTTATTTGCTGAATGATGGCATAATGACAGCAATAACCTTAAACACACACACACACACACACACACACACACACATATATATATATATATATATATATATATATATATAGATAGATAGATAGATAGATAGATAGATAGATATATGTTTCCAGAAGTCTCACCCTTTGCCATAATCTAGGCCCATTTCCTCCTGACAGAACTGGTGTAACCCAGTCAGGTCTGCTCACAACTTTTCTATGGCTATGTTTACACTGCGGGGAAATGCGACCCAAATCCAATATTTTTGCCCATATCTGTCTTTTTTGTTGCAATTCTGATTCCTATTGACCCCTCTAAAAAATCAGATTTGGGCCACTTCCATAAGTGGTGCTAATTCAAATACGTTTCAGATTTTTTTTAAAGTGTCCGCAGTCTGAACAGTCGTGTCGCATCTTATCCGTCCTTCACGTTATTCTCCTGTCTCTCACTACACATCAAGATGCAGTATTAGCAGTTAGCTTTCCATAAAAGAGCGTTATTAATTGCCTAGCAGCTTTCTAATTATAGCAATGAGAGATGCCGGCCAGTATCCACGTTTTTTTTTTTTTTTAACAAAACTTTATTGAACACTTCTAGAAACAATTACATTCACCATTACTTCCGCATACAACGCACTGCTCTGTGACGTCTCCTTCTGTTATTGGCACATCCTGTATGCTTTGCGACCTTGAACCGTTCAGGTAGCAATATGATGGTTGGTCACATTTAATAGCAGTATGAACGGCCACCTCAAAAAAAATCTGACTTCAGCAAAAAAAAAAAAAAAAAAATTGTAATTTGTAAAATGTAGCCTTTCCGCTCATATGGTACAGGAGTTAATTGGCCACGGAGAATGACATTCTCTCAGCAGCTTCAGCCAGCATCTTCACAGGGTCTTTTGTTTTTATTCTGGGGGGTGATTCTTTGGCACCAAAACATCACCATCTCTGGGACTCGGAGTCCCCTCCCTAAATAGTATAACTGGACCTTTGCGTTTATACTGGTGTGTAATTGTTATAGCAGAGAATGTGGCGTTTTCAGATAGTTGGTATTTTTTCATCATTTATTTTTCTCCATAATGTTACGCAGGGAAGCTGTATGTTTTGAGGTGTTGCTTTGAAACACCTTGACAGGAGTGCCTCCATGTAACTCCAATTTTGTGAATTAATTCATCAAAAGCTGACAAATCTGTGGTATCCTCATCTGGGCTTTCCTAAATTGTTAAGCTGAAAATCGTTGGGTATTAACCACAGTTCAAACTAAACATCTAACTTAAGATTTTGAAAAAGGTAAGAAAATGCTCCCGCTCTCATTATTCTGGCATTTAACAATTAAAAAGTATTTTTAGTATTCCCAGCTGATCTAAAACAGCAAATAATTAGTCTGATTTAATTTCAGACAGTGAGGGAAAAAAGGTGTTTACTCTTTTTGTGTACTATATATAAATATCTGGTTTTTACTTTAGATTTCAAAACGTAGCCTTATTCTCCGATTTAACCATTTATGTTATGCGTCCGCTGATCAGAGAGCATGTTCTGTCCTCATGCGGCGGATTTTTGCAACATTAACATGTAATCAAACTTATTTTTGCATGCTGAGTAATGATACTTAGGAGAACAGAGCCTTCTGATTACACGAAGACCGACTCAGGCCAACTGTGCGGGTAATTTTTCCCAATGCATAACTCCGCTCTGATGCCTTTTTTAGTTGCCACAGTAACTCGTATTGCTAGAGTAAAATTTGCAAGCCGCGGTGTCTTTTTATGTCTCATTCGTACACCCGTATGGAGAAAACCCTTCCCAAGTCAAACTTGTTGTTTACTGTATTCATAACCAGGGTTTTTTTATGTGCAGTCTACAAAGTAAGGAGTTAGATGTTTTTCTTTTCCAAGTCTTAATTAAGGAGAAAAATTGTATATATTGCCATGTTTTCATGACGTCTTTTTAATCTTTTTTGGTACACCTCAAACGAATCGACTGTTGACAGAATCCCTAGATAAATTGACTTATTTTATAACTTATTTACTAAAAATAAGTAATGCTGCTCCTGTTTTAGCCTCTAGACTTTCTTACATTAGGGTTTTAAACTGGACCTTTTAATACACTCCCAACTCGGGAGCCAAAATAATCTGTTGTCTCAAGAGTTTTGGAGTATAATTATAAATATCCAGTTGGGCAAAAATTGCTGTAAAAATTCTGGAATTGGAATCTGGTAAACTATGTAATGCAAAAACATTAACTATTCAGTATTTGTTTTTGTTTTAGGCTGCGGCTAAGGTTTTAGAGTTTAATCCCCGTGTGTTTGTTGTTGTTACAGGGTCATCTGCAAGCTCCTGGCCTCGAAGAGTGAAAGTATACGGGTTCAGGCCCTCAAAGTTCTGGGCTACTTCCTTAAGCACCTGGGCCACAAGTAAGTACTTTCCTTCCTCTGTTTTGGCCCGCCGGTCAAGCAAAAAGGGACATTGTGAGATAGAGATGCATCAATCTAAGCCTTGTGGCCATTTTCCGATTTCTCATTTTCAGCAAGCTTTGACCAGTCGATACCAATCTTAGCCTGTTCCGATTTCTCGTTAACAACTCTGTTATGCGATCAGCATAGAAAGTGGGTTTTTCTAGTCTTCCTGTCATGAGTGGTCATTAGTTATTATTAGGAGCAGAGATGTATGTTAGAGGGCAGTCACTGTAAATCGAGTTCTGTTGTTTTTAAACAAAGACGAAACAATTCCGGAGTTTTATTTATTTCATAAAGGTTTTTATTGTCTTAAGCTTTATATACTGAAGATTAGTGCAGATGGCACTGGAAAATAGCAGTTTCACTGTGGATACTAAGCACATTGAGTCTTAATAATAACTCTGTGATTTACAAAAGATTGCCAGCATTTACAAATCCAGCATGTTCCAATAAAGAGAAAACTTAAAATTAGAAAACAGAAAGATTTTGCTGTACTTGGCCTTCCTATTATGCACTGAAAGTGTTATCCTCTCTCACTTCATTGTACCCTGAACAAGTTGCTTAACATGTGATAGAAAGTTCAGTTGCCTTTATATTGCTTTTTGCATATCTGTGACTTTCTTTTAACCACTTCACTGATACTGAGAATAGCTATATATAATAACATTAAGTCTTCTTCCTTCTGTAATAGCATCCACACTGAAGAGGGTTGTAGTCAGTGACACTTATCTTGGCATATCTGCAGATTCCAGGCACCAGCTGGTTTATCTGTGCATTTATAGATATAAGGGTATACATTTTCTTCCAAAAAACTCATGTTTCTTTCATTCACAATAAAACACATGCACACACAAATGTTGCATAAATGCTAAGAAGCTGGGAGCACTGGAAACCTATAAAGCAACTACAGAACTGCAGCACTGCACTCCCAGAAAGCCTTATAAGATCTATTTGTTGGGGTTTGTGTGCTGATCTCATTGTCATCATCGTGTCCAGGCGGAAAAATCATTGTGACAGCATGCGCTCGGAGGGAGGGGAAATCTTCATGAGGAGCTACGAATGCTGGTGGGGGGATTAAGTCATCCCATGTGACATGGACGCCACTCTATGTGTCGCAAAGGCTACCGTGCTGCACCTGAGCCCTACTCAATCAGTCCCCTACCTACCTAAAATCTGCTCCCACCACACATCTTATGGATATTTGCATATTTTTGCAGTATTTAAGACAATTTTCTAAGCACAGTACATCAGTATGACCAAAAGCACAACCCCATTGTGAATTTACAAAATATTTAAGAAGTTATGTTTTTATTATGTGTAATACATAATGAATATTCACCTTATTGTGCTAGGTCAGGGTTAATTAGTAATGATGACAAATTAAAGCAGTGTTACAGTTGGAACTGTAAGTATTACATTCACAATGAACAATTGTTTTACATTTACAATTCAAAATAACCTGATTGGAGGTAAAAAAAACAACAACAACAACCAAATGCTAAATTGTACCACCATTTATCAACTTAAAAAATCATTTCTGCACCAACTACCTGACCCATTTGCTGAAAACAGCACCACATCTTGTCATGGCATATCTTATGTCTTCAAGAAATATGAGAAAGCTAGACAAGTTGGGGATTTGGAAAGCACAGCATCTGAACACCATCTCAGTTAACACCTCTCTGAAAGGCACCTCATGGGTGTGAAAATAGAATTTTATGCCTGTCAAACAATGTTATCTTTAACTCTTTTTTGTAGATGCAGCTAAAAAAAATAAAAAATATATTATGCAATTACTAACAAAGTGGCAGAAATTACATTTTAAGGTCATTTGCTTATTACATTACCGTTAAATGCTACGATTAGCTTTAATCCTCAGGTAGATTTTATGTCGCCTCACACATTTATTGGCACCTTGGTTGTAAAAAAAATCCTTACAATAAATTAGTCTTTGATTGTATTGGCCGAACTGACAAAGAGAAAAATACTCTTAGTGTTGTTGATGCTGAGGGTATTTTCTATTAAGAGCTGAAATTATACCCCAAAACCGTATGGCAATATGTTTAATGTCTTAATTAAGCCAAACCTATAAGTAAAAGAGAATTCAGCACCCATTTAGAAAAACAATTTAAAAGTGTCCTCGCCTGTATGGCTAAAAGTAGACAAGATCAGACTTAGAAGAAGTGTTAATATCATTTATGGAAGTATGTGCCTTGAACTCAGATGATGAATTATTTTGTTTTCGTTGTTATTGCTACTGCTCATTGCATGAATCAAGGCGCTTCCCTTTGCCTGTCACACAGCTGATGAAACAATCAAAGGATTATTCTATCTTATATTATAAATCGATTCCCCACAGATGTCCAAGTTTTACAAAGTTCTGCATTTGAAAGTGGATTTGATGTTATTCCACAGTTCCACAACTGTAAATCTCTGGGTAGAGTTAGTTACCTTGCAGCCTGAGGGTCGTGGGTTCGATTCCAGCTTCTCATTGTCTCATGGGCCCTGGGCAAGGCACTTAACCCCCAGCTTGCCTACAAATGTACTGAAGCATGAATGTGTGCGGTCTGGTCAGTTTGAGTGGGTGAATGTGGCTATAGTGTCAAATGGCTTTGATTGGTCTAGCGCTGAATGAATTCAGTCCATTTACCGTTTATGACCGTCGTAATGGTCCTAAATAATATGCAATGTTGTTTCTGTTCCCCCTGCAGGAGGAAGGTGGAGATCATGCACACGCACAGTCTGTTCACACTGCTGGGAGAAAGACTGATGATGCACACCAACACGGTCTCCATCACCACCTACAACACGCTGTATGAGGTAGGTAATTGTGGGACGGGATCTCATTTCTCAGCATTTCCATATAGATTTGCATAATCTCTCATGATTATGCCAGAATAGAGGGGATTTGTATGCTATTAAAATGGCGCCCACTGTACTTCTGCCAATACAGATTCTGACAGAGCAGGTGTGCACCCAGGTGGTTCACAAACCCCACCCTGAGCCCGACTCTACTGTCAAGATCCAGAATCCCAGTAAGTAGTGAAGCTTCTGTCTGCCGTTCTTTCCTTTTGGGTAATGCAAACAAACAAAGTCTGGACTGAAAATCAACTCTGCTGCCATCTCTCTCTGTTGCTGATTTCCCTCACACGTCACTCATAATTTTCTTCCTCTCTTTTCTTTCTGCTTCCTCTGATCTCTCGTTGTCTCGTTTTCCTCTTTACCCAGTGATTCTGAAGGTGGTGGCTACCCTGTTGAAGAACTCCTCACCCAGTGCTGAGCTCATGGAGGTCCGGAGACTCTTCCTCTCCGACATGATCAAACTCTTCAGTAATAGCCGTGAAAACCGACGGTAAAAGAACAACCAAATCCTTATTCTTGCATCCCCCCCACCCCACATACCTTTTTTTGTTTTTGTTTTTAACAAGTGATTATTTTTAAGATTAATCACATGCTACAAAGCAGCTCATGTAACCTTTTTTTTTTTGCGTTTATGCACCAGCTGCCTGTTGCAGTGCTCGGTGTGGCAGGACTGGATGTTCTCCCTCGGTTACATCAACCCCAAGAACCCGGAGGAGCAGAAGATAACTGAAATGGTGTACAACATCTTTAGGATCCTTCTCTACCATGCTATCAAGTACGAATGGGGGGGATGGAGGGTCTGGGTGGATACCCTCTCCATTGCACATTCAAAGGTGAGTGAAAAATGGACACTTGAGGCCTTCAATGTCATTTTTTGTTTGCAAAAAAAAAACATTACTGTACCGAACTGAATAAGTTTCAGTTTACTTGTCTAGCTGCATTTCAAAATAAATGCCATCTCAAGGTCATTTAGAGAGATTCATATCCTATTATATGGAATCCAGTGTGGTTGTATTTCTTGGAAAGAAAAGCAAGAGTTAATGGCATCAGTAGCCCTGTCAATGATATTGCCTGGAAAGAAAACACAGCTAAAACTCTTATTCACAGAAAAAAAGGAGTACTTTCTAAGGGGAAAGAAAAACATTAGGATTACCAACAGCTCCTACCAGCAGGCTATTACTAGCAATTATAATACGTTCTTATATGTTTACTGATATTCTCTAAGCAAAAAAACAAATTAAAAAAACCCAATACGTATTTTTAGCGATTGTTAGTTAATATTCTCAGATTTTATCAGTTTTTTATTTTTCAACTTTTCTTGTAAAATTGTGTTGATTTTGTGGATGTTACCCTTATTGCTCCTGTTTTTGTTCATGCCACCTGACTATGATGAACTACAGGTTCCCCCTCAGGGGTACCTTGTGATTATGGATGTGGCGGGAAGCTACTGTCAGTTCACGTCTTCTGATCGCGTTGCCAATTATATCCCACCATTTGTCACAGGTGACCTATGAAGCCCACAAAGAGTACCTGGCTAAGATGTACGAAGAGTACCAGCGTCAGGAGGAGGAAAACATGAAGAAGGGAAAGAAAGGCTCCGTCTCCACGATATCTGGTCTCTCGGCCACGCCGGCCCCAGTCGTCAACGGCAATCTGGAGATAGAGGACAACTCTCAGACGCAGACCCCTGAAAGCGAAGCCGAGTATGGGGAAGGGGCCGGCGGGGACTCGCGCAACCTTCTCGCCGAAGGTGCGGTGAAGAGGCCGAACGGCGAAGCTTTGACGCCCGGGGAGCAGAATGCCGGTCCAGGAGTGAGAGTGGAAGTCCACGACCTCCTGGTGGACATCAAAGCTGAAAAGGTGGAAGCCACCGAGGTGAAACTGGATGACCTGGACCTGTCTCCAGAGGGCCTGAGTGGAAGCGTGGGCGGCAGTGGTGGTGGGGTAGGAATAGAAAACGGACCTCTTGTAGAAGTGGATTCTCTCTTGGACAGTTCCTATTGCTCTGTTGTTCCCAACCTTAACGGGAATCTGGCATCCAAAGACGACACGGCGGGCTCAGGTGTGGGAATCGGAGCGAGCCTGGGGCTTTCGGGAGTCAGCATGGAGGAGGACGGGAACATGGGTCCTCTCATCACATTAGCCGATGAGAAAGACAGCGTTCCAAGCAACAATGGATTTCTCTTCAGCAAGGTAGGACCTCGTGAATGCTCTCTCTGAATTAATGAAATCGTCTCGTTGGAGCTTCGTCCTTCCTCTTCTGGCCTAGAATGAATTCATCAATCTTGTTGCTATGACTTTTGATTTTTATGCATTCTACTTTCCCTAAATCAAAGCCATTCCTGCAGACTTTTCCTAATGTACTGTTTATTTGCTCCAGGTTGACGAGAAGCTGCTTCCAGCTCTGGCATCCACAGATCCCCTTGTTCTTCCAAATCCGGACCAGCCCGTCCCGTCGGGCGTGGTCCCTGCTCACTCCGCCACCAGCGCCAGCGATGACCTCAGCCTGCTGGCCCACATGACCAGCTGTGACTCCGACTTAACACAAACCCAAAGCCACGCCACTGGGAAACTCCCCGAGGACGGACCGTTCAAGATCCAGAGTCCTCTGGCTGACATCAGCTCCATCGCCGAAGCAGAGAGCCAGAACCAGCTCCAAGGAACAACCAGACCCGAATTCCCGGAGGGGGAGAGCGCGTCTGGGCCAGAGGGAGAGACTGCAGGGCTGAAGACTGGGGGAGACACAGCCAGTACCACTTCTGATACGGAGAGGTCAGATGATGGGAAGGACAAGGACACAAAGAAGATCCAAACTACAGCCACCACCCAGGTAGGTTTGAACTCTCCAAATGCACATCAGCTGCTTCGCCCTCAGAATCTATAACGCTTCTGTGAAACTTACAGTACGTCCACTCCTCATAGACGCTAATCCCATTAATGTCATGCTCATTATTGTCTCTTAATGATGTACTTAAGCATTTCTTTTGTCATGGTTTAATCATCCTACTAGACAGAACTTCAGTAAATAAAAAACAAGATGTGGGGGCACAGGTTTCAGTTGTTTGTGGATTTTCTCTAACCCACACAGTGTCATACAGCCTCAGTTATATGCATACAACCCCTTTTGTATCTGAATAAATGCTTATTGTGCCGATCAAAGCTTTTGACATGATTCCGGCTGCATATTTGATTACTTTTCCTCTACAAGAAATAGTGGAGTTTATTTAAATGTGTTGGTTTCCTGGCATTGACCCAAATTACAATAACTTTCAAAGTTTCCATTCAAGGTCGCTCTGTATGCCTTTAGCATGATGCTGCCACCACCGTGCATTGCAGTTGCTATAAGTACTGTTGGGCTTGAAAGCCTCACCTTAACTCTTCCCCACACATCCTTTGGACAGCAACTCGGGTGCTCTGGCATTTTCCATTTTTTTTTTTAACTACTTCAGCTTTATTGTTTAATGGTTGCTGCTGAGCAAGCATCATTAGCAAGTTTCTCTCATGCGAGAGTAATAGTTTGGTTGAAATGAAAGACCAACTAGACGTAACTGGGCGCTCCAAGAGGTTAGCGATCCCAAACGCATATCAAAACTGATTTTTGGTGGCTTCCCGAACGGCACTACCTCAATCGGTTTGGAAATGTATGGAATCCTATTAAACGCGGGGTCCGCTCCAGGAAACAAGCAAATTTAAATGAACTCTCTCAATCCATTGGGAGTCATTTCAGTACCCTGCTCATGCCTACAAAAATCATGCAAGCTGCACTGGGACATTTATGCAAATATTATTGGGGATGTATAATTAAGAACCTGTGTGGATGAGACACACTTTGGAGAAAAGAAAAAGAAAAATCATAATTTGCTTTTAAAATTGAATAAAGTTGTTTGCTGTGTGATTATTCTATCCTGGATTCAAAAGCACCAATGAGTCAGACTTCCATGCTGAGGATGATTATAAGCTTCTGACTGGATTTGAAGAGT
Source organism: Fundulus heteroclitus (assembly GCF_011125445.2). NCBI lineage: Eukaryota > Metazoa > Chordata > Actinopteri > Cyprinodontiformes > Fundulidae > Fundulus > Fundulus heteroclitus. The sequence continues at coordinate 18,156,271 of NC_046371.1, forward strand.
TAGTGATATGATTTACAAGATGAATTTGGCTGATGAGTAGTCGGTAAACAAAATGAAAAAAAGTCCAAACACTGTGTAAACCGTGTTTGGACTTTGTACTCAGAAATGTGTTCCCTGCAAATCTGAAAAAAGGAACTGAGCCAATCTTCGCCAGCCAGCTTTTCTAATCTGCCCGGCGTGATTGTGCGTCTGAGGAAAATGAAAGCGCAGACGTCACTGAGAGACGCACCGTTAACCTTTCAGGCGGCCTCTCCTTCGCAGGCCTTGCACGGCCGCACCGCCGCCCAGCTGGAGCGGGACCTGCGCGTCGACCTCGGCTTCCGGGGGATGCCCATGACGGAGGAGCAGCGGCGTCAGTTCAGCCCCGGCCCGCGCACCACCATGTTCCGCATCCCCGAATTCAAGTGGTCCCCGATGCACCAGAGGTTGCTCACCGACCTGCTCTTTGCGCTGGAGACGGACGTGCACGTATGGAGGAGGTGAGCCGGGCCACGTGAGCTGTGTGTGCCTCCGCTGCGCAGAAGTAGGTCAGCTGCGCTAAGTTTACGTTTCCTGCCCTTTTTTTTTCCCTTTTTGTTTCAGCCACTCCACCAAGTCAGTGATGGATTTCGTCAACAGCAATGAAAACATCATCTTTGTGCACAACACCATCCACCTCATTTCTCAGATGGTGGACAACATCATCATCGCCTGTGGAGGCATCCTCCCTCTCCTGTCAGCTGCCACCTCCCCCTCTGTAAGTGGCTCTTTCCTGCCCCCGTGTGGTAGCAAAGGGGAACTGCGGATCATTGGGGAAAGAAAACAAAAAAAAAACGGGTCTTTTCCCGCAGTTTTGCTTGTTAGTTCTTAAGCAATAAAAGGATAAGAGATCAAGTATTTGCATAAGTTTGAATGCTGTATTTGTCACAATGTTCTATTTGGTTTAATTATCAAATTGAGCATTTGTCAAGGAGTTAGGATGGCAAGAACGTGAATTCTTCTCATCAGTAGATTAACCGTTAATCTAACACAGCTTTTTATTCTTTCCTTTAACTTGGCTCTAATCGTTTTTTTTTTAAAAAAAATAACAATTTGATTTTATAATTCAGTGATCTTTTTATTTCTACCATCTATATATTTTAATCTTTTGTTTCCTCTCTGTGTTGCGTGTGTTTTGCGTATTTTCTTGTCTTTCTTTGTCTCTGTTTTTGTCTGTTTTGCATGCACAGAGTTCTAAGAGTAGTGCCAACACTGTAAGTTACAGTTTCTTCCTCTTTTTCTACTCTGTTATTTCTTATGCTTTAGTTTTGAATTATCATTGTGAACAACACTAACCCATGCGTGTCTGACATCCATAGTGTTTTATTCCGCTGTGCTTCTGTGCTGCTGATCAAATCACCAATATAGGTTATTTGCTGCGGTCAGACCTTTACCCGTTTGTATCGAAACGCTTTCTTGATCAATAAATGAGGAAAGGGGAAACATAATAGGAGGAATGTGGAGAGAATTGTCAAAAATAAATACGTTGTGGTGAAGCCTTTTTTTTTTTTAAACAGATCAGATAAATAGTTCTGGTCAGATCATTGGAATTAATGTCTTATTAATTTTGGGCTTTTAATTATTTATTTGAAAAGCTGTATTTCTGGGGTTGGCCCATAATGCAACTTATTAACACACTGATCCCTTTTTGAAGAACAGAAAACTTAAGTATGAATATATAATGGATTTTCTTTCATAAATACAGAATCAAGTTTTTACATAAAGCTTCAAATGTATACATACACGAACTCTGATGTTTGGATGATTGCTGTTTGATAAATTTCACCTCAGCTAAATATTTTTGTGACCATTAACAATGGCTGCCCTTGTTATAGATGGCTGGTGCGGTTTCCTTAGGTTTGACATCCTAAACTTAGCTCTTCCAAACACAGATGCTGTCATTGTGGTTAAGAAGGCATTTGGCTTGTCTATATAACCAGATGCACTGTTTAGTTCAGAGCCGGGGTCTCTATCCTCACCAGCACCATCTCAGTCCATGTTGAGGAGAAACTTGATTCACTCTAGGCAGACGTGCTGGTGTCCCAGCAGCTTCCAGTTTATAACCTGCATGAACCTTTGTGGTTCCTGGGGGGCGAGAGTCAGGTTCAGGTGGCTAAAACTGGAACGCGGTTCTGCGTGTGTTTGGAAGAGACAAAGTGAGGCTTTTAAACCTAAAGACATTATACGGTGGTGGCAGCATAATGCTGAAGGTCTTGCTTAACTACTTCTGAATCAACAGGTAGATGGTTGATTAGATATTTAAATAGGAAGTAGAGCTGGACAATGAATTGCATTTGTAATATATAATCACAATTCTAAAAGTTGCGATTTCCAAATAGCCGTGGCCTGCAGTTTTTTGGCTATATAACGATGAATGGATAAAAAAACACGTCCTTTAGGTATCGCTAACATGTTTAAAGTGGGTTTGCCTCCACATGGAAGGGAAGAGAGTCGCAGCAGTGAGATACTCTAATATTATTATTTGTTTGGGAGTTTATATAATTTTTAAAAAAAAATTTTTACCAGAAACTTTCAGGAATCTCATCTCAAACTGTTTAATACATAGACTTGTTTGTTGGTTGCACTTTATGTTCAACAAGGATCGATGTCCAACTCAATTAAAAGCTATTCTCTTGTATATTAATATTATGATTAATAAAAACTCTTACATTTCTTGTTTTAAGTAGTCCTTGTTTACAAACATCTTTATCTACAGGCCATTTCTGTTGCTTGTGGTTAATGCAGAGAAAAGTATAAATTAAATTGCAATCGCAATTATGGTTGAAATATATCACAATTTTCATTTTTGGCAAAATCGTACAGCCCTAATAGGAAGATGATCAAACACACATCAAAACTGTTTTTTAAGTGTATAGGCTAGGCTAATAATTAACTTCTGGACTCATTGGAAATCTATGAGCTATAGCTAAAAGTCAGATCTGTAGTAAGAAACAGATCAATTTATATAAATCCTACAAATTCGGTCTGAAAAGTAGACACATCCAGCCAGAATTATTAAACAAAGCTTATTTGATGGCTACAAAAAGTGTGCAGCTTATATGGAACTTGTTGAGGGGCATTTATCTAAGTAATATTTGAAGTGTAATACAAATACAGTAAGATATATTAGTTAACTTTAGTAAACAGGATAAAGAAAACATGCCATAGAAAACGGCTCTTATTATGATCTGTTTATGCCGTGCAAAAGGTGTATTCATATATTTAACCCAGCATGTATAATTTACATATTAGGTATTATAAATTTAACTCATTCACTTCTGAACCAACGTTATGTGTTTCAGGATCAGTCCATGCTAACTTGCACAAGGGTTGAAATAAACTATTGAAAGTCCAAACTTAATATGACCGTCATGCTGTGTGTGTACATGTCTGACCTGGACTGTAGTGTATTTTCTAGAAGAGAGAGAACAAGAGTGTTTTAGACAGTCTTCGAGAGCTGCTTTTGCTAAGAATGTCCCGTTTGTATCAACACCAAAGAAGGCAGGAGGAGCCGGACCCCAGAGGGGTTCGAAGGGAGAGGAAGTGACCCCCGTTCCTGGGGGAGGAGGCGCCGGGGGAGAGGTGCGTACCGAGCCTGAGACTCTCATCATCACCAGAAGAACTAAGAGCACCAACCAAAGCACTTCTGTCCTCACCCTGTGTCTCTGTTCTTCCTCAACTGTCTGTGCTCTGATGAGCCCTCAGATGCGTGCACTTTGTCGACTCCCCACAGATCTGCACACTCTGCTTACAGAAGCAGTGAAACAGCAAACCAGACACTTGGTTTAAAGCGCTGAAAGGCTGCAGTTAACTTGTATACAAATATATATATATCACATTAGAACTCTGTGTGTTTTGGGATTAAAGCAGACCTGGTTTAAAGGTCACATCACAAAGGTAAATTCAAGTGACAAGCTTAAGTCCAAGCCACGTTGCTGCTGTCCCAATGCTACTGTTACCATAACCTGTGCGTCATCAGGCTGCATTTCCTGTGTGTTGTGGAGAGCACTTTATGTTGCCAGATTGCATCATCTTGATTTCTCAGCATGACACCGAAGGTTGCTCTTCCTGTTTGTTGCTGCAAACAGCCATGACCGATTTAGCCACGCTGGTCCAAGGCCCAGCTCTCCCCAGAGGCGAATTCTCGATAGAAACCATCGTTTTCACCGTCTCTCCTTATCTGCAGAGAGAGCTTCCTTTTCACTGTGTTTACAGCCTGGTTATTCGCAGGTCGACTCGTAAAAACGTATGTGTGTCTTTACCGTTTCCCCCCCCCCCCTTCCCAGACGGAGTTGGAGAACATAGAGGCGACGCAGGGCATGTCCTCGGAGACGGCGGTCACTTTTCTTTCCCGTCTGATGGCGATGGTGGACGTTCTGGTGTTTGCCAGCTCGCTGAACTTCAGCGAGATCGAAGCAGAGAAGAACATGTCGTCGGGAGGCCTAATGAGGCAGTGTCTCCGCCTCGGTGCGTGCCGCTTTAAAATATTCAGCATTGATCCGAGTCTAAGCCGCTGCGTTCGCGGGTGACAGTTCAGACTTGATTTAGGCTTTAAGGCCTACTTCTGCATATAGCTAGTATCAGTAGTGCTTTTCATTCTTTAAATTTCAAAAGGTAATTTGTATCACTTTACTTTGAAATTGAAGCAAAAACACATTTTTATTAAGAGACACAAAAAGAAATTGGTTGTTGATTAAATTCTACCAATTTTAAACTTGACCAGCTTTTTGTAATTATATTACTGCCTCTTGGCCAGGACTCCTTGGGAAAATAGGTTTTTTAATCTCCTGGTTAAATAAAGGTTAAATTAAAAAAAATACTTACCATATGTGAGCACTGGCAGACTGGCAATAACATAAATACTCTTTGGTGTGGAGGTTTATTGAGTCAATACGACTCAGCTACTTTCAGAATCATTGAGGTCTTTACAAATAAAGCCAAAGAAAGCACAGATTTATGAGAAGCGATTTTAAAACGTGTCGACCCAGGTCTGTGGTGGCTTCAGACTGTGAAAGAACAAAGTAGAGCGAGAGTTGAGCAGCTGGCAGGAAGGCTAAACGGAGTACAGCAAAGGTGCTCTGCACTTATTGGATGGGGAAATGTTGGCAGCCGGCTGGAAATCTCCTAGTTCAGGTGAGGATCTGTATTCTCTGGAGGAAATGCACAGAGATGTATGTTTTTTTTTATGATGTTAGGTGTGCTGAAGAAAGTTCAAAATGGAAAGTCTGCAACAACTATTTGCGTTAGAATAGTTTTACAGCAACCGTTCTACCACGCAGGCAGTATGCCGTCACCTCTGGACCTAATATAGATGAGTCAAGGCGCTTCATGGGCAGGAAGGCAGGAAAGGAAAATGTTGGAACGCTCTACATATGCTGTAATTCATGAAGTGAAATCAGAGCCAATGGGTATTGGGAGGACAATGCTTTACTAAAAACATACTGGAAATCGGTCGCAGATTTCTGTACAGTGCATTTCTATTTAATTTTATTTTTTTTAGAACCTAAAATTGCTTGTTTTGTATTTTTTGCCTGAGGAGTGAATTTATTAAGAGAAAATGAAATCTCACAGTTCATCTGTAAAATAATTGACAGCTTTCAGTCTAATAAATGTTGATGATTCGGAATTGGTTTCTTTTTAAGTTCTCATCATGAATTAATTACTTGCCGAATACCAGGAAGCTGGGAGGTGGCATTGCTTCATTTAAATAAAGATAAGCCAAAGACCCTCTTGAAACCTGCAGCATGTAATAAACACAGAAACATGAACTAGAGATGCACCGTTTTGATCCTGATGTCAGATCTGCAGTTTCTATATAGCTTTGAGCTGCTGGTATCAATTTTTAAACAATTCTAATGTCTCTTCAATAACTATGAGAAAAAATATTTAAAATGGATTTTCTAGCCACTTGTCCAGGGTGTACCCCGCCTCTCGCCCATTGACAGCTGGAGATAGGGACCAACACCCCTCACGACCCCAATAGGGACGTGTTAGAAAATGGATGGATGGATAGATTTTCTAGCCTACCTGTCTTAATTATTTGTTATTTGTGTCAGTAGTAGAGGCAACGGCATCCCCTGTGTGAGAGAGCATTCGCTGTAAAACAGGTGTTTCACTAACAGAACAAAGAAAGTCTACAGAGTTAACATTTTAAACAGTCTAGCATGTTATATTAGCTCAGTCAGCACAGCTACTATGAAAACAAACGCCCCTGTGGTATATTTCCAAGAGAACCTAGATACATATCACTGTGAGATTTACTTATAGCTGCCCACATTTCAAAATCTATTATGTTCTTAAGCGGAGAGAGATTAAAAGCTTGAAAAATAAAACAGACCAACATTTATGCATTATATTCAGCCTTTCTGTTATCTGCTCAAAGTCTTGCTCTCTCTCTCTTTCTCTTGCAGCTTCGTGGTAGAGAATGCATTTTCCATCCGGATAGCTTTTGACATCTCTGTGCTTCCTCTGACTTCATTTTAAACGCCTCACTGATGCTGAAAATTACTGACTTTAACGCTTGACTCAGTGGCACAATACACATGCAATAGCTTGTTGTAAGCAAAAGCCGGCAGCGCTGACGTATTGTGCATTTGCCGATGAACACCAATCAAGCTGAAAATCTGCAGCCTCTAGTCACAAGCCAATTTCTCAATGCATAAAAATCTGCAGAAATCTACTGAATCCAATATTCTCGTCACCTAAACTTTCATCAGTTTTATTCACGCCAGAGAAGGGCCTAACATTTCATGGTCGTGACCCGGAGCAAACAAGAATCCATCAGTGACTTGTTTAAAGCCTTTAGGGTCTGTTCTCTGTGGCATCTAGTGCACGCTGTGGATGGGAGCAGAGCTGCTCCCGGGTTACATCGCCGATCTAAAGTGCTACCTGCGCTCTGATGCAGAGAAAGTGACGCTTCTTTAAGAAGACTAAGAGAAATATGAGCAGTACATTATAACATTTGCTGTATATTATCACTTCTTTTCACAGTCCTTTCCATCATTTACCTTATAGAGTCCCTCACCAATTAAAGTTAATTAATGAAACATTGTAGATGTTTACAATGTTATGTTTTAATAGATATTCTGTTTTTCTGTGTAAGCATTAAATTGGACGTTTTACCATACAGTTTATTAGTTTTCTTCAAAGTTTCTGTATTACGCCAACTAATTAACCTAGAAATGCATTCATAAGTGCATCTACTCAACTCGGAAGAATAGTACCCATTTAATTACTTTTTTTTTTTTTTTTACAAAAAATTTTCTATTAATAAATAAATGAGAATGATGATGTATGGCAGGCTTATGCTGCTGACAAGTACACACCCTGCTCTGATTGGACAGCTCCTGATTCAGACTCGTTATTCTGCATTTGTATTGCAATGAGATCTGAGACATGATTTCATTGGACTCAGAAACTAATGCCTGTGAGTCATGGAGGTTTTTCATTATTGAAATTTTCCAGAAAGCTAAAATGTCCTTAAGGACACTCATTAAAAAATTGACATTTCTTCTTTTGCTGGTGCACTTTCTTATGCCTTAGTAACATTTAAACATTGATAAGGTTGGGTCAATCAAGACTTTTTTAAGAAGTCACCAAGTGCTGCATTAAACTAAATAACATGAATTATAACACATCAGTTTTTGTTGTTGTTTTCTTATTATTTAGCTGACGAACAAACCGATGCTGATAACTTGTCTTCATTTCAGCTGTAAAAATGTTTGCCGTTTTTATTGCATCCTGCCTCTTGTAGCGTTTTGTAATGGACAAAAAAATGCACACTTGTAGAATGTTTATCTTTGCAAAACATTAAATAAAATGGTTTCAACCGCAGCTTAAAACCACCCTAACCATCATATGACCTTTACCTGTTTTCTCCATGTTACCTTCAGTGTGTTGCGTGGCCGTCAGAAACTGCCTGGAGTGCCGACAACGACAGAGGGATCGAAGTTGCAAGTCTTCATTAACCAGCAGCAAGTCGCAGGACAGCCTACACAGTGCCTCCACTGCCAGCAAGGTACCAAACAGACATTCATCATATTCCCCCCCTGCAGCACACAGGAACATCCACATGTATGACCCAGCGCTTTCTATGTCTTATATCATCAGCAGGATCCAGACAGACTCCTACAGGACGTGGACATCAATCGTCTTCGAGCCGTGGTCTTCAGAGATGTGGTGAGCACGCCTGTTGTATTTAGTTACTGCGTAAAACAAGAGAAAAACCCACCATACGAGAAATATCGGGGTATTTTATGTTTTATGTTGTTGTTGTTTTACTGCAGGACGACAGTAAGCAAGCGCAGTTTTTGGCACTGGCGGTCGTATACTTCATCTCAGTTCTCATGGTGTCAAAGTACCGAGATATTTTGGAACCACAGCGAGAGATCGGCAGGTCCACCAGCTTGTCGGGGAGAAGCATCCGCCACGAGATAAACTCCCCGACCAGTACAGGTGACTTTCCTCTTTGTTTTGCCTCAGTATCGTGTATGTCACGCTGTAACTCATCAGTGACTCGTCGATTTAACCCCGGAGTGGAGAGAATCCAGACTGCAGCCGAGCCACAATAGTCTGCCAAGGATATAAGGTTTTCAAATAAAACGGAAGGGAGGAAAAAATATGTATTATTTTGTGCAGAATAAGTTTTTTTACGATAAAATGTCTATACTTTCTTCTATTTCAAACCAAAATTAAATCTGATCATATGCATAAGTGCATTTTAATTAAAAGAAGCAACATTTTATTTATTTCTTGCTCATCATTATAGAGCACCCGTCCACGGCCTTCTCGGATCGTGACAAGCAGACCCCTACCCCCGTGGATGACTCGCCCCTGGCCGGCCTCCCGCACACAGACTCGGGCATCGGAGAAGAAGGACACGTGGCCGGGTCCCTGAATGGCTCCGAGGTGGGCCTCGGCGGGCTTGGTTTGGGCCTGGTGGGGAGAGAGACGGACAGAGACCGAGACAGAGACAACGGAAGAGGAGGGAGTGGGGGAGGAGGCACGGACCTGCTGTGCAGCCTGTCGTCTGACGTTCGGAGGTCGCAGGAGAGCCTTCTGGATTCTCCCCACGACCCCAGGTCCACTCCTAACTCGTGCCAAGCCCCGCCTTCATCCATCTCTAGCATCAGCCAAACAAACAAAGGCATCAATGTTAAGGTGAGCTGCTTAAAAAAGTTAGCGCACCCTATGAAAGCCAGTGTGCGGTTCTAACATATTTGGATATGTTTAATATCAATTATTTAGATGGATGTTTAATATCAATTTAGCAATACATAAATTAGGACACCCTCACATTTATTTATATATATATATATATATATATATATATATATATATATATATATATATATATATATATATATATATATATATATTATATATATATATATATATAACTATCATCATGGGACCTACAGTAGGCTATTGCTACTGTCAATGAGAGAGTTTGACTTTGACATAAACAAAATACATCATTCCAGGAAAATGACCTCATATTTCCTGTGCAGCATAGAGCTAGAAGTATCATGGTTTAGACATGCTTAATGCGGCAGGACTTGGCCACCTCCCTATTATTCATCACATACACCATGAATCCTGCACAGTATCAGAGGGTTCTTGACAAAATGAGAGAACATCTGTGAAAGAAACTAAAACGGAAGCAGAGCTGGGCCCTGCAACATGACAAGGACCCAAAACATACCAGTAAAAAAAACCCTAAGAACTGGCTAAGAACTAAAAATGGGAAAGTCTGAATCAAAGCCCAGATCTCCTTGAGATGCTGTAGCATGACTTGAAACGGACTGAACTTTAAAAAAAAAAAAAAAACACTAAAGTGAGGACTGGGGCAAACCTTCCTGAGACTTCAGAGGTTGGTAGACGGCTACGAGAAGCTTCTCACTGAAGTCATTTCAGCTAAAGGTGGTAAGACTAGCTGTTACTGGCTTAGACAACTATTTCGCCTGCTTTCATTATGAGTAAAACAAGTTCATTTCTAGTGTTTATCTGAAATAACATCTGCACGTCATTGACCCTTCACTAGCAGGGTAAAACTATGCATCTTCAAGCGTTTTAAAATAAGGTTTCCTTGATTGATCTACCTTTTTTTTTTCTTTTTTTTTAGCTCACATCAATTATGCAGCTACAATTGATGCATTGAGTCCCAATCTTTTAAATGCTGCCCAAAAATTCACCTGCATGCTTTCTGTTTCCCCTGATAAGCTGTACAGTCAAACTTTAAAGCTTCCTTGAGCTGTATTTTCATTTGACTCTGTGGCACAGAGGCCGACACCTAAACCAGAGCTTCCTCAGGCACTGTTCTCTGTTCACCGGATTCGTTTCTGTCCCTGAAACGCAGGAGATCCTGAAGAGCTTGGTGGCGGCTCCCATTGACGGCGCGGAGCTGGGTCAGGAGTCCGGACCAACTCCCTACCACCCAGACCCCGCCCTGAAGACTCATCCCATGCTGCCCATGCAGTTCCACTCCTTCGACAGGTCGGTCATGCTCACAGGGGGGCCCTATAGAGAATGACATCGATCCGTCAGCACTGAGCTAAACATACCCATCAGCTGACCAGATTTTTACAGTCAATACTGATAAAGTCTCGTGTAATAGAACACGATGTTTTGTTAAGAATATGAAAGAAACGTTTTGAGCTTTACCGATTACCTGCTTCATTCTTGTTTCATTGAAATTCAAAAGATACACATAAAAGCGCAAAAACATGAGTTCAGCTCAGATCGTTTGTTTATTGTGCACTGCATTTGACAAAAACATTGCTTTTTTTTAATCTGTTGAAAAGAATGCTGCTAAATGACAGCAGTGAGGTCTTTTGTTTAGTCAAGAGTCGCATGAAGCTGTCTGGAAAATGATTAGCTACTTAAATTTCCTCCACATCATTTAGTCTCCTTGATCCTGCTCTGTGAGAGCCTCTGTGAGCTAAGTCATTGATTGAATGCAGTATGCATTATTAATAACAGACGCTCTATATCCATCTCTCTGAGATGTCTGCATCATTCATGAGGCCTGCCTCCCTAGGTCAGGCCGACTTTATGCATTGTGTCCGTGAGCTGTTGTAAATAAGAAAAACGAAATATTGCTACAAACAAAACATGATTTTTTTTTTTTTGTCTTTTTCTTTATTAGCCTAAAAATACGTTTAGTGATGTAATATATTCAAAGTTTTGTTCTCATCCGTGTTTTTTCTTCTCTTTTTTTTAGTAAGAGGAAAAAAGTCATATATTAGGAAATGTTTTAAAAAACAATCACCAATGTCACAGTTATTGATATCTGTACTGTAAACTTTTTGCACCCCTTCTTTTGCCACTGGGACAGCTCCTCTCTGGGGTTGGAGCACACGGAGGGGTTTCTGTGTTTCTGTGTTCTTTTGGCAAAAACCACCATATTTATATTTAAAACATTGTCTTACTGCAAAGAGCTCATTGTGCAATATATTCAAACCTTCTGGGTGTTAGCGGGGAAAGAAACAAGCCCACATCACTGCAGATCTTCCACCGTATTTAAAACTGGGGACAGGATATCTTTCTGTTGTTTTACACCAAAGTTAACTGCATTGTTTGTGGCTATAGCGTTCAAACTTTGCCTCATCTGGTCAAAAAACTATCTTTGAGTTTAAGTCCATTTAATTTTTTTTTTTTCTAACATGCCTGCCAAACAACCAGTTGACATGCGAACGGTTGCTGGTTACCTTTAAAAGGCCACGATCATCTATCAGTGCAGTTCATAGACTACTTCCCCTCCTGCTTACTGTACGTGTGCTGGCAGGATAAACTCAGGTTCCCTTTAGGGCTGCACGACATGTCACAAATTTGTCTAATCGCTTTTAAAAATTACAACATTGACAAGCAGCACAAGTAACTGCTTTAAACCCATATTGTTGAGAGGGAGATATTGAATAAATTGCAGTGAACAGTACTAGTAAGGGGCAATTCTCTATCTAGAGTCAATGTTTGTAATCCGCCCAAAGCAGAAAGACATTAACACATTTTAATTATATATTTTCATTACAACCTTTACCAATATTATCACATATAACGTGTTTTTCTAGTTTAATTCGGCTCTATTCCCTATCCCACCTTAGGTATCTGTCTTATTTTAATGACATGTTCTCTTGTGTATTCCGTTTTGAAGAGTGGCCTGGAGGTAAGGGCCAGAGAAAACAGAAAGTTTTAAGTTAGCAATAAAAAAAAAGTCAACAAATGGTAATAAATGAAAAAAAAAGCTCCAGTGCCATTTATTTTAGAAGAATCGGTATTAGAGCTGAAAAGCTTTGCATTTACGATTTATAAAAAAATTTAAATAAATGAACAAATACAGATTTTTTTTCTAGCACAGTGGATGTACTCAAATTAAAGTTTGGATATTTCTATATTTTTTCAGTGACAGGTCATGTTTCATGGCTTTTTGCACATCTTTACCAGGACAGCGTCACATTTTTTTTTTGCTTTATGTTCTTACATTTAAAGGTTAAGTTGCATTTTTTTTCTTTTTATTTTAGTCTACCAAGAGATTCAACATCTTTTTTTTCTTTTTCATTTATAATGGCAGAATCTATTAAGAAACTTACAATATTTTCTCTTGTTTTCAGTTTTGTTGCATATTAATTGAGTAATTCTGTATTTTTCCAATCTCCTGATCCTGCACCCCAGAATTTCACAGGATCGTTCAATTGAATGCAACAAAAATGAAAGTTTGGAATGACACAAATCCTTTTTATTTGGAACAGATTTGTCAAAGTACGGATTAAAAAAAAAAAACGTTTGAACATAATATATGCAGCTATTAAATGACTAGACGCTGCTAAACCACAGCCGGATACCTGCTCTGCATGTTGCTGCGCTACACACCAGAAGCTGTGGTGACGGCAGTGAGGACTGAACACACCGGTCACTCCTTGCTGCCGTACACTGCAGGCACAGCAGAGTCAGCGTTACGCATCCCTTCAGTTCAGTTTACTCATAAAGTGCCGTTTCACAACAAATGTTGACGCGAGTGTCTCGGGTGCCCCTTTGCTTGAACTGTTTGTGTCTTATCTCCTTACAGGAGTGTTGTTGTTCCAGTGAAAAAGCCCCCGCCCGGCAGCCTGTCAGTCAACACGGTGGGCACACCCACCACCAGTGGGTCGGCCACTCCTGGCAGCACACCCAACATTTTTGCTGCTGCAACAGCAACACCCAAGAGCATGATCAACACTACAGGTGAGAGATCACGCAGAGGTGTCGGATATGTGGAGAGAGAGAATATAGATTTTTGTTTTATAGTGATATTAGAGAATATGAAACTCATTTTCTTTAATTTAAAGATTTTAAAACAAACAAAAACAAACATGCATTTCTACAAGAGATAAAAACCTCTATCTTTCATGAAATGAGTCCAAATAAGCCTGTATTTATAAAAAAAAAAAAAAAAAAGCAACTGCCTGTAGCTTAATGGCATAAAAAGGCTGCACAACATGTGGTATTGGTGTCTTTCTCCTGCAGAAATTTTATGCAGCGGTTGGAGGAATGTTTACAGCTGAAACAAGCCCCGTCTTATTGCCTTATTTAATCAAAAACCATGTCCATCTTGTATATTGTTTTTGTTTCATATCAAATGTCTCTGAAAAAGGGGTTAAAGAGCCACATGTTGTTTTGGAGCCACAAATTGCAGACCCCTAGTTTGGAGGCTAGAGGCCTGAGAGAAGCTGGTTTGGATCCAGGGAAAATTGTAGGAAGGCAGCGGACTATTGGCCTCTTTTCTCTTCCATTTCCATTAACAGCAGAAATGTTCAAGGCACCTATAACTAAATATGACACAGCTTTGGATATTTCTCACTCAGAGTGCCCAGTATTATTATTTTTTATCTGAAGGATAAAAATATAAAACTGTTAAAAAGGTATGTTGTTGCCTTTTAATTCCTTTTATGCTATAACAGGTTTGTGCCTCCACGGTTAAGCTTTTCCTGGCCCTGCCTTTTATTTTAGTTCTGATTAGCCACTTTCTGTAACAGAGCACAAAAGAGAAGGAATGCTCTGCTGGGTTTAGTTATTTCTTTTTAAGAGGTAGTAGATTTGATTTGCACAATTTGTTTTTATTAAATGTGAAGAAGTACCTTAATATCCATGCATTTATAGGCTGACAATGGTGTGTGGAGGGAGGGGGGAACCTTGTTTTAATTGACTTAATGAATAGAAAAAATATTTCTAGGTCGGGTTTAGTGGCTTTCTGTATTTAGTGTATGACAATTCAGTCCAAAATCGATTTTCAATTTTTTATTGATGGGCTGTAATCGGTAGCTTAATTTATTTACATAATAACTAAGTTTACCTACTATTTTTGGTCTATAAATACAACCAAAAGTAATTAAATAAAGATTGGGAACTCAAGGAATGCTTGTCTAACCCCAATGCAGATTCAAGTTAATCACATTTTTCTTTGTTAAATGACTTTCCCTCAGTCTGACAAAATTGACTGACTGAGAGAAAGTCTGACTGAATTGATTGTGTTGCTCTAGTTCCACATTCAGTCCCAGAGAAAAAAAAAAAAAAACCTGAATAAAAAGCTGAATCAGCAGCTCCTGTTTAGGAAAATATTCAGCGTCCCTGGAACCAGATGAGTAGAGTTTAAGATAGAAACGACAAGTCATTTAGTGAGCGCACTCACCTCAGACTGTCACTAATGCTCCTCTGCATTTGCTCTTGTTTACTTTTTTTTTTTTTTTTGGCTCCTTGTAGAAACAGATGCAGCATCCCACTCAGCAGATCCATTGTAGGGGAATAGATTAGTATTCCCGTCTCTGCCGGCCCGTCAGAGCCTCCGTGCTCTATTATGCATCCATAACGCACGAGGCTGGGGGTGTTGCGCCCCACGTTGGATTCTTTTATATTGATTGCGAAGCTATTTTCACAAACCATTCCCAGAAACGGTGCGGCATCTTGTCTGGAGAAATAACGTCCAGATCGAATATATTTGCTTGTGATTGGTAATCTAAATGTCTCGTATGTCATCTTATTTTTCATCACTATTCCTCTTACCTTTTTCGCCCAACCACCCCCACCCCCCACCGCCCAGGTGCTGCAGACTCTGCCTCCTCATCCTCTTCCTCCTCATCATCATTCGTTAATGGCGCTACCAGCAAGAATCTGCCGGCAGTGCAGACGGTGGCGCCGATGCCGGAGGACACCATGGAGAACATGAGGTGTGTATGTACATCGTCATAAAAGCTCTTCGGCCATTTGATTTCCTTCCTCTTTTTCTTTTTTCTTTTTTTTCCTTTTTTTTTTACTCTCCTTTTTAGTTTTTGTTATCACGTTAATCCGTCCGGCCTCAAGTGTGTCGTTCTCATATTTCCACCTCACTCCCGCCCCTTCATCCTACTTGGAGAGTTCTTACAGCTCACAGGGAGGGTAGGTTGATGTCTGGAGGAGCCGGGGACATCAGGAACGCAGGCTCTCAAAAGCTCGGGTAGCAAATACCTCGCATCAGCCGCAGTCAGTCCATTTGAAAACACTTGACGTCCCATCATTAGGTGAAACAAGAGCAATGCATAAATTGTTTTATGAGCAGATGCACGGCGCTCGCCTCTGAACACAAATGGGCACACCTGTAACCAGTTAGAGACATGACGTAAGGAAAAATATTAACATTTACTGGGATTTTATTTCTCTTACAATATAAGAGCCAGCTTTGTTGTTAAATCTGCTGGATGTAAAAAAAAAAAAGAAATAAAAAAATAGAATAAATGGCTGCAGTTGCAAACACACAGACCGAGCTCATTAGGAGGAGGGCCAGATGCACCCAGCCATAGGAAGTGAAACATGATCTCGCCTGCCTCCCAGGCTGAATATCGATTAAGTTTTCTCCCTCCATGCTTATTCCAAGCTGCCATGCACACGTACCACTGACGCATCCCACTTAGTCAACCCTGTACGCCGCTCTTCAGCATCGACATGACTGTGTTTCAGTGTGTTAGCTTGCTTTCCACTGTAGATAAGGAGGAAAACACCATCAATTAAAAGTGCACAGAATAAGTATTCATACCCCTTGAACTTTTTCCCATTGTTCCTCATGCGCCACCCACAAACTTTGTTGTGTTTTGGAGAGATTTTATGTGATAGTGTGCAGTATTGTGAAGGTCGCAGAAAACGGATAAATGGTTGTATTTTTCTGCCCCCCCCCCACCCAAAAGAAAAAAAAATGGCGTACCAATTGTACCAATGTCTTTACCCCGAATACTCCTAAATAAAATCCAGAGCGACCGTCTTCTTTCAGAAGTTACTAAATTATTAAATGGACTCCACGTGTGTATAATTAACCTAAATATAAATCTAGCTATCCTTTGAAGGCCTCAGAGGTTTGTTTGAGAACATTGGTAAACGAGCAGCGTTTAAAAAGAGATAACGCCAGCCTCCCTGTGACCCATGGTTGCAGCAGCATCATAACGAGGGGATGCTTTTCTTTAGCGGGGCCTAAGTAACGGCTCAGGGTCAATGTATAGAGCTAAAAAGAGGGGCAAACCCGTAGAAACACCTTGAGACTGGTGCAGCGGCTCCTCTTCCAGCAGGAGAACAGCCCTAAACATACAGCCAGAGCTGGTTTACATCATGTGGTAGTCGGCGTCTAGACATACAGCTGATGTTCACAGACCCCCACTTGCTCTAATCTGACTGAGTTCTAGTTAGTTTGCAAAGAAGAATGGTCAATAAGCAAATTTCTCTCTAAATTTCAAAAGCTTAAAAAAGCTAAACCCACTTGGAAAAAGACGTACTCCAAAAAACCTGTAGCAAAAGATGAATGTATATTGTATATTGAATCAGGAACGTGAAACACAATTAATTGCACACTTTTTAAGTTTTTGTTTGCAAGAAGGAAAAAGGAAACAAAATCAGATATTTTTTCCTTTCTAATCAACTTTTTTTCCACTTCTCTGTGTTGGACTATCACACAAAATCCCAATAAAACACAGCACGGTTCCTGGCATTAATGTGAGAACATGGGAAAAAGCTTCCGGGGATATAAACTGTTTTGCAGAACGATGCACTAATGTACAGCTCACCCCTCTCAATGTCTTCCAGAGAACATGTAAATGAACCTGTCATTAACATCAACCTTTGTTTTTGTCTTGATTAACAACAGAGTTGGCGTCGCTGAAGTTTGAATATGTCTTTGCCTACCAGGAAATGACTTGTTAGAAAGTTAAATGATTTGTAGAAGTTTGTACTTTAACCTTAGCGGACGCTTGTTCTAATGAAAGTGCACTGACACAGGAGTGTGTGGGTGTGTATGTGTGCTCCTTAATCAGTGTGCATGTCTGCATGTGTGTTTTTTTATGTGTGGTTTGTATTCCAGTGCCTATTGTGAGGTGGCGCAGTGTGCGCTGCGCAGCGGTCAGACGCCCCCTGAGCTCAAGTCTTTTAGCTCTCTGGCAGGCTTCCAGGCAGCCCCCCGAGATGCAGGACAGTGTTTTAGGCAAGGAGACACCCGTCCTGTCCCCCCCCCCCCCTTTCTGCCACACCCTCCACCACACCCTTTCTGCTCTGCCCAGCTACTACAAAATGTTCTCTGTACGCCATGTAACAAAAGACGGACATCTTTGCTCCGGCAAGATGGCGGCATTGCTTTTGTTTTAAGGCCAACAGCTCATACTGTACGCATTTACGGCACCACATTTAAGTCTGTCCCTTACTGCATGGTTGTCTTCACACACCGAGCCCAAAGTCTGGATCAGACCTGGGTTGCACTGTATTCTTTTACCTCTCTACAACACAAGGGACCCAGTTCACACGTGTTTCCATAGAAGCAAATTTTGCAGTTTTTTTTTTTTTTTGTTACAGATTTATGGTTCCGTTTGCTTTGCTGTTAAGCTATTGCATTACTTTTTGCTTTCAGTTTTTTTTTTTTTTTTTTTCAAAGATGGAAGCCCCCAAAAAACTGGTGATTCAGTTTCTGCCTCATCTAAACACCTTTTTTTCATAACTGTATAACTACGCTGGATTTTACTCTAAGTGGGGTTTTGCATGCAAGTCATCAGTAGTCAGTATCTTAAGGCTCTCAGTCTGAGCGAACAGGAATTCTCTTCATCAAGGAGCAAACCCAGTCTTTATAAAATCCTATTTGGCTCATGCAAACTCTGTTTTTTTTTTTGTTTTTTTTTTCCAGAAGTTTGTGTCGCTACGGTGGCTGGGTTTTGGCTCAGTTTGTTTTGTTTCACGTGTAACAAATAGTGCGACAGACTCACGCTGCTTTTCATGTAAATTACCGTTGGCATCAATGTAAACAAAGCACCGACCCAAAACTGAAGGCTTTTTTATTTTTTTTTATAAAGTAGCTTTGGCTTTAATGACATTAAACAGTTTTGAGATCAAGGTTGTTTTATTTTTTAAATCCACTTTTAAAACCGGCGCTCCTTCTGTTATCCAGTAGTTTAGGTTGTCCAGACCACTATCTGTTTCATGTAAGATACTGACTGCTGATAAATCTTCATAGAACCCAAATATATAGAAATCTAAACTACAAGAACAACAGGTGGAGAAATTCATTTCAGCTACAATGTTGTTGTTTTTTTACTTTCTTCTTTTCCGCCTCTTACTTCTCCTTTTTCTTGTAATACCAATTTTAACCATTGTTGGAGGGAAATAAGGCCATTGGGATAACTCAATATTTACAGCAAGTTAACATCCACAAATTCTGGACTTGAATTATGCCACCAATGCCTTTAAATAGTGTACATTAATTTTGCATTGGTTTAAATTTAATGCAAATTCTCTGTATAATGACTTTTTGAATTGTATTTAATTCACTCCCCCTTTCCCACAGCAGATTTGGAGAAAATAAATTTGACATCCAATTGATGGTCTTAATTTTCACTGAAGTTGGTTGTTGCACCAGTATTCCACACTGGTAAAAGTGGTTGAAGAACATAAATAAAAGTTCTTCAACCAAGAAGAACTTTTGTAAGATTGTAAATAAATCTTACAAACCACTGGCTGTTGGTTTCCAACAAGTTTTGAACTGCACTTTCCTCAAGTTAGTGTAGAATCGGTAAAACTTTACCATTTCTACCGATAGTGTAAGATCTGTTGATCAGATACCTGCCTGAACTTCATTATGAAAGGATTTTTGCTCATTTAATAGAAAAATGATAATGGATTCACGTAGACACGATGGGAAATCGCATCACAAGTATTTTTGGGGCTTCCAAATTTAACAGAACAATTTCTGCGCCTGAGCCGCTACACATAAAGAGTCTTTAACGCAGAAACACAAAGCATTTGTAGCACAACTAAACATGCAATCCAGTTTGTGGGATTCGAGTGCGATATAGTAAAGCCGCCTCATTCATTTTTTCAGTTTGTTTGCTCAACGATTAGCTTTTCAACTGCAGCACCTTACCGATATTAACACAGCCGCCGTGCCACCAAACCCAAACCATCATCCCGTTTGATTCGGACCTTTTCGTGTCGCCCATGTCTACTTCACACTCCCCCGGTTTTTTCTCTTGTCCTCACATTTCCCCACTTATTTCTCTCACGCATGTGTGTTTCACGTCCGTTTTGTATATTCCACCCATCTTAAGCTCTTTTCCCGTTTGTCACTTATCTTCTTCTCGCTTCTTCTTTCCTTCATCTGCGTTTCTCGCCCTGTTCCCCCCCTCCGCAGCATCACCACCAAGCTGGAGCGCGCCCTGGAGAAGGTGGCCCCCCTGCTGAGGGAGATCTTCGTGGACTTCGCCCCCTTCCTGTCCAGGACGCTGCTGGGTAGCCATGGGCAGGAACTGCTCATAGAAGGTACAGGTGCTGTACACGGCTCCTTTTTTTCTAACTGGCGTCGCTCTCTGTGGAGTCTCCTCATTCACTGTCCCTCACCGCCATGATTGAGTGCGAGAAACACCGAACGCGCGTGTGTGTGTGTGTTTGTGAGACACCGAGCATTAAGCGTCTCTGAGCTGCTTCACTCATTCGTCAAGCAGGTATGAAGTCACTACTTTGCACCAGATGAACTCAGCTAGATAGACGGATATGTTTTTAGATCAGATTATATTTAGCATCGCTTGACTCTAGATTGTCCTAAATGTGTCCTCGATCCTCCCACCTGCTTCCTGTTTTTGTAATTCACTGTCTCTGTGTTCCTCCTTCTCAGATTTCCTCCCTCCTTTCTCTGCCTTCCTCCACCTCTTTCCTTCCCTGAATCCCTCTGCTTTGTTGTCTTTCCTGTGGCATGATTCTGTAAAGCCAAAGATTCCTAACTGTATTAATACTTTGCGGATAGATGCGTGTGTCTGGAAGATGTGAGTGTTTTTTTGTCAGCTGAGGAGAAGAAAGACTCCTGACTGTGGCGCTTGTGCTCGATCCGCAGGTCTGGTGTGCATGAAGTCGAGCACGTCTGTGGTGGAGCTCGTAATGCTGCTCTGTTCTCAGGTTGGTGACTAATCAACTTCACTCTCGATAATCTGGGTCCTCCCCATACATGGGATTATCAGGTCAATTTATTTCACTAGTTCAAATTTTAAAAAGTGAAACTTACATATGTGATTCATTACACTCAATCATATTGCCCATTTATGTACATTTTGACGATTATGATTCACAGCTAATGAAATGATTAAATTCAGTTTCCTGGAATATAAGAATATAGCATTAGAAAAATACAGAAAGTATTTATGGCCTGATAAAATCGTGGTCAAGAAATTCCATGGGAAAGCTCGGTGTTAACCCAGTGTCGCATCCAAGCATATCGATGGAAAGTTAAGTGGAAGGAATAAATTCACTTGAAAATAGTGACACAAGTAACTGGGGATAACCTCATCCTATTGAGGAATTCCCTTCACTGTTGGTCCACCTCTTTCATTGTCAGAAAAGTGGTGCCTTCAACCCTTCAGCTCACCTGCACGCTCGTATATTTGCATGCATATGGACGCAATCGTGAAATGCACTCGTGTGCTTGCAAATGCCAAATTATTGATGAGGCAGTCCAAACATTTTGTTTTACTTCACTTAATGAATAACAGCCACCTGATCTTTACTTCCTCTGTCCAGGATTCAGATGAAAGGATGTTGCATCTGTTTCAGGCTTGTTTTCACTAAGACAATTATCTGACATGCACTGTATTTTTCGGACTATAAGGCGCACTTAAAATCCTTAGATCTTCTCAAAAAATGTACGGTGTGCCTTATAGTCTGGTGCACCTTATAAACGATTATAAAATTGTGCTTACTGACCAAGTTTATGGGGTAAAATTCACTCAAAGATCTGTTAAAATGTGTAAGTACGACTTTAGTAGGGCGCCCACATACTCTGCGGAGGTCCGCGCGTACAGGTACGTGTCACACTATAAACTTCTTATAGGCAAGAAGTCTTGACATCAAACTGTTTTATATGTGACACTGAGCTTGATGCACTGAGCTGCTCCAAGCAGGCGGTCACAACGACGCGCGGCATCACAGTCCCTCTCTGTTCTCACTGATTAGGTGGGAGCCTGCTGGAAAAGAAACGGCTCTGGATGCTCAGCTATCTAATCACATATTTTACCATCCGTTCCGCCGCTTCGTCCCACTGGCAGAAAGTATGGGAATTGTAGGAATTTGCCACAAGAATTGTTGGCAATAGTACGTTCGACTATGAAGGGTAAAACGTCCGTGGAGAGTCAGCTCAGAGTCCGCCAAGCTCACAGTATTTGCACAGTACACCCGTGTATGTATGAGCCTTTTGGCCACCTGCGCCCGGAGTACGCGCTAGGAACAATAAACCCAGTAAGTTAATTTAATATAAAAGTTATGTTTATTTTGGCCTTATGTTAGAAACAGGGCAGCGTAGTCCAACTAATCTGTCCTCCCAACAGAGACGGATAGCTCTCCCTCTCAGGAGAGAGCTGTGTACGCGAAGAGGCAGAGTGATATTACACTCTTGGGAAGAATATTGCACCTTATAATCTGTTGTGCCTTATATGTGGACAAAGGCGCACAAAGACATGTTAATTCACTGTGCATCTTATAATCCAGTGCGTCTTATGCTCCGAAAAATACAGTATGTAGTACTGAAGGAGTAAAATTAGTGTTTGATTCACTTAAATTTGCATTCAGATTTTAAGAATCATATCGTATGTGTCCAAAACATAATAACAGTGTCTCTGGTGTCCCAGGTTGATGATACCTGCTTTAGGGGAATGTGAAGCTAAGTTTATTCAAGGGTTTGGAAGAGTTTCAAGCTGATGGACTACAGCTAGAGTCAGTGCCTTATCCAAAATCAGCACAGCTGCCTGCCAGGGAATTTTAGAGCACATTATACTTCCCTCTGTTGAAAGCTTTATGGGGATGGTGATTTCATTTTCTAGCAGGACTTGGCACCTGCTCCCACTGCCAAAAGTACCAATTCCTGCTTTCATGGCCACAGTAAATTGGCCTCTCCTAAACGCCATAGAGTATCAGCAGAGTATCGAAGAGGGGAAGATGGAATAACCCTAGAGCCAACAATACAGACGAGCTGAAGGCTGTATCCTCGTCACCTCAGCAGAGCCACAGAGTCACCTTCATGCCACACAGCATTGATACAATAATTCATAGAAAAAGATCCCCGACCAGTTATTGAGTAAATTTACTGTACGGTTAAAAAAAACTGGGATTTTCAGTATTTTTTTTATAGTGCTAATTTTTTTATGTACTAATCACATTTTTGAGAAGCAGAATTTTCCTGGAAACTAACAAACAAAGGCTTGACATGCAGTATATCACTCAGTGTGTCTAAGAGGACCACTGTTTGAACAGAACAACTGAAGCAAGTCAACTTTTTAATGATTATCTAATGTATTAAGGTATGTCTGTACAAGTGCTCGTACCATTTGCTCAATGTTCTAAAATTTATCCTATTTATTTTTTAGTGTTTTAAATGTTAATTCTTCACCAGTTGTGTCAATTGTTGAAGTTAAAGAGTCCTTAAAGTGAGGTTATTAGAATGCCCAGAATCCAGAATACTTAATGCATGTGTAATATGACATGATCTGATATGCACGCTTACAATGAAATAAAAATATATGTTCCTTGTCCTGAAATTGTATAATACATAAAAAACCTATTGAAATCATAAAACCATCATATCTTGACCAATGTAGGAAGTCTTCTAGTTACTTTGGCCTGCATGCATTAAACTACATATATATAGTACTTTATGATCAAAACATAGGACGGCACTCACCATTACTGTGCGGGCGGCCAATTTTCTGTTTTTTGAAACGAAGTCTGTCTCACATCTTGGCTCTGTTTTCTCTGATTCTTCCCTCATAAGAGCTCTTCTACTTGAAGTCATCCTCAAGTTCTTACGAACTGGTCATTCCCTTTAACTCAGCCACTCCATCTCTGCGCTCCTCTCTCCTCCTTTCCATCTCCAGTCACACTTTCAGGCTCTTCTGCTTTCCTGGCCTCAGTGTTTTCAGTAGCGACTGCTTTCATCTTCCACCCTCGCCTCCCACCACTCCCTTTTCCTTATGTCTTTGCTCTTCTGGCAGGCAGCTTGTCAGCATGTATAGTATTACCCCTGACTCCAGTCTCGTCTGCCATTAGAGGCCCGCGGAGAGCAAACTCGAGCCCAGAAATCGATCCCCTGGATGCTGGGGGTGTAACAGGAGATGGCCTTAAGAGCCAGTGGAGCTAATGGAGCGCTGATAGTTTTCAGGCTTTCAGCAGCACTGTAATCCCGATCAAAATCCCCCCCCACCCCTTCCATATGCACAAGAAATAGAAAATCACAGACAGTTTGATGGATGAATTTTCAATGACATTTACAGAACTACTAAAACGTCTTTTCCCCTCATCTTACATTGAGTTCATTACGAAAACCCCAAAACAAACACAATTCACGTTTAGATTTTTTAAAACATTTGGATAAATTGTGGTAGATTTTTTTTTTTTTAAAGCTAGAATATGATTTATATTATTAGATTTATTTACGTTTAACTTGCCACGCAGTGAAAAAGTATTTGCTTGTGCTGTTTTGTCACACTTGGGCCATGATGTGTTGCTTTTCACCATCTTTTGGTCTACTTCATTTAGTCAGACAAGTTCTATTTACCCTATTTTTGTTCGTATTATTTAACAGGTCTGGCAGTAATTAGGCCTTGTTTTAATGTGTTGAATTGAACTAAAAAAGAGATTAATTACAGTGAACTCATTTTATTGACAACCAGTTTGGTTTGGATACTTTTTCCCCCAATATTAATTGAAACCACCATTAAACAACAGTTTTATATTTACTCAGGTTGCCTTTATCTGATATTAAAATGTCTTTGTTTATCTTAAATAGGTATTAAATAGTATTTTCTGCTTTACATTTTTTTCATGAGAACATTTTAATATTTGTTAATCTTCCACCTGCAGGAGTGGCAGAACTCAATTCAGAAGAATGCCGGACTGGCCTTCATCGAGCTCATCAACGAGGGGAGGTAATCCATTAAGCTCAAAGGTTATGCTGCCATTTACAGTGCTCTGCATGCTTATGGGCTCCCGTGATTAAGATGTACAAAAAGTAGGGATGCACCAATTTAAAAATTTGGGCCAATATCAATATCAGATATTAATATTGCAGTTATGTTTGATAACCAATATTTACCTTTGTATGTGTGTGTGGGTGTGTACATTTTGTATAGAAGGAAAACTATGCTAACTGAATTTTGTTATGTGGGTCATAGCCTAGACTTACACACTGCTTTTCGTACCTCTTCACCCTGTAAAAACGGCCTCCTGACGTTGCATCTCTGCTTTATTTAAAAACAACCATAATCCTGGCTGAAATGCATCACTGTCACATGACTGAACAAAAGCTGGATGACAAAACCCTGAACACAACCCCACCCCCCCACCGCTCATCCCCACACACACAGCCCTGCCCCTCAGGGTCTCTTGGCACCACCGACTTTGGTGGGTTATGCTTTTACATCAAGCTGAGTTACAGGTTTGGTACAGTCCAGAAAATATCCCACATCATTTTTTTAATTTATTTTTTTACGAATTCCCCAGAGCCACAGTTATTAACAATCCTGACAATTCAAGTATTCTTAACTTTTTGAACTCAGTCATAGTTTGAAGGAACTTTGATTTATTAATCTATGGCCCTGTGCACTGGAAAGGAATAGTTTTGCTCCGGTTCTATTGCTTTTGTAAACCTCAATGGAAAAACAGGTGAACCTCGTCGTCTGTCCATAAAAAAAAAACAAAAAAAAAAAAAAACATTTCAGTCCCTGCCATTCTGAAAGTTTATTTAGTGCAGGTGCCCTTTAAGTCTTTTTTTTTTTTTTTTTTTTTTAGGTTGTTGAGTGTACAGCATACTGTCTCTTCTGTTTTAAATGACAACTCCATCCTCTTCACATAGAGTTTCATCTCCTCCTATAAATGCACTTTTTCTCCCCCCCTCAACCATCCCTATGTATTATTTTCTCTACCCTGCAAAAAGGCAGCATCTCTGTGGCAGCAGCCTCGGTCACCTGTCTACCCACGTTTGTCTTTCTGGATGGGTTGTACTGAAATGCAATCTCCTGGGGGACAAACAAAACAATTCAATTCAATAAAGCAATTCAAATTGGTTGGAGATTCTTGTCTTGTAGGGCAAGACGTTTTAAAAACAGCTTTGTTCCTAATGCTGCTAATGAAATGCACAAGCTGTTGCATTTCATGACACGGACACTCTCAATGGACTGCATCTTGATCCCTGTGTTGTCCTCTGTGTCCTTTGATTTGTTTTCCTGAGCACTGCTAAATTTTGTGGCTTTGGTAATGTGAGATTCTTTTTTGTTTTTTTTGTTTTTTTGTTTTTTGTCTTTCCCAGCATGTGTAAGTGCATTTTTGAAGCACTGCATTACCAAATCTTCCTAGGACTACAAATCAAAGAACCTTGAATTTCAAAGAAACTACCACCCACTAGTAGCATGGCAGGAAAATTGGACAATTTTCAACGTTTCTGCTAGTGTGTTGTAGACAAAGATGGAAAAATAATGACTTCCGGATTTGCTGTGGTGTAAATAAAATGTGGCACAGAGATCTATTTCCTTTAGCCACTTGCAGCTAGGCTACAAAAGGATAATATTTCGCCATATCACACAGTCAGGGAAATGGTAAGGCGGTAAAATAATAAAATTATTACAGTAAGGAGTATTGAGGACACCAAGCCTTCTCGGCAATGATTAGATGCCATCTACATGCCAATAGATGTTTTCTAAACCTAACCCAGAAAACGGCGCTGTCCTACTTTCACAAATCTAAATGTGTGGAGTTTCATTAACCATACCCTGGGACTTTAACTGGAATGGGTTTTTTTTATTTTTTTGGTGTGATGAGACTAAGACAGAGTTTTCTGGCAACAGAACTTCAGGTGGGTTTATGGGGAAATTTGGGGGATAGATTGCATATTCACTGTTTTAAGCATGGTGGAAGATCAATGATGCAGATGGCCTATTTCATCTCTAGAGGCCCTGGAGGATTTTTTTAGATTCCCTAATGTCATGGACATATTTATAGGAAAAGGGCTGTATGAGCAGATGGGAAGAATTTAAAAAAATTACTTTACATTATTGATTCTGATCTGTTAAAAATCAGTTTATATGATAATTTTTCAATATGTTTTTTTTTCTCTTTGCTAAATAAATGTCCTCAAATTAAATGTTGGCTGTAACTATAATGTTCAGTGTGTGAATATGCCACTGCAGTAAAAACATTAATTTATTGTAAAGCTATAAATAAATGTATGGGGCGCTGTAAGTCCCAGTCATTGACATATTGATGAGAGTTTTTTTATTTTTTCTTCTAATGTGTTTGAGGCCTACTGACAGCCTTGGCAGGATAAATGCTCAGCATCAACTCATTAAAGTGGGGTAAAGTTTACAGCTGGCTGATACTTACCAAGCCTCAGTGCCTTGAGTTTGGCCTCTTGGAGTTTAAGAACAAATCTTAGATCCATAAAAATAAAACTGTCACTGAAATTTTGCTTTTAGGGCAGCTTTTAAACCACTTAAATATTTCTAAACTTTTTATGTTGCAACCATAAACATTAATGTGTTTCATCCGGATTTTATGTAATAGGTGAAAAACTAGCACAATAATGAGGAAGTGAGAGGAAAATTATAGTTTTATTGCTTTTTTTACTCTTACTCTGATGCCCCTAAATGAAATCCAGTGCCACTGATTAACTTCTAAGGTCATCACCTAATGGGTAAATAAAAAAAAAACTACCTGTAAACAAAAATTCCAGGAGTGCGACAACATTTGCAGAGCACTGCACATAAAAGCTTCCTTTGTTATTTATGAGGTAATGCTTTTCTTTCATTTTTCTTACTCCAATGTTTGTTTGATACCTGAACTGTTTTGCCAGACTCTTGTGCCATGCCATGAAGGATCACATCGTCCGTGTTGCCAATGAAGCAGAGTTCATCCTGAACAGACAGCGGGCCGAGGATGTCCACAAACACGCCGAATTTGAGGTAAACAAGGATTCATCCTCTCCTTTGGCGTTATGCTGTGAGCTCTCAAGTGCGATTTTATTACTCACTTTACCGTTTTATTTCTGCTACACCAAAGAGGTAGGAATTAAGTCTTTTTTTTTATGTCTAAAAAATTATTTTTTAGACAGTAATATGTATCCTTGCTGAGTATCGACATAAAAATAATTGTTCTAATTCTCTTTTTATTTGTTTTGCCTTTTAAATTAAATCTTTTTTTGTGCTTAACGCTACATTTTTACCCCAGTGTTATGTTGATAAAACAGGATGGAAACTAAGAGAAAAGTTTGAGGATCATTTTATTAATGATTATTTAAATGATAAAGTTTTTTTTGTGTGTGTGTGTGTTGACATGTGGATGTTTGATTCCTGAGTTTCAACTAAACATTTTGATGAAACAACCTTATTTGAAATTATTCAAAAGGGCACTAAACCGACTGTATATTGCGTAGAAGTTATCAAATATTTGCATTAACTTTATTTATATATTGTGCCCGGTCCTTGCTTAGCTCTTTTACTCCCTCTGCTCAGTCTAACTGTGCCCAGTATGCTGCGGACCGCAGAGAGGAGGAGAAAATGTGCGACCACCTCATCAGCGCCGCCAAGCACAGAGATCATGTGACCGCCAACCAGCTAAAACAGAAGATCCTCAACATCCTGACCA
The DNA here is from genome assembly GCF_011125445.2 of Fundulus heteroclitus. Classification (NCBI taxonomy): domain Eukaryota; kingdom Metazoa; phylum Chordata; class Actinopteri; order Cyprinodontiformes; family Fundulidae; genus Fundulus; species Fundulus heteroclitus. The sequence goes on from NC_046371.1 coordinate 18,184,426, forward strand.
ATAAGCACGGAGCCTGGGGGACGATGTCCCAGAGGTGAGCGGGAAAATGCTAAAGTCAAATTCCATCTCAGTAAAAATGCCCACGTGAAATTAGATGAGCATGTCAGGTGAAGACAAAAGCTGATGGGAAAAGAAAAAGAAAATCTCGACGGCAGATAAGAAAAGAGAAGTCAGGAGAGTATGCATTAAAGGCTGCTAAAACATCATCACAATATCCAACAATGACTAAAGACATTACAGTTTTTACAAGTGTCAGTATTCTTACAGTAAAATAAATTTTTCAAACAGATGGATGAGTCAGAGATTTTGCCATTTTTGACACTTTTTGTAAAGTTCTTTCCTGCAAACATGTTTTTTAGTTGATACATTTGATTTAATTCTACCAATAAATGGCAAACTACGTTTTTTTTTTATTTTTCTGGAAAATTTTAAGATGAGTTGTTTCAACCATAAATGTTTATAAGTATAACAGTACAATGATTTAATAAAAAAAATAGACCAAAACAGTCTCTAAATGCTCCAAATTATAGGAGAGAGAGATCTAAAACTATGATATTTCTCATTTACAAGACAGGTTAAACCCCACTAACTTTTTCCTTTTTCACACGTCTAAAAATTTAATTTGCCCTACATCACTAGATATTTATATATTTTTTTCCAAAATCATTTCATAATAAATATTCAAGGTAATTATTTAAGAGGAAAAAGCTCTGATTTATTGTGTGTCAGATTGTTAATTTGTTTATTATTTATCATTATGTGTAAAACAAAAAAAACAGGCCAATAATGACCCTAACGAAGCCCCATTGCATGGGCGTGGGTCTGTTTCGGTTCAATTTGCATGCTATCTGAGCCATAACAACGCCTTTTTGGGCAATAATATAAAGCTTGGAACTCCACACTACTTCAGACATTTGAATTGAGAAAGCTTTCTGGATGGGAAGTGAAACTTCTTCAAACTTCGGAAAAAAGTCCAGTTGTTTTGTTTTTTTAACTTTTTTTTTTGAATCTACAACAGTTAATTTTATGCATTATTAATTTATGTAATATTTGATTAAAAAAATGTTTCTCATGGCACCACTTGGAAACTGGTAACTGGTAACTAAAAATGATGATATAGTAATCACTCTCTAATGTTGGTCTGTACCGAGTGCAGACTAGAGACGTTTAAAGGAGCTATAACTAATAATAACACTTAGTGGTTAAAATCCAGACAACACATTCACAATGCCTTTCACCGAGACCAGCCATTTACTCAACGGTGCGTTGTTGCTGTATCTACTGTTTGTGTTTTAAAAGGATAAAGTCTGGACTTTTACCTTTGTGTTGATTCATGAGCCTATTTGTGTGATTTCTCCACTTAAGTTAGTTTATTGTGTTTATAATCCTGGAACGGCTTCCTGAGAAAAACCTTCCCCCTTAAACTTTAATCTCCTAAATGTTCCAGAATGAAAACTTTTGACTCACTCCATAAAATACTCACAGCAGCTTCTCCCCTCCCTGTTCTCCAGCCAACTACACGACTTCTGGCGTTTGGATTACTGGGAGGATGACCTCAGGAGGAGGAGAAGATTTGTGAGAAATGCCTTTGGATCCACACACGCTGACGTTTCACTAAAAACTCTGGATGACTACGGTCAGTAATTTGGTTTATTGAAAAGAAAAATTAAATTAAAATAAAAAGTTTTGTGCAGCTTCTCACTGATTGTGTAACACAGGCACAGAGGAGGATGAGGAGGAAGGGGGCCTGAAGTCGAAGAAGACCTTCCGCAGTCAGTCGGTGGTCGCCCAGAATCCCGAGGCCGAGTTGATGCTGGAGGGAGACGATGACGCTGTTAGTCTGCTGCAGGAAAAAGAGATCGATAACCTCGCCGGTAAGATGGAGACAGAGAAAGGCACGCCACCATGCGGCACAGAGGCCTTCATGCTGAGCAGTAAACTGTATATGACTCTTGTTTTTAGTACGTTTCCGTCCACGACTTTTTACCTCCAAAGGCAAGTTGGACCTCTAAATTTTTTTATTTTTCAGCTGCACTAACAACCCAGCTGATTCATCTGACCTATTAAGATTTAATTAAAAGCAACTAAAACTGATGCAGATCAAACCTTGATGGCTTTAACACCTGATGGTGCAAAAAAAAAAACCAGATCAGAAATCAATCCTAACCTCTATGAAATTCCTCGGATGTTTTGATGCCTTTGACCATTTTTGCTTCTCTGGAGCTCAGGCCCGCCAGGGCTGTGAAAAGGTAAATTAATATAACCCCCATCCTCCTGCAGGCCCTGTGGTTCTGAGTACTCCTGCTCAGCTGGTAGCTCCGGTGGTGGTGGCCCGAGGCACTCTGTCCATCACCACCACAGAGATCTACTTTGAAGTGGATGAAGAGGATCCTGCTTTCAAGAAGATGGACGCTAAAGTGAGCGAAAGCAGCCTATTTTTTTTTCTTCTACTTTATATTTTACTGATCTGCAGACAAACAGTAGACAAGAGGAAAGATGAACCGTTTCATTTGTTTGCGTGGCATAATGACGTCCGTCCCCGACAGGTGCTGGCTTACTCAGAGGGTTTGCACGGCAAATGGATGTTCAGCGAGATCCGAGCCGTGTTCTCCAGACGTTACCTGCTGCAGAATACAGGCCTGGAGGTCTTCATGGCCAACAGAAGTAAGTCTGTAAAGATTCGACCACAAACTCAACTTATTTTTAATGAAACCATTATTTAGTGCTACATATCAATTAGATCAGTTGATGAGATAAACCATGCAGATCCCTCGGACCTTCTGATAAAGGTATTTTTGATAAAACCCAAAGTATACACAAAAAAAAACAGGTTGCAGCGTCATTTTCCTGTTTCAGCTTTCGAGAGACTAAAGACAAATTAAAGCTTAGTTCTTGATTTGACTTTTTACTTATTTTGGATAATTAAGATAATTTATTCCTAACTACACTTGACTTGAATGAAATATATAAGCAGTTTCATTTCACTTTTAATTAGAGGTAATTTCACTTACATACTTATTTGATTTATTCTATTACTGTGATTAATGAACTTGTATACGTGTTGTTTTACCTATTTGTGCTTCATGGACGATTTATTTCTGCTACATTGCACTAATTCAAACACATACAGATTTCTATACATTTAATTTTCTTTTTTTTTGGTAGTTTGTAGCCCTCTTTACTCAGCCTTGTCTAGCTTCTATGGACTATAGTCATTTATCAATTCGTTTTTCATTCCCCGCTGTTGTTATGTCATGGGAAGCACTTTGCATTGCTCTTGTGTATGAAAAGTCACTGCTAATTTTGTTGGCTAAAAGTTGTCGTTGTAGTTTTCAACAGCTATTTCCTGGACTAAAATGAAATGCAAACTCATAACAATGAAGGTTTAATTCTTAATATATCTAATCTAATAAGAATTGGTGGTGTGAAAGGACATAAGTTTGAAAAACACCCCATTGGGACTTAATCTAAAGTTGTTCAAAGTATCAAATAGAATGTGTCTTTCTGAAAAAAAGTCACTTTAATTTCATTTTAGGTTAAATGTTTAACCTAGGTCTAAAATAGATTCAGCCTACAGATGAATAAACAGTAAATTTAGTTCAGCTAAATTGCAGAAAGGAGCCGACAATAATCAACAGAACTGAGTTTGTTTTCTGTGAGGTGATAATCTTACCTTGCTCTACACTCAGTCTAAATAGAGTTTCTAAATTATCATTTTGAACTAAATATTTTTGACATGTTGCTTATGCTTTCTCTTCTTCTCTCCAGCGTCTGTGATGTTTAACTTTCCCGACCAGGCAACGGTCAAAAGGGTCGTCTACAGTCTCCCACGGGTGGGAGTGGGAACGAGTTACGGACTTCCACAAGCCAGGTAGAACCCATGTGGGGTCCAACGTGTCCTTTTTTAGAAGGAGAAAAAGACTAAAAGGTAAATAACCCACTTCTGTTTGTGTTTATGTCTCAGGCGTATCTCCTTGGCCACTCCTCGCCAGCTCTTCAAGTCGTCGAACATGACGCAGCGCTGGCAGAGGAGAGAGATCTCCAACTTTGAGTACCTCATGTTTCTAAACACAATTGCAGGTAAATTCCTTTCACAAGCCTGGGTTCTTGCTAACATGCATGATGCATTTTTTTGTCTTTGTAGTCCAATCATTTCAATCTGTTGAACCAATATACTTCATTGTATTTATTTGATCTTTGACTGATAACCTTCTTTGCTTATTTGCTGCTTTGCCCTTCACAGTCAGACAGAATTATTCCGTTACATTTTTGATGGCTACCAAAAACCCTGTGGTCTTGGTGCTATTTGCTAAAGGGCATTATTCTAAAAAGCAGGAAAGGTGTATGCAAATATTAGCGGCTGAATTGTTATACACCTTCATTTTTGACCATAAATTCAAATGGGTGCACCTAATATTAGTTTAGAAAATTCCTTGTATAATCATTCCACCCTGAACCTAACAACTCTTCTGATACTTCATTAAAAGCCCAAACTGGATTTGATGATTGGATGTAAATTTCGGCTTGTCTGTAAACCGGCAATATACGTATGTCTAATAATAAAACTACGGGGTGCTACTATGGCTTGTGACGTAAGACAAAAACTAAACGTGTTTTTATATTATGACTTTCTATTCGTGACGGAAGTTTTTCATCTCTGTCCTTGAACATTTGTCCCTGCAGGGCGGACCTATAATGATTTGAACCAGTACCCCGTCTTCCCTTGGGTCCTGACCAACTACGATTCAGAGGAGCTTGATCTCACTCTGCCCGGCAACTTCAGAGACCTTTCCAAGGTCAGCACCCTGTTTTTAAAACTTTTTTAGAAAACGAATATGTAATGATAAAATGCAGATTAGGATCATACAGTAAGTCTATTGTTCTGTAGATCCAGGTTCATCAGAAGTTGGTTACAGACTAAACAGAGAAAGTACAAAAAATGATATTAGTACCGTTATAGTGCATGCTTTTCGGAGGTTTTCAGCAACAGTATGTGTCTTCCAGCCAATCGGTGCTCTGAATCCCAAGCGAGCGGCGTTTTACGCAGAGCGCTACGAAACATGGGACGACGACAGCACACCGTCTCACCACTACACAACCTTATACTCCACAGCTAACTCCACATTAATGTGGATGGTCAGAATAGTAAGTGTTCACGCAAATCACTTTGTAGTACCCCTTAGGGTTTTATACAGTTTGAATGTTAAAGGCTTCCTCTGAAGTGATAGATATGTTTCTGTGCCCATAGGAGCCCTTCACCACGTTTTTCCTCAACGCCAACGACGGTAAATTCGACCATCCAGAGAGAGCCTTCTCTGGTATCGGCCGTGCGTGGAGGAACTGCCAGAGGGACACGGCGGACGTTAAGGTAACTTCTGATGGGCTGAGGGAGAGCGGTGACGGAAATATGCCTAAAAAACATTTCAGTCTGCAGGAAACGAGTCTGTGCTGAGACATGGGGGTTATAAAGGGATCTAAATAAAAGGGTTTTCCAGAAATGAACAAAGGTTACATTTTTTTTAACGTTCAGGAGAGTCACAGATAACAGAAAATGAGGTAGTAGGGTGTAACGTATGAGGGGCTACTAACAGGTTCTCCTCAGGGTTGCATCCATTTATAGCTGACATATGTGCTATTCAGACAAAAATAACCAAAATTGCCACAGTAATGATCTATATACAATTATGACTAAAAAAAATAAGTGCCCTGTGATGGATTGGCTACCTGTCCAGGGTAATAAGTCTATAATAATAGTAATAATTGTATTTATAAGCGCCCTTCAAAACAGTCAAGGCCACTTTACAAAATAAAAATTTTGAAACAACAATAAACCAAATAAAGACATCAAAACATCAAATAGATTTGTAGAAGAGTGCAATAAATGTATTCATTATTTTTTTCCTATTCAGCAAGTTCTCAATTAAATGTAACAATCTTTTAAAGATATCTATTTTTATTTGATTACTTGTATAATGGTCAATGTGCTACAGTGCAACATGAAAGAAGGGAAACGGTCACTAAGTTAAGCTGACCTTAAATCTGACTGACCAACCTGCACAGCAAGTTATCTATACACTATTCATTATCATTGTCTACAATTTTGTTTTTCATTCATTCACTAATTCGCTTCTTCATCCACTCACTTAGTTCTGGCCATTTAGTAGGCGGGGCTAACTCTACCCCTGCATAAAGTGATTGGTGGATTGCTGTGGAGGTTAGCCAATCAGATGATGGGGACTGTTTAACTATCTTAAAATGACAAGTTAAAATGATTCCCAGTGAAGAGTGGCACAGCAACTGCACAATAATGAAAGAAATAATAAAATAAGGATGTGCAGTTTTAACAAAAGACTTCATATGAATATTTTTTCACTTATGAATTTATTAGATTATTTTAACAGCGCACAGCTAATTGTGAATACATTAGTTGTATGAATGAATTCATCAATCCATTAATTTCTTTATTGTCTTTATTGGGTTTCATTTAAATTATGACAAATTTGAATAATTCTAATGATTTATGTATGTATTGGATGGTGGCTCTCGATGATGCTATTCAGCTTGGATAAATTAACAACTACCGTTGTGTAGCCTTTTCTACAGCTGATAACAGGATTTAATTGATTAGTATAAAGATGAATTAAATGATGAATAATATAATGTTTTTCCTGTCATATAGGAGCTGATACCGGAGTTTTACTACTTGCCAGAGATGTTTGTAAACAGTAACGAGTACGAACTCGGCGTGCGTGATGACGGCGTTCCTGTGAGCGACGTGGAGCTTCCTGTCTGGGCAAAGAAACCTGAAGACTTTGTCCGCATAAACAGAATGGTAGGAGATGCCCTCATTTCTAAAAACACACAAACACCTTTTCAGATCGACCCTATGGACACAAACGATGTTCTCGACCTCCTCTTAGTCTCACTCCCTGCCTTTACCCCTCACTCCACTCAGGCATTGGAGAGCGAGTTTGTCTCGTGTCAGCTTCACCAGTGGATCGATCTCATTTTTGGCTACAAGCAGCGAGGGCCAGAAGCGGTCCGAGCTCTCAACGTGTTCAACTTCCTGTCCTATGAGGGAGCTATAAACTTGGACAATCTGGACACAGCACAGCGTGAGGTCGGACACCCTTCTTAGATTCACATGTTATCAAGAATTTGACAAAATCTCGGTTCTGACGTCACAGTTATTTAAGATCATACAGGGTAATACTGCATTAATGAAACTGTATTGTGCATTCAGTTCAATTTTGAATAGATGCAAAGCCATACCATAGATGCACAGTCCTTTCCAAAAGTATCCATATGCTTTGAAATTTTGCACATTTTGTTACTGTAAAACTACAAACTTCCTGGTATTTTTATTGGGATTTTATATAATACACCAACACAAACTAGTGCATAATAGTGAAGTAAAAGGAAAAAGATACATGGGTTTCTAAATATGTCTTTTTTGGAAATAGAAATCTTAAAAGCATGCGTCCATTTGTAATCAAACTCTTAAACTAATTCCACTGAATAAAATCAGCGGTAACCAATCCGGCTTTAGAAATAAACTTCTGCCTGTATGTCATTTAATCCCAGTATTGTTACAACTGTTCTGGGAAGGCCTGAGAGATTAGTCAGAGCAGATTACATAAAGAACATCATGAAGACAGAGGAACCTAGCAGACATCTTAGAGATAGAGTGGTGGAGAGGATTAAAGAAAGGTCCGTCTAGAAAACACCATCCTCTGAAGATAATGGATTACAGAGAAGCCGACGGTAACTCTGGAGGAGCTGCACAGATCCACTGGTCAGGTGGAAGAATTTACTGACAGAACTGTTAGTGGACCTTTAGAGATGGTCTGATGGTATTTTTGACAAGACAAGCTGGTTCAGATATACATTTCCTTCTGCTTTAACACCGTCTCTGTGTCGTTTGTCTTCAGGTGATTGAGGGTCAGATTCAGCTCAGCGGTCAGGTCCCCTCCCAGCTGCTGATAGAGCCGCACCCGCCTCGCTCCTCCGCCATGCACCTGGTGAGACAACAGCTGCTGCGGCACATACATTAGTTTTAATCGCTCTAAAGTGACCGCAGAGTAAGAATACCATCTAGCTGTAGCTGTTGTGAACAGAAACATGCTTCTTGTCATGTTTTTTTCTGTTTTGATGAATGCACAGTTTTGGATTTCTGTAACATATTGGCTCAATTGTCCCATATTTCCAGTCCAGTTATGCGTTTACTGAATTTCTTATGTTGTCAAGTAAGGTTTCTATTACATACAGGCGTATGTAATAATGTTTTATTGTTTTAGTTCTAGCTCTGTCCTCCTGCTGTCCTCAGCAGTGTGAGGCCTCGATGTCTCCACATGTCAAACCCAAACCTGTCAGTCCCGAACCCTGACCAGCCAGCTCCTTCACCCCCTCTCCTGGTTTTCAAGCCTCCTCAGTGTGTGAACCTGCTCTGACCCTGTGCTCCCACTAATTTACCTTTTCCCTCCCCTCCCTTTGTCCCATCCGTTCTGTCTCTCCTTATTCCTTCATCTCCAACCCTTCCTCCATCATATACCTTGACCTTCCCTCCTCTTCCTCTCTCTGTCCTATTCTCTCTTTCCTCTCTGTCTGTCTCACCAGTGTTTCCTTCCCCAGAGCCCTCTGATGTTTAAGGATCAGATGCAGCAGGATGTCATCATGGTGCTCAAGTTCCCCTCCAACTCCCCTGTCACCCACGTTGCAGCCAACACGCTGCCCCACCTCAGCATCCCGGCTGCCGTCACCGTCACGTGTAGCCGGCTGTTTGCCGTGAACCGCTGGCACAACACCGTCGGTGAGTGCTGCGGTGGACTTAAGTTGTTGTGATAAAACTCCCTCGTCCGTATACGTGACTGTGATGTCTGTCTGTTCAGGCCTCCGTGGAGCTCCAGGATACTCGCTAGAACAGGCCCACCATCTACCAATAGAGATGGATCCCCTCATAGGTCAGTGAAAAAACACCTGAACAGCAGATAAAATGAATTATTAGTTGTTGTTTTTTATATAGCAGTTGTGTGTTCCTACTGGGAGAAAAAAAAAAAAAAAAAAAAAAAACTGTGTATATATATATATATATATATATATATATAATATATATATAATATATATATAATATATATATAATATATATATAATATATATATATATATATATATATATATATACAGTTTTCCATTTCGGGACCTTTACTTAGTGATGGCCTGAGTTGGCCATGAAAGACAGATGGTTCTGTATTTAGAGAACCTTTTCTGTGTTGAGACGGCACCATATCGAACAAATTGTTCAGACTATCGACCTGTTCTCAGCCTCCCCTGGTTCTTTTATCTGATAAAGTGGTGTTTGCGTTGTAGACTTCTTTAGTAATAAAAAGACTCTTCAAGCCGTAACTATATTTTTCCATATTTAATCTAAAAGGCGGAGGAATGTTGGAACAGATTCAGAAAGCAACCGGCATCTGAGAAGAACCCTGTTTGTTCTCATAGACAGACATTAAATACCAAGCATGTGTCCACCCATTCAGGGCGTGCACAGTATGATATCAGCGTTCACATTGGTGGAGAAGATCATGCAGTAATGCAGACGTCCTTGCTGACACATATCACCCCTAACAGTCATTCTGTCCATTCTAAGTATGTCAGACTTTTTGCCTTCAGAGTCCGTTTAACTGTCATTTCCATGGCAACCAACTTTGCAGTTCAGTCTCTGTAATCTCATCTCTTACAAAATGATGAGTCTTTGTTTTTTTTTTTAAAGGGCACCTATCTTACCTTTTGATGCCTTCCTTTTCACATTGAAATCATCCACTTGTGGTCTATATAAAGTGGAACTGCAATCCTCCTAGCCTGAGTTCCTTGTTAGTTCACCCCTTGTTCTGGAGTTCATCTGAGAGCAACTCGTTTTGGTGCTGTCTCTTTAAATGAAAATAAGGCACTTCACACCCGCCCCCCTCCAGGCTCCACCCCGTTCTGCCATTTTTGTAGTACGCTGGGGGACAATGTAATGGGTTTTGTGGGTTAATTCACCCAACAACCGAACATTTTCATGTGTACACATCAACGTCTTTCAGTTTGAACTTCAAAATCGTGGCGAGAAAAAAATTGGGAGATTTGTGAAAATTTTAAGATGGAAATCAATGACCTTGTTTAGCGACGCCACAGCAAATACTGTGACATTATTGTTCAGAAAACCCTAATAGGGAAAACTGAACGGCTTGAAAAAATTTGGCCCTAACAGAGTATAAAGATATATTCGCAGCACCTGGAGAGACTACATTCAAATTTTCTACACTCCTAGAGACTCCAAGTACACAACAAAATGTATTTCAGGGCTAAAGTGGATTTTGCCTGATATGTACCCTTTAAGCATCGTGGTTTTTCTAAGAGTTTATAATGCCATGCGCTCTAATAAGGCCTTATAAAGAGAAAAGTCCCACAGCATCACAGATCATCCACCATAATTAACAGTGGGCATTTTGAGCCTTTTTATTCACACTTTGCTTCATGCTGCACCCGCTTGGAAAAGTTTGTTGCCTAGAAGCTCAGTCTTAGTTTAATCTGGAAAGAAAACACAAAGCCCCAGTTAAAGCCCCAGTGGAGTTTAGCAAACTTGCTTACATCTGTGATGGTAGGACAGGAAACGGCTACTCTGGCAAATCCTTTTGATAGTGTCTAATGATTCTTTATGAGACTTTGTGACCCCATAATGCAACTCTTTGCTACAGCGCTCTATCGTGAACTTTGATTAGTGGTTATTCTACCTCAGTTACCATCTGACTCACTGTAAACTAGCAAGACGAAAAGCAGGTAAAAATGTCACAAATGAAACAAAATCAGACATTCATTGCCTATAAATACAGAACCCAAACAATTTAACAAAAGTCTAAGTCTAATTAAAAACTTCTTGGATTAAAGAAGCAGCAGTGCAAAAGAATCCACAGTTGCAAACTCTTTAGAGTCTGGTTACCACACAGTTGGGAGATATGAGCCTCAAGCCCCGAACTGCGTACGACAAACTGTTAAAAGGTTCTGGTTCGATGATCGCAATCTGCGAGAGGTGGTGCATTGCTGAATAAAATCAATAATAGGAAAAGGAGCTAGTTCACGTGAAGCTAAAGGTTAAGACCAGTGATTGCTCTGACTGTGGATACGAGCACATTTAGGTGAGAGGTTATTCCTGATTTATAGAGATCAAAACATCTGCTAATCTTGAAGGCTGTTATATGATTATATAGTTTTTCCACATCCTTACCGGTGGTGCCAATTAGTGTGGTGGCCACATTTTTACTTCTAAATGACCCTTAAATCTACTGATCTGCAATCATTGCTCCAAACTAAACTGCTGCCTTGTGCCGTTTTTGTCTGCCTTCTTCCATCATGAACCTCCCTGTGCTTCCCCTGTAGCGAACAACTCAGGCGTGAACAAGCGGCAGATCACCGACCTGGTGGACCAGAGCATCCAGATTAACACGCACTGCTTTGTGGTCACGGCCGACAACCGCTACATCCTGGTCTGCGGCTTTTGGGACAAGAGCTTCCGAGTTTACTCGACTGAAACCGGTTGGTTGGTCATGTGGATATTTAACAGACATGTTCTGTGTGTTGTTTGATGTTCAAAGCTCGTATATTGCAAATACAATGAAATATTTAACCACAGCATTAAAAAAAAAGGAAAGACACTTGTGCTAATTCAGCTGGCTTGTTTATCCATTTGTTTAGGATTGCTTTCAACTGTTCTAGTGAACTGAAACACCACTAGTGTTTTTTTTTAATGTTTTATTTTCTATCTACATTTTATTCCTACATGCTTTTATTCTGTTTTATTTTGCTATATTTTAATCATGAAAATCACTTTGCGTTGTCTTTTTACTGAATTGTGCTATATAAATAAATTTGCCTTGCCTTGCCTTGCCTATCCTTCTGTCGTGGTTTATTTTCATCCCTGAGTTAAGTAGCCATGACCTCCCAGCGTCTGAGCAGAGGACACACGTTGACTGCAATGCCCCCCCCCCCCCCCCCCCTCTTCTCTACAGGAAAGCTGACCCAGATAGTTTTCGGCCACTGGGACGTGGTGACGTGCCTGGCCCGGTCAGAGTCCTACATCGGAGGGGACTGCTACATCGTGTCCGGCTCCAGAGACGCCACTCTTCTTCTGTGGTACTGGAGTGGACGGCACCATATTATCGGGGATAACCCTAATAACAGTGAGTGGCGTCACGGGTGGAGACGTCTGCGTGGGTCGCTCTGATGATGTTTAGCGCTTAACAGCTCGAATTTTCACGGGCATGTGTTTCCTCCAGGTGACTACCCCGCTCCCAGGGCGGTGCTGACGGGACATGACCATGAGGTGGTGTGTGTTTCTGTCTGCGCAGAGCTTGGGCTGGTTATTAGTGGTGCCAAAGGTCGGTGACATTTACTTATTTGAATAATTCAAATTAAAGCAAGGCATCCAACTAATTTGATGCTACTAAGTCGCCTTCATTCCTGCTCCTCAGAGGGCCCGTGCCTGGTCCACACCATCACGGGCGACTTGTTGAGGGCCCTGGAGGGTCCGGAGCTTTGCATGCAGCCTCGCCTCATCTCAGTCTCCAGCGAGGGACACTGCATCATCTATTACGAGAGAGGCCGCTTCTGCAACTTCAGCATAAACGGCAAGCTGCTGGCGCAAATGGAAGTCAACGATTCCTCCCGGGTAAGGCCGCTGCTACGCCGCTCGTGTAAAACGGGCTGTCGCTGTTCGTCGGCTCCTCGTTGCCGCCCCCTAACCTCCGCTGCGCCTCCCCTTTTAGGCCATCTTGTTGAGTAGCGACGGCCAGAACTTGGTGACCGGAGGCGATAACGGAGTGGTGGAGGTGTGGCAGGCGTGTGACTTCAAACAGCTTTACATCTATCCAGGCTGCGACGCCGGCATCCGGGCCATGGACCTCTCACATGACCAGAGGTACACCGGGACACGGGGACTGACCCGCCAACAAAATGAGTGGAATCAACACCGAAACTAAAGTGGCAAAATGCTGTGAACGCTATAGGTTTAATGGGTCAACGCATGTTGATCAGTCTAAATTAGCATTAGCACATCCCGTTAGTATAAATAAGATTTAAGTTAAGTTAAATCTGTCCGAGCAGCTGAGACCAAAGAGGGATATTTTATAAAATAATGGGATGTTAACATAAGTGTAGCCTATGTAAAACGCTATTAGAGCATGTTGAAAAGTTAAAAACTTTATTATTTTTGACATAGGTAGACGAAGGCTGAGCTATATATCTGGTTGTTCCACCTCAGGAAGCAACACTTGCCGTCTAGCATCTGTAATGAACCCAGTTTTTCTGATTTTTGTGATTATGGACAATTAATTCATGATTGATAAGGGCATGTGTAGTTTTTCTACACAGAGTCAGGTTGGTTTGAAAAATTTGCTGCTCTTTAATAAATATATTTAATCCAATATATTAAAACATAAGACATTAAAAGCTAAGTGTGGTATAAAAATGAAGACGAAAAGGGAATTATTTTTCATCCCTCTGATAATGATATTTGTTTCCTGTGGGACTGTGCCCAGTTGATGCTACAGATGCTATTTCTCTACCCTCCCCCTTGCAGGACTTTAATAACCGGCATGGCCTCCGGAAGCATCGTGGCGTTCAACATCGACTTCAACCGCTGGCACTACGAACACCAGAACAGGTACTGAGGCGGACGGCATGAGTTGGACAAGGGGAAGGAGTGCTGCATCGCTGCTGTGCCTCAGCATCACGAAGGAGGAGGAACCGCAGGTACCGAGACAAAAGGACTATTTAGTTTCAGACCTTAGGCTCTATTCCCTTGCATTGAGGATGCGACGGCGCTGCTGGGGAACGGCTTCCTCTGTGCACACGTGTGTAACCACAGACGCATAATAACCAGAAGACACACACCGAAAAAACCTGCTTCAGTAAAACAACAGAGTGGCTGCGACATGAGGGCAGAGGGCGAGCGAAGCAGAGGTCGATCCTCACGGGACAGATCGATTTCACTGTTCCTGGTACGTTTAAATCATCGCATACTCAAGTCTTTTTTTTCTTTCTTTACTTTTTCTTTCCCTTTGTTTAATTTCTAACTTTTTTGGAGTTTTGTTTATTCATTATTTGGGTGGACTATAAATTCAAATTATTTTCTTGTCTCTAAACTGATGCACCAGCCTCTAAACATTGTCCAGAAGTCGGTGCTATTGGCTTGATCTTAAATTTAGCCCTGAAAAACGATCCAGAATGTTGATTTGGTTTTTAATCTTCTTTAATTTTATCTGCCTAGGTTATTATTATTATTGTTGTTGTTGTTTTTTTTTTTACCCAAATCTGATTTTATGTAAATAAGGCTCTTCCTCCATCAGAGTCACACTCGTTCTTTCACTGCACAAACTGCGCTTCTCACCTTTAATTTATTAATGACTTGCTGTATGTAAAATACTGTGTAATAATTATTATAATGTCGACAAGACTGATGGTAAAAATGGTGGTATCAAGTTTTTTTTTCCTTTTGCTTATTTTTTATTTTATTTTATTTTAATTTTTTTTTTTTTGCTGAAGACGGTTATTATAAAGAGCTCTTCTTTTTTTTTCTGTGCCACCGAGGATGACAAACACGAGACTGACATGATTTCCTTTGTATATTTGGTGATTGTTTTGTCAAATATGTACATAAGGTCTTGGTTGAGGCTTGGCAGGAGGCTTTCTGGGCTGAATGGTACTGAACGTGCAAAGGAAACCTTCACATACCCACGTTTGTTGATTATTTAAAAAAAAAAAGTAGACAAAAAAAGAGAAACACCTCAGTTGTAAAAGTTTGTTTTGTATCTGCACTTTGCACCAATCACATATCATTATTTATTAGCTTGGTTCTTTCTGGTCGGCCGCCTTTCTGTTTAGGCTCCACACGTTCGTTTTCATTTATTTCTTCCTCCGGGGGATTATTTGTGCATCGATGTTTGTACTTTAGGAAAAAACCGTCGCGCTCATGTGTGATTCTTCAGTTTTACAACCTCACAGTTGTAAGCAATATCATGATTCTGTAGCTGATAGAGACGGCGAGGAGGAGAGAGGACGGCGTGTGACACGTACTGTATGTGTGAAGCCATCATGATCAAACGCGCACATGCACATACTCTTATCGACAGGTTCAAACTTACGTATCCAAAAAAAAAAGCTTAAATATTTTTGGATCTATGAAACCGTAAAAAAAAAAATACTATTGTATTCATGTTTTATTGCAAAGATGTAAAATATGACATGTGTGAGTTGGGAAAAAAAATCATAAGAAAAATAAAATATGCAAAGAATTTGAGGTCTGGACTTTTAATTTAGCACATTGTTTGTTGGTTGTCTATTACATTCCTTCGTCTTAGGAGAAATGATTCAAGTTGGATGAAAATGCAACATTGTTCTTTCAATATACAGAACATTTAACCATCATTGGCTCCCTGCTACATCCATCCATCCATCCATTGTCTTGCTTATCCAAGATCAGCCCACTGGGGCAACAGGAGAGAAACCCAGACATCGCTCTCCCCATCGAATCCTCCAGCTCCTTCTGAGGGATCCCAAGGCGTTCCCAGGCCAGACAGGATAGACAGTCCCTGAAAAAAAAACCCAAGGGCAGTCATCCAGATGACATCCTGATCAGATGCCCAAACCACTACAACTGGCTCCTTTCGATGCGGAGAAGCAGCGGCTCGTATCCGGGATCTCATCCTTTCAGTCATGATCCTCACAACTACAGGTGTGGGTCGGAACGTAGACGGAGCGGTAAAACGGGAGCTTTTTTTTTATTTTTTTGGCCTGATCTCTTTCTTCGCCACAACAGACCAGAGCTTCACCAATCCTTCCGTCCATCTCCATTTCCGTCCTATCACTCGTGAACAAGACGACATTCCCTGCTACAGGTGTATAACAATCCTTTAAAAAAAATGATCTTGTAGTGCAGCAGCATACTTTCACTCTGAAAGTGTTTGGAGGAAAAAAAAAATCTAAAAACTAGATTTTTTTTGAGTAAGTTCAGTCGGTGTGAAAAGAAAAATAGTGCAGCACTTACTGACTTCCCTAAAACTCCCTGTAAAATAATTTCATCAAAGCGTTTTTAAAAAATAAAATCTAAACGTTATCTTTTTAGCTCAGAGAGTTTAAAGTAGTACTCCTTGACTTCCTGCGTTGCCAAACGTTTAAACATGACCTGACAGAAGCCATGCCCTAACTAACTAACGTGGACGTGGGTTGCTCTTATTCAAGCGCTAGATACTTGAGAATAAGCCTCACTTGTCTATATTGACGCACATTTAGAGCAACTATTAATAACCTTAAAGCAGCTGGAACAGTGACAAACAAGGTTTGACCCAGGTTTATCACATCACCTCATGCAGTGAGGAGGGCGGTACGGGAGGCAACAGCCTCAAAGCTCAGTGTTAGAGAAATGCAGTGAAAATGGCATGTTGAAGTCACCAAGTATTCATAACAACCATTAAGTGCATTCCAACTGCACTTAATGCAGTTGGAATGCAACTGGTTGCTTGGGAGATATACCAGGACAAAAAAGTTTTTTCTGTCCTATCATCACAAACTTAAATATTTAGTTTGTTAAACTATAGCTGTGGAAAACCACTTCTTGCTCAGTGTTAAGTACAGTATAATATTTGATGCTTTGGTTCTGTTTTCTTTTCTAGATGCTTAGGGAGTCTTGTTCGATGGCATCATGGCGTCTTTGACATGCATGGTGATTTTTGAATAAAGATCTTGTGAACTCTGCTGCAAAACTAGATGGAAAAGATCAAGGACTGTCCTACTGGCAAAACAGGATTGTACAAAGTATAATTTTGCAATAATTGTGCCACCAGGGACTTTGTGAATCACTGGAAAAAAAAAAATCTTCCTTCGGCTTTTTCCCTTTAATGGGTCGCCACAGACGGCGAGCCACTCATCTCCCCTCACCGGATAAATACTTAATTTAAAGGTTTGATTCCTTACTAAATTCTACACAGTAGGCTATTGTTAATGCAATAAGAATGATTTTTTTTTTTTACGCTTTTTACACATTTTTCTTAAGGCTTAAGACATACAGAGATACGCCAGTTTTATCCCCAAGTCAAAGAACTCCGAACAGTTCTTTTGACTTGCTGAACACGGTAACTGACCTTTGCCGGGGTTGTCATGCTGGTGTACAGATAAGGGCTTGACGGCAGCAGAGAAACCTCCTGCTTCAGGTTCGTTGCAGACGGGCATCAGACGCCACAGGAGCTGACAGGCGAGAGAAGGCATCGCCGGCAGACCCGTCGGTCAATCTTGAAGTTTATGCCGCTTTTGGACTTGTTCTGTATGTTCCGATTCTCTCAAAAACTCCGCAACCATCATTCAGCGTTCTCCTCTGTGTACCCTCCTGTCTGCACGCACCGTGGGGGCGACGTGCCAGTTTTAAATGCAGCCTCGTGGGTCAGGCTGTACAAAGTATTTGCAGCAGATGCACACACCTCTTTACAAAGTAGACATCTTTAATATTTCAGGATGCGGAATTTTTTTTGCAGTGCAATTGACAGACGGTATCAGGAATGATTTACAAAGCTTCCAAAGTAAATGTGACAGAAAAACGTCAAGAAAAACAAAAACAAAGGCTAATTGTCTCTGTTTGCGTTTCCCTACAATGGGAAAGCATTCGTCACGTTCATCTCTCTTAGCTGCGGTCAGGTTTAGCAGGATATGTCGACTTTCAACCCTTATAACCTCCATGGTGGCTATACAGATTGCATATACGCACCAGATTCACTGAACCTCCAGGATTAAAATATGCATGCATTGGAGGATATTATTCCAAGAGTTTATTTTGTTGAGTGTGTGTGTATGTGTGTGTGTGTGCATGCATTCTCGGCCTGTGAAGAGAAAGCAGCGCATTTATACACGAGTCTGCACACTATGAGCTCCCTCAGGTGGAGAGCGCGGAGATGGTGGATCTCTGAGAAGAGATGCTGCAGATCTCCATGTTGGTGAAGGAGCTCCCTCCCTCGCTGCTGCAGTCGGGCACCGAGGAAGACGAGGAGATTATGTTCTTCAGCCGGTGCAGGGAGATGATGAGCAGCGTCAGCAGGAACACCAGCAGCCCGAGGAAGAGCCACACGTACACGTAGACGTTGCCCTGGCGAGCGCCCGGGGACGAGGCGCCCGCCGACGTGGAGGCAGACGTCGGGGAGAAACGGAGAAAGGTCCCGTTGTCTATCGCGGCGACTCCAGTCTTGTTGTTGTCCACCAGCAGGACGTCCATTCCTGACATCCTGGCTGACATTTTGACATGGAGGGAGAGAAAGAGAGATGAGATTTGATTGCTATGCAGCAGAAACCCCACAAGAGTTCAACGTTGTTATTTCAAGACCTCAAGGCAACTTTTCTATTTTACTGATGGAGCTGCCAGAGACTTTTTCGCAATGTCAGATTGGCTGGCAAAAAGGGCTTTAATCAAAACTCGCTCAATCTCCAAATCAACCTTTACTTGTACTGAGAGGAAACTTGGATTTCTCCTGCACTCTTGACTTTGGAGCTATTCCCTCTGATGACACACAACCTTTTATTAAAATGATGTCTTCCTTCAAGCCTCGGAGAACAGAAGATGACATTTAGGAAAACCAGGGATCACCAACTTCACCTACAGTGCGAGAGTCTTCTTACTGCTTGAACTTTACCGGTGCACTGCACAAATCTGACCTTTCATGGAACAACGCCCTTATTGAAAGAAACCATCGTAAATCCTAATTTCGAGTCTTTTCTGGACTTAAAGAAGACCAGAGAAGATGTGCTGAAAGAGACATAGCAGACAAGGCGCAGTGGTTAGATGAGACCAAAAAAATTTGCTTTTAATTTAAATTCCCATACTTTGGCAGCACTGTGGACCAGTTGTTTGTACTGCAGCATTGGAGTAAGAAGGTCCTAGGTTTGAATCCTGGCTTGGGTTTTTTTTCTGCATGGAGTTTGCATGTTCTCCCTGTACATGCATAGGTTCTCTCCAGGTTATCCAGTTTCTCTCTAAATTGTCCTTAGACATGAATGTGTGTGCATGATTGGTTGCCCTGTGATGGACTGGCGACCTGTTCAGGTAACCCCGCCACTCACCCAATGACCGCTGGAGATGGGCACCAGGCCTGCAGGTATGTAAAAGGAATGGATGCAAAACACTGTGCGGTTGAAGACTTGCAATGCACAGCCAAAGTGTGATAAATGGTGGTTACATCATGCTGTGAGGAAGCTTTTTTTTAAGTTGGCATAAGAACGCTGTAGAAATGTAATAGGACGATGGTTAAACTAAATCCAGGGCAATTCAGGAAGGATTAAGAGATTAGAGGCCGCAAAGGACTTGACATTAGAGAGGAGATTCCCCTTCCAGCAGGACAATGGCCCTCACCATACTGCTGAAGCTGCATTGGAACAATTTAGATCAAAGTTTAGATCAAAGTAGATTCAGTTGCCATACTGGTCCTATTAAAATAAAGAACTAAACTTAACTGCAAACCTCTGGTAAGAATAGAAAATTGAAGCTCACAGACACTCTCCATGCAATCTGACTGAGTTTAACCTCTTTGTAAAAATAAAATCTCTGTATCTTGACGTTTACAGCTATAGACTTTTCAGATTTTCATATGCAAAAAAAAAAACTGTAGAAAGCCATACACCGTTTTACTTCTATTTAGATATTATGCAGGAGTATGTTTTGTTTAATCGCCTAAAATCCCATTAAGATGCATTGAAGCTAGTAGTAGTAGCAGGATAAAGTGTGAATGTGTTTTATACGGCGCCGTATTAAGATCATTACAGATGAAATAACAAATTACGCACAGAAAGATATTTTTTCAGTTCCACAGAGATGGGTATGAAATATGCATTTTAAAAAGATCTTGTGTGGTGATCAGGACAGTAAACTCAAGATACCTTAAATTAATAACTTTTTTTCCCCCTTACAATTATAAGGAAAAGAAACCTACTTCAGCTATGGACCAACTTTTACCCACTATCTCAAAGAACAGCAGGGGGAGCTCTTGTCCCGTTGAAAGCCTCACAGAGCTTTTGCCTCCAGCAGTGTCTGCTCATAAATGAAGGCATTATCTGATGAAATTAAACCCTCATAATCAGCTTTCACAATGACAACCAAGTGCCAGCCTTCCTCCCCCTGTGTATTAATACTGTTCGTAATGTTCCATCACAAATCACTGCTCGGAACTGAGTGTGAGGACCGAGGAGACGTTTGTGAGGAAGGCGAGGGGCTGATTTGTATTTGGTTCACGGCGCTCTTGTGTCTTGACTTGATCTATGACAGCGAGGAGAGAGACACTTCAAAGGGAGGAATAAATGACCATGACAAGAATGAAAGCAAAAGGTCAGCACACACTTTTCATCCTGCGGTGGTGTGTGTGCTCACTTTGCTCTTATCTGTCAGCTCTGTCCTCCCTTACCCCCCCCCTCCCTTTCTCTCCATTTTATTATTTATTTTCAGCATGGCCCACATTGCCTTCATTCCTGGTCACTAGTTAGGGGAGAGTGGAGAAATATATATATATATATATATATATATATATATTTTTGTCTCTGCAAGCCGTTTGAACTGCATTAACTGCGTGTGTGGGCCCCCATTAACGGAGCATTTTCAATATTTATGTGTGGAAGGTAAAGGTCGCAAATAGAAAAAAAAAACCACTATAAAACACTAAATGCAATTTGGAAAGGTTTACAGTTTCTGATGGCTAGAGTTGTTACCGATTGTCATAATAAATACTCCTGGCCTGAGTACGTAGAAAATGTACAAACAGAACTTTAGATTTGTGTCTAAATCAGAGACTAAATCAGGTTCCGGATTAACATGCAAGACAGAGAGCTGGCAATCTAGACTTAGATTTAGACAGACTTAGACTTAGACTTAGTGTTTCACTGATTGGCAGCTGAAGACATAAGGTGTACCCAGGAACATGATTCCTAATGTTTCACTAGAAACATTAGGAATCATCATCATTGATTCCCATTTGCAGGTGGATGTTAAATTGCCTTTGGACTGCCGAAAACTGTTGAATACACACACACACACACACACACACACACACACCAAGTTACTCGCTCTGTTTAGTTTGAGGAATACATATTCAAAGCATGAAGAATACATAAATGTTGGAAAGCAACTCTCTGTGTATTAGCTTTCAGAGGTACACTGTAAACTCTTACCAACAAATGTATTCAAAGGTTTTGCAACATGTAAAAAAAAAAAAAAGTTATTTTGGGAACATATTCCAACACAGGCATAAAATAAACAAACAAAACTCTTGAATTTAATCTATTTCATTGCAGTAACATAATCTTAAACTGTAAGCTTTGAAGGGTCCCTAATTTATATTCCTCATTGTAAGATAAGATGTGTAAGATGAGCGTGGATCCTCATCTAGCCTTTTTTAAGCTGTTTTAGCTCTTTTTTAAGACTCTGACTGTATAGACATGAGTGAGTTAAGAGAAACAGCTATTTTGTTTAACATACATCATCCTAACTTGAATATGTTCTCCTGTGTTTCCTATTTTGAGGAGTGGCTAAAAGAAATGACCGTCATATTTACAGCCAGGTAGGCAGAAGTCATGTATTGATTAACATAAGAAATATAAAATACATATTTAATAGGATCCAGTTACATATATTTTATTGGAATTGTTAATGCAAATAACTGAGGCTGACTATGTAAGAATAATCTTTTTTAATTATATAGATTTTTCTAAACTTGAATAATTGTTCCGAAATTAAATATTTACTTTTTTTTCTAAATGGCACATGGAGCCATGTGGAAACAGTGGGATTCAACTGTATCTTTCAGTAGATGTACAAAGAAGGAAGCCTTGCCTACTTTGAAAAATGTATTTACCATGGAAAACCAAATAACTTGTTCACACATCTGCATGTTTGATGTTGAGTAGGATGGTGGACCAGAAACTGTGAGCATCCAGTGGCCTTAGGAGAATGCACTTGGACAATTTCTCTTCCCTGGGTGGACCTTATGTCTTCAGCTGCCACATCATCTTCACCATCCTCCTGCTACTTAAGATACCTCCAGACATCAGCTCAACGCCACACTGTTAAAGTCAACCTGTTCCCTCCTGCTATATATCAGCACTCAGTCCACCTCACCCTAACGCCACTGGATTGTTTACAGATGAACTGGTTCACCTACTGGCTAGCTCTTCTGTCAAGGATATTACCTGCCCAGAACAACCTTCCTGCCCATTCTCTTCCATATTTCTGTCTCTCTTCCCTTAAATTGTCTTGGAACTCTGTAGGAACCACTTTGACATAATTGTCAAAGATACAGACCAAATCACCAGTGCCCTTGTCGGTGAACACTACTCCACCTCCTTTCTCTA
Organism: Fundulus heteroclitus; assembly: GCF_011125445.2. NCBI lineage: Eukaryota > Metazoa > Chordata > Actinopteri > Cyprinodontiformes > Fundulidae > Fundulus > Fundulus heteroclitus. The sequence continues at coordinate 18,206,829 of NC_046371.1, forward strand.
AAAAGAGTAAAACTGTTCGGCTGGTACCTCTCAGTCAGCACTTGGAGTCTGCTTTTACCGTTCAATTCGACAACAGTCTGGCCAAAGATCATACTCCACTGACCCATCTAGTTTCCATTTTGCTCTGTCTGGAAAAGCATATTTTACTAGGTCAATATGACCAAACATTAAAAAAAACTTGGAGTTTCAACAGCAAGAAACACATACTCGTTTGAATTATACGTGTAGGGTCTTAAATAACATAGATTCATGCTTGACACAATTTATTACCCCCCACCCCCGACTTTAGACTGATCAATCTGTGCACAGAACAAGAGAAATTATAATTCACTTCAGCAAACATTACCCATATACAGCCAACCCTGGTCTTTCATATCTTTAAATTTCATCACTTGGTTACTCCTATTTGGTGGCAACATGGTCATCTTAACAGTATTGGATAAATTACGTACCATTACCTAAGCTGCAAAAGGACTTAAATCAAAGGAAACCGGCTTTCGTTCAGGTATTTCTGAAAACGTTTCGGCACCTATCCAGGCATCTTTGTCAATCCTGGTGGTTTTCACTTGAGCGACCTGCAGTTGGAGCGCTGGTATTTCCAAGCATATGGCGGCCCATCCTCCTAGGTGCATTCTATGTCAGATGCAAATCAACGACCCATCTGTCACTGTCCTGGGTCGTTGGAAGCTATGGCTTGGTGTGAGTGGAGTACCTCGTCACCATGACCAGACTGCTGATGTAATCTCTTAGGAATGTGTTGGAGGACTGAGCTGTAAACACTGGGGAGTTGGAAGCACAATCCTCCCCCTCTGCTTAGTGATGACCAAGATGTCTTCTTTGACCCCTCTTTCAAACCATCTGTTATCCCTTCCCAAAATCTGGATATCATTGTCGTCAAAAGAGTGCCATTTGTTCCTGAGGTGCAAGAGGACTGCTGAATCTTGCCCTGAGCCGCTGGCCCTCCTGTGCTGTGACATGTATTTAATGTAGCTAATGTTTAGTTTCTCCGATGTCGGACTCTGAGCAGTCCTCGCTGCATTGGACCGCATACACAACACCGCTCACCTGGGGTTTGGGTATTCTGTCTTTGGGATGAACCGGTTTTTCTCTGAGAGTGTTATTGGGTTTGAAATTCACTGGCACGTTGCAGCAGCGCTCCAACTGCAGGTTGCTCGTGTGCGAGTCACAAGAATTGACAAAGACTCCTGGATCGGCGTCGAAACCTTTTCAGAAAGAACTGAGCGAAAGTCTGTTTTTACCATTCGATATGACAGAAACAAAAATGTGAGTAGTTGTGACACGACCTACTCGTTTCCAACAAACGAGACTGTAGCTGAAACTTGTGTTTTAGATAGAAGGTGAGAAGAGACGCAACAGCAAATCTAGAAAACTACTCAACTACCAGCCATGTACATTAAGGGCTCCTTCAACCTAAATTCTCCAAATAGAGACATATCGTCTATCATTGTCACTCCCCTGAGTTTGAGAATTTCATCAAATGGATTATGAAGCCTTTTTATAACGTACTTATAAGGGATTATAGAACTTTTTAGGGAGTGTTACTAAATTTGTGTGGAAGAAGATTTGCAGAAAAGTTTAAGCGAACCCTCTCTGTCCCCAAACTGGTTCATCTCAGCATTTATTGCAGTTCCTTTCATCTCTTTCTCTCTGGTTTGTGTATTTGACAAGAACTCTTTAATTTGAAGCCCAAAGTAGCTTCAGGCAGGCACACGGCATAATGAGGATGGATGAGTTGGGCTGCCTTGTTTCTTTTTTCAGCTGGGCACTCTCTTGCCCCAACTCTTGTTGTTTTTTTCAAATGCTCCCTGTAGGCAAACTGGGCTAATCATTTGTTTTTTTTTCTAAAGTTTCTTTCTGTACAGACTATTAACGGTAGCCGCACAGACATACAGGAAACAGCATTTGTTCTTGAAATGATTTAACCATCTGTTTTTGAAATATATCCTTACGTATCTTTTGACAAGAGGTCTTCCTCTCTGACACCTGTTGATGGTCTCGACCTCTGCCCTCACCTTCTTTCCACACCCCTCTTTGCTACTCTGTATACACTGCAGTCCTGCGTTATGTGTTGTTTTCAAATCAGTGATGAAGCTTGTTTATTGTGGACTGAAGTGGCTGATAATTGCGCCTAATGATGCTTTTTGTATCCAGGCAACGATGTACGCGCAGTTCTTTTTCAAGCTAATCTACTTTAAGAGGGCAAGCCGTGCAGTCCCAGAGAGTCTGAAGAGGTTAGACCTGCGTTCACACGCCCGCCTACACACGGTAAATACCGCTGGTTTTTAATTTCCTAAGGAAAAGCACGTCTCATGTATGGAACGCCAGGATAATTTGAAGGAAAAGTTTTTTTTTCTTTTTAAATAATGTGTTTTTTTCCCCTTTCGTAGGGGATACTGTATGTCCCCTACAAACTTGTTAATCAAATCTGTGACATAACGTGCTCTCTACCCCCGAATTTCAAGGAAAGGAGTGAGTGCTCAAGTCAAGATGTGAGTTAAATTGCTCCTTGAAGAGGAACCTTGCATCAGACGGCAGATCAGCGTGCCACCGCAGTCTGCAAGACCCAGTTGTTATTCTCTCTTCTGCCTATGTGCTGTCTTTTCTCTTAAAGGTATATGACCCCTTATAGGGCCATCTCATGGTCAGTTATCTCTGTTCTGTTTCGGATATTAGAACGGTAACTCTAAACAATAATGCATCCTAAGTAGAAATGCAGCTTTGTGGCAGATTTTCAGTTTCTGTTTTTAGAAAAGCTTTGACCTTCTGACAGCAATTTTTTATAAGCCAAAATTTGCAGCATTCAATATGTATTTTTGGGGCTTCCCTGCTGTGATGGGGTCAGTAATTGTTTGCATGACTTAAAGAGGTGACAACACCCTGTGTATGTGAGAAACCAGCTGCTGTAGAATTAGCGTGTTATTAATTTTACACAAAAGGCGAAATGTTTTAGAATTTGCACTTTAAAGTTGTAACTTGGATTTTTTTTTTTTACCCAATCTGTATAATCTGATTAAATTTGACTTTGTAAAGTGCCTTGAGATGACAAGTTTCATGAATTGGTGCTATATAAATAAAATTGAATTGAATTCAATTTATATTAGTGGCAATGTTCTCAATTAGCACTGCTTGCACTTGCTTCAAAGACCTTAACAAATATCACCTCAGTGATCATTAAGTTTTCTTAGTGCTGCCCCATGATAACACTAGTGCAACAGGACTTTTTTGTGATTTTTCTTTATTAATAAAATGTTGACAAGCACTGGATGATTGACTGAACTACTGTTTTCAAACCTAATTTATTGAAGCTGGCATTTATAAGATCCAAGTTTGCAAAATTACCAGACGTCCTGTGAAGATGGAATTCCAGCTAGGGAAGTCCAATATTGCTCACCAACCCCAAGCTGTAAAATGCAATATAGTTGCTTTGCACATAATAGTTAATGGCACCTGCTGTAAAAGTCCTCAGGACAGCTTATATTTTAGCAAATCTTTAACTCACCAAGGCATATACAACTCCTTTTTTGTGAACATGTTGCTACATTGGTTAAAGATACAAAATCCAGTCATGTACATTATTAGCTTGCATTGCTAACGGTAGTTATTCTGACTACTGAGTACAACAATAAGCAAGTCTCACTGGTTTTCAAACTTGAAACTAGAACACTGTCAATTTGGAGTTAATGTTTTTTCTATAGCCGGGTTCCAGCTTAGGCTGGTGTCAGAATCTCACACTAAGATTACCGCGAGTTAAAATAGAGGGGTTTTACATGAACAGATTAAGAAAAAAAGATTGAATGCATAGAGTGAACCTGTTGCTTTCACTGAAAAGAGCTTCCCAATCATAGTCTTAAAGCAGTGGTACAATATATTATACGGTTGGTGCTCATTTTTATTACATGTCTGTCAGTGGTTATCACAAAACAGGCAAATTGTTCCTTCCTGTAGGTATAAGAAAATGTAGCATCCTTCTCTCTGCCAGCAGATCAGAAGTGTGCAGTGACAGTGGGGAAAGAGAAAGGCTGTGCTGTTTTGTGATGTGTAAACCGTGAGGAACCTGTGGTCATTCCGGCACTTTCTCTTGGGCATCTATTTAAAAGATTTTAACCTGTAGAAACAGCATGACAGAAAATCTGAGTGGCATCTCAGGGAACTGGAGTACCTTGATACTGGCAACGTGCCCAGGCCTTCATACCAGTTCACATGGTATGCCAGCGGATTCCTTTGTGCGCCACAGCTAGGTCTGATTTGAAACAGCCAAACAGCAAAAGTCCAAAATGGTGAAAGAGTAAAATGACCAGCATCCGACCAAATCTAGCTCTCTGTCGTAGCAGCCTGAATGAACAGCTGATATGCCTCGGTGATGCGTTTTCCTTTTTAAAAAAAAAAAAAAAAAAGCTTTTTGTTGTCAGCGAGACCTGCTTCGTTTATTGGAAAAAGATTTCCCAGCGGCCATTCACCGATGAGGGCCAATAAAGCTGAAAATCAGACCATTCTGATCGCAGGCTGGTTTCTCAGGGCATCTCTTATAAAAACTGATGAAAGCCGTCTTTCTCTTCAAATATAACTTTTTTTTTTTTTAGTCAAACCAGAGAGGGTTGTCGTATCTGCATTGTCCTGACACTCGACAAACAAGGTCCCGTTTGTGATTGGTTGCTTTAATATCCAGTGCAAGCTCTGTATGGGATGAAAGCGACTCCCTGTTTTCATACTTGACCTTCAGAGTGACCCACCGTCTGAAGCAGTGAATGCTGCTCCTTTCAAAGTGAACACAGAGGAAAATTTGCATACACTGAAAGATTTGCTTTTTTATATTCTCTGCAAATTAATTGTCTCTTCGGTGTTGAGTCTCTGCGAGTTCCCCCACCCCCACCCCCACCCCAATGTTAATAACCAGTGGGTCCAAGCTACCCTTTAGCAACGTGCTAATGTTTCTGGTTTTAAAAGGCATAACAGTCCAAATATGGAACCCAGAGGATGAGCTGCTGAGTGAAACACAACTAAGTGGGTCTCCTGCCAGACAATGTCCTTTTCAATTTAGTTCAGTTGAATTTTATTTATATAGTGCCAATTCACAACACGTGGGAGTTTGTCCCATGTTTGATTCCCTGCTCTGACCGCCTCAGTTGTTGTGTCCTTGGGCAAGACACTTGACCCGAATTGCCTGCTGGCGGTGGTCAAGCAGGCTGATGCTAAATATTTTCTATCCTTAATTAGGAAACGTTTTGATGAATCTGTCAGATTTTATTGAATTTGACTTTATAAAGTGCGCATGTGTTGTGAATTGGCGCTATATGAATAAAACTGAATTGAAAATATCCAAAGAAAGAACAAAAGCTGCTCAGTCTCTGGAGTTTACAAAAAGGTATTTTTTTTTGTGGTATAATTCTGATCATGCATGCAAATATCTTTCATTAGCTTGAAGGTGAAAGTTTGAACACCAAACATATAGGCGGGAAGAGTGCCTCACTGTTTATTTTCCCTGAACCAGCCTGCATTGCTGCTCTGGGGTTCCATCACCCCCATCCCTCTTTTGCCTGGAAGAATAATCGCTTGTTTGCAAGAACCGTTCCTGTCTGTCCAGTTGTCACTCTGACTGTACTGGTCACCAACACATCCAGGTCTTCTAGATGTCTTGGTGGTTGCTCACTTTGGATTCTGAACCAAATTACTATAACGATAAAAAAAAAGACAACTTGCTAGTTAAGCTTAAGGTTATCTCCCCAGCTGACTAAAAAGAAAGCAAACAGTCTTGCAGGAATTTACAACCATTTCAGTGCACGATAAATGCAAAAACATTTATCACAAAGAAATCTCAAAAGGGTGGTCAATTCAGGATTCACTATCTAAATCTAACTCATTTATTATTTTACTGAATGACTAAATTCTAAATTGAAATCTTTGATTTAGAAGATACTTTAAATCTATTCAATTCAACTTTATTTATATAGCGCCAATTCACGATACATGTCAACTTAAGGCACTTTACAAAGTCACATTCAATTAAATCTTACAGACTGGTCAAAAAGTTTTCCTATTAAATCTATTAATGGCCGTTCAGTTAAGACTTGTTTTAAGCATAAAACTGAAAGGGCATAAAGACACTGATATTGTAAAGATACATGACTGCCGGGAGGATAGGATAAGTGATTTTTTTTTTCTTTTCCTAATCTAAAAGGTCCCTCATAGAGGTTTTTAAGGTACTTGGGAGAGAGGAGTTAATGTGTGTGAAATGTGTGGTCACTACATCCAACATGAAATATTTCCAACTTTCACACTAGAGAATTTATCTAGTCTTGATTACAAAGTACTATGGTCCTGTGGGTGCCTTTCTCCCTTTTTGTAAAAAAACAAAAAAACAAAAACTGAATTTAGTCTACCATTTTCTGGTCCAGATGTGATGCTAAATGTTTGACTTTGGCCAGGGATAAAGAGGAAGGATGTCCAACTCTAGTCCTCCAGAGCTAATGTCCTGCAAGTTTGCGGTGCAGCGCTGCTTCAACACGCCCGCATCAAGTGTCTGAGTTACCTCCTCTGTGGTCAAGTTGTGCAGGGGCCTGGTAGTGAGCCATTTATTTCATTCAGCTGTGGCAGAAAAGGGATGCATCTAAAAGTTGAAGGAAATTAGCTCTCAGACTGGAGTTGCACACCCTGATCTAGAATGTGCAAGTAGAACTGCAATCTTTAGCCCTTTTTGATATGACCTTGATACCTTATTTGTAATGCTGTAATTATATGTTCACAGCCCTTACTTCCAAGCTTGAGAATTTGCTCTAAATGAGCAAATTAAAAAGAAAAATCCTCCTTATAATTAGAGTATCTTTTTGACTAAACGAAAAAGCCTTTTTTCTGTTTAAATTAATTCATGGTTTTGCTTTTTAGCCATCTGTACTGTTCTACGTCTGGCAACCAACTGAGCGTCCCCACAGAAGGTAAAGGAAGTTTGTGTCTTTTAGAGACTGCAAAGCTTGTTCTTCACCCAACACTCAGTGTTAGGTGCGACTTGTGTCTTTACTCTCAAACAGATGGAGGAATGTCCAATGAAGGAAATATATTTTGTCTCTTCTCAGAGTGCCTTTGTCATTTCTGCTGCTCTTGCACTGTTCTTTAAGCTTCCTGAAAATTAATGTCTTCGGCTTCAAAGGGCCAGCCTACAGAAGCAGAGGTTTCTGGAGCTGTTGCTGCTCCATTGAAAGAAAGAAATCGATTAAACACTGCTCCCTTACATTAAACTTCCCTGGGATATGCACTCTCTGACCTGAATCTCAGTCCTTTTTCTTTTTTTTTTTTATCAAGCCATAGAGTAAACCTGTTTGCTTCACTAGAAATAAGTTAAGCCTATGTGTTATTTGTCAGTTTGGGTTGTCAGCTTCCTGATTTCCATATTTCTTCTTACATTAAACACCCCAGCCTGCAGCCCATCCTTACTAAACTATTCCTGCTCTTCACTCCTGGAAAGGCCTTATTTGGTCAACGTAGGTTCCTCTGCTCTGTCAAGTCCTTTAAAAGCATGTCTACCGCTGAGAAATCTCTTCCAGGAGTTCTGTAGATTCAAGCGTTGGTATGTTTTGTCTCCCATCCGTCTGTATTTGCGGTGAGCCTCGACTCCTGAAGCTCGAGCTTCTCCTTCATCTGCTCAGTCTCCTTAAACATCCCCACCCTATGATAGAGAAGTACATCCAGCCAGACCTCCTCCTGAGACTTTGCGCCGCATAGCTTCCTCTGCTCCACTTTCGCAATCTGTCTCCGGCACTCTTCTCGTGTCTTCCCCTCCATCGCTGTACAATCCTCTTCAATGTCACTGTTGTACATGCAGTCAGCTCAGACTTATCCCTGTAATATATCCTTTCTGCAGAAATGTCCTTAAATATGGCAGGGGTCGTGTTTTAAGGGAAGAATTTGAGTGGTTTTAACCAAACATTGGGTCAAAACCTGACCGGATTGAAGGATAATCATCCTTTTACACATACCTCATGTTTGAATTTTGCAGTGACCTGAACGCGATGAAATAAGAAATGCTGGTAAACCACGCCGTACGATAATTTTAATGTTAGCAGTTTGGATTTTGGCTTTAAAGAATGAGTTTGATGCTTTGATATGAAAGCCTAAGTAGCTTGCAAAACCTAGCACCAGTCATGCCTGTTTTCACTATTTTGATCCAAAAACTTGACATTAAATCAGAATCATCAGAATCAGAATCAGACATACTTTAATAATCCCAGAGGGAAATTATTTTGTTACATGCTCCAGATAAAAGTTAAAACGCGAAACGGAGCGATGGAACTGCAGCATGCTGCTTTCACGCATGCGCACTCAATATAAATACGCTAATTAAACGTAATCAATATAAATAGGCTAAAAAGCATAATTTCTTTCTACGTTATACCTCCCATCACACTATTCTGCTCCAGCCTTTCATATCATTGCCATTCCTACTCGATTAATACTGTAGCATACACAATTTAATCCCTACACAAGCCAGATTGACAGAGGTTTATGGGTCATGTCAAACATGTTCCTCCAACAAGGGGTACAACTCATAATAGCCATCTACGGCACATTTATATAGACTTCTACAGCAAAATCAAAGAAGCCTCGGCTCAAATCCATATCAACGACCCAATAATTAGCATTGCTTAATCCCACTGTTCAGACGGTTCCCTGACCTCAAGAGGCTGCCTGTTATTAAACAGAAAGTAAACTTAATCCAACCTTTACTGACTTTACTTTACTGACTATATTTTTGTTGTAGTTTTATTTGTTGACATTTTTTTTACCTAATTATGTTCTGAGCTTTCAGTCTTTGATGCGTTCTTTAGGTTAAGAGAACTAGATTTTGGAGCATTATGATCCATTTACTTTCCTTTTTCTTCGTTTATTGAATTTTTCATCAGTCTTTTGGTCTTGAATATATGGTCACTCTTGTGTTAGATCCTTCTGTGTTTAATTACTTTTCCCTTTATCCTTGTACTTCCAAGTTTTTGTTTGTGTCTGGCCATTGCCCTTGTCCCACTCAGTTGATTCCCGCTTTCCTACAACTGATCTCCCATTTTGTAATCGGTTCCACCTGCTCCTTGTTCAGTAATCACCACCCCAGCTGAAGAACCTCTGAGTTTAGTCGCCTCTTTTCTAGAGACTCTTAATAGAAGGATGTTATGGTTACTGCTGTTTGTAAGTTGGCTTTTTAATTTATTAAGTCAGAGTTCAAACATGTCCCACTGATGTTTCTGTCCACCATAATCACAGCTCACTTATTAACAGGTATTGTTTTTTTATTTTATTAATTTTACACTGGTTCTGGTACTGAATATCACCTTTGCGGTTCACATTCACTTGATTGTTTTTAATCCGACATTTTTATGCAGAATTGACACAAAAAAAAAACAAGCTTCCTTTTTTTCAATCCATTGTGTTAGAAACAAGTCACTTAAACCCATTGTTGCGAGACTTAAGTCCTAACTCAGAATGCTGGGCGAATTCTAAAACCCAACCCTGTTTTGCTGTTTCAATTCCTATTTTTTGGATTAGTAGGACCAAAACGTGTCAGCCTACAGTTGTCCTACTTGACTGTTTAAAACCCACCAGGTTTTGGAGTGTACTATTGTATATTTGATTCTGCCACGGTTTAAATCAGGGGTTCCCAAAGTGGGGGTTGCGAGATGATTTGATGCTGATGTGCAAAAAAAAAGAAATTGTATTTCCTTCTTTGTGAAACCAATACGAAAGTTACCAACTTTACCAAGATGCTCAGTGTTCCTCATTTTAAGCCGCTGGGAAGGCTGCATGACTTTATGCTGAGAATTTTACGACTTTATTCTCATAATTCCCACACAAAAAAAAAAGAGGAAAAAAACAATCCCGCCCACCAAAAGTGGGTCGCCAGTCTCTGGCAGCGTTATTTTGAGGGTTGCAGGCTTATAAGTCTGGGAACCCCCCTTTTTTTTATTTTATTTTATACAAAGCTCTTCTTACTCTTACTCTTCGAAGTAAATTCTGTGCTTCAAAATAAGTGCAAACAACTCAGCTTTATCAACTTTTTTTCATTCGTTGTGTTTTTTTTCTCTGCTGAATCTTGAGTTATTTTATTTTTATCAGTTAATTCAGACACACATAGTCCGTCTGGGACTCCCTGCTGTTTCTAATTAAACTTTTGGAGATCTGAAACACAAAGTAGCTCTTGAGAGAACTCAAATTGGAACAATTCACGCTTGTAGGGTTTGCAAATATTTACTGAAATGCAAACTTCCCAGAGGGGCCCATTTGCGCTGTCTGATCAGTCCTGGTGTTAGATCTTTCACTCATGAATAATGCACAAGATCGAGATGTGGCCAAATGTCACGGCATTTGGGTCGTTTCCTCTGAGTGTATGCGTGTGTGTGCTCCTACTTTCTCGTACTGTAGTTGCGCTGCATGGCTAAAAAAATAACAACATAAAAGCCGAGCCTGAAGCAGAGACACGGGGAATGCTCGTAATCAGTGCAAATGTTCACACTCCTGTGATAAATGTCAAAACTTTTCCTCCCTTTCCGGATGTGGAACTTCCGCTCAAATAGCAGATTCATCCTAAAAAAGCATTAGTTAAAAGCAGCCTGCATCCCAACCATGTTAAGCATCCCATCTTCTGAGTCAAATGAAGTGAAAACAGACCCCAGGCTCAACCTCATGAATTCCAAACAACTCCTGCAGCCCCAAATACCACAGATAACCCACGCAGGGGTCGGAGATACTCAGAGATGATCAAAGCGTAAAGAAAAGTGACGCTTCAGTCAGCAGGACAGGCCTTAATGCATTTTCTTTTGTCAAACAACAATTGGTTTCCCTCCAATTTGGGTTGCCATTAGAGAAACCAACAGGGCTCCTAGTTTTAGAAGAGAAGAGATGATTCTGGATGGGATCCACAGACAATGGCCTTGTCAGTTTATTCATTGCTTTTTTTTCCCTCCCTTCTTCTTCTTCTTCTTTTTAACATGTGAATGACACAATCCCCCGGCAGCACACCTGAATGCACTCAGAGACGCAGCAGGGGTTGGGCACCTCTGTAAGCGGGGCTGTTATGTGATTCTCTCAGATATTCAGGCCACTAAAGTGCGTAGATTTTAAAAAAGCCGCAAATTGGGACGATGTTTCAAAGGAGTTGCAAAAAAAAAGCTTATGATAATCGACAGTAAGGTGAAATGAGCTTAGACCCACGCAGCCTGTCAGGAGCTGTGATCTGTTTGAATAGCAAGTAATAGAGGTTTTTTTTTTTTTTTTTTTTTGGTCAGTGGCCAGTGTGGATAATGAGCTGTATTGCTTTGATGTGTGAGTGTGTGTGTTTTGTATTCACCCTCTGGTGAAGCCTACTTTTACACCTTCCTCTCATATCTGTTAATTACCCCTTATGCTTCAGTGTGTAGCTGCAACTTCCAACTTTGATACTGACACCGTGTCTCCGAGCCTGTTTACTGTCTGTTTATTTTAGTGCGTGGTGTGAGCCAGACAACAATCTTAAACGCAAACAAAAACCTTGTTTTGTTCTCACTACTCTGAGAGGACACTTTCATTTCCCCCCTCTCCCTCTAGGGATGCAATTGCCCCACTCATCACCCCCTTTTTTACCCCCCCACCCTCCCACTGCCCCATTAAAAGCTTGTTGTTTTTTTTCACCCCCAAGTTGGTGAATGGATGCATACATGAATATTTTCCCCTGCTCTTTCCTTAACCTTCTTTACTGACTGCAGCAACACACCGGAGCACTGGAGTTGATATCCAGTGGTTTTCTTCCTCATCTCCACACTGCCGTTGCTGCTGTTTGTAAAGCCCAGGTATCCCCCTTTTGCATAGCAAATTAGCGCCGTTCTTTGCTCATATTTACTCTCCCTAAACAGTTTGTAAACTTCACATTAGAAGCATCCAAATTATTTCACAAAGCATGATTTAAAAAAAAGTAAACAGTTACAGACCTTAATGTGTGCGGTTTGGCTTCTCTTTGCTCACTTTGTGCAGAAATCCATCCCTTCTTCAGGCTTGCGGCAGAGTAAACTATAGAGCTGCCTCCCCACAGATTTTCCCGTTCCTTCCCGTGCCCCTCTCTGTCATTCAGTGTGGACAGGCTCTACAGCTGGAGTGGACACTGACGGATGCTAGCTGCCTCTATGAATGGACGCACACTCAAACAAATGCCTCTGTCTAACAGGAGCTGTGGAGACGGCTGCTTTTTTTTTTTTCTTCCTCTTCTGGAGAAGTGCTGAAAAGGAAAAGAGGCGGCGCAGTGCTCATTCTTCTCCCATCCCCTCTTCTCTGTGACTCTCTTGTCTCCACCCTCCCTGCTCTACTCTCTCTGCTTGCTCATCACCTTCAATGAAGATCGCGCCAACGGTGAAATCTCTACCACCGTGTCGTGTCTGTGCTCGTTATCCCCAGAGCAAAGACGGCGTCTTGCGGAAATGTCAAAAACCCCTTGACATTTTTCCTATTTGCTCATGTGACAAGTACAAATTTCAATGTGTTTTATTACGTTCTGTGAGTAATACGTGCTACTTAGCATTCAAACTACTACGGTATATGATTGTCAAACGGAAAGGAAATGATACAGGACTTAAAGATTTTTGACAAAGCTAAATCTGAGAAGTGCATTCTGCCCCGTTGAGTCAGAACTCTGCAGAAATGCCTTTCGCTACTATTGTAGTTGCAAGTTTTTTGTTGTGCATTTCTTCCAGCTTTATGCTTTTGGATATTGACGTTCCTACCCACTCATTTTGTCTGATCTGACCAGATCACCACCTTCGACTCTTTGGCTGTTCACACTGTGCCTGGTTCTTCCTGTTAAAGGGGAGTTTTCCTTTCCGCTGTCACTTCATGGATGCTTCTTGGTATGAGGGATTGCTGCAATGTCATTGGCCCAGTAGTATCTCCTTCCCACTGAAAGTCCTTGGCCTTAAATACTGGTGATTTTTTAAAATATTATTTTCGCTGGGTAAAATTAATCCCTTGTGTCCTTTCTGTTTCAACTGCTTTGAAGGGTTTAGATTAGCCTTATGACGTGTGGCGACATTGTGAAGAAAGCTGCAATACACTGCCAGTCCAATGGGTGGCGGTAATAAGAAACATTACACCTTAAAGTATACTTCTGTCGCCTAGCAGTTGTGAAGCCGTAAAAGTGGAGTCCAAACTTTTGCTCTGTTTTGTTTAATTAATCCTTGAGGATCTCCAGCAGTTGAGGAGGAGGAAGAGGAGCGGATTATTCATTTCCAAATTTACTCTCCCGCTTTTCAGCAAGGCATTAAAATGAAATAAAACCACGCCGTCATGAAGCTTAACTTTAATCTCAGCCAAACTGATTTGTTCAGTGAGAAAAGAAGCATTACAATAAACTCTTAGCTATCATCTGACTGAATCACATCTGTGTTTAACTTTCTCTCAGTGGTGAAAGCCAGCGGGAGCTTGAAAAGAATGTGGCGGGAATCAGACGCGCTCTCCAGGTGTAGAGAGCCTTGACTCCTCAGCTGATGAGGCGAGCTCGCTTTAAGCACTTTGAGAATGGATATCTCCAAAAATGTCTGAGCACTTTTGAAATTAATCGATATCTTGATATTTTAGTTTTACCGGCTGCATGCTTGCCTAAAAACACAGCAAAAGTTTATTTTAAGTCACAGAAAGTGTAATATGTCAAAACCTTAATCACAATTTTTGCCCCTCTCTTCCCCCATTGGTACTTCTGTGTGAACCAGCTGCTGCCCCATAACAATTCTGCGGAAGTCGTACACCCAGACCAAGACCTTTGATCATGGAAACGGTGGACCAGGGAAATTTAAATGCTTTGTTTTAAAATTGTGTTTTAAACAAGGAATTTGTGTGTCGAAATCCTGGTTAATGGCCAAATGTCCCTGCAAAAGGGGCTAATGCAAGCAACTGTCCACTGTCGCCACATGCTCATCCAGGAGGAATAAATGATCAGGGGCCACCAGCATGGTGCCCTTGATGGTGCCCTCAAGTCTGTTCACAAAATAGCACAACCCTCCCGGGAGCTGCATCTAAAATGTTATTTTATTTTGTCCTTTTACTTTCATACTTGTACTTACATAGATTTAAAATAAATTTAAAAAATGAAAAACATGTTTATATTACATAAAGTTAAGGTGAGCTCTGCGTCTTCTAGTTCAAAGGACAGTACAGGTAGCCCTTTGTATGACAGAGTCCCGATGAAGTAGCTCTCAACTTCTAAAAGGTTGGTGTCCCCTGATCTAAGCCAGTTACTCAATGCAATCTGCAGGGTTTCCTTGGACATTTTAACCAATGTAAAACTTGGCTGCATGTTTGCTAAGTAGTATCTATTGGCTTGAAATCTGTCTGTAGGATTCTGTTGAATTGACGCTTTTGTTAAGGTACTTGGGATAACAAGTATTGTGATTTGGTGCTAAATTAATACACTGAATTGGCTGTGCCCGCTTATAACTTGGGGCAAACTTCACAGGGGTCATTTTTATGGCTTGCTTTTAACCATGATATTCTGTTTTCCACTCCGTTATGAAGATCAGATTTGTGGTTTGTAAGACTAACAGCTGTCCTGAAGAACGATTTCAGCTGTGGATATCATGGTTAACATAGGCCTTTTCACTGGTCATCTTATTCATATTTTCCTTGACTAGTCCTTTTTTGTAGGTGATGGACTGAACAGAGCTCTAACATGTTTTTTTTTTAATTATCCATAACTTTTGTTTCTTGTTCTTTGTGATGCTGTTTGTTCAGCTATATCCTCTGACCAACCTCTGAGGCCTTCGAGCTGGATTTATACTGAGATTAAATTTACCAAATGATACTAACATGATAAATATACCCACATAAATACCTGAGTTTTAAAGGGAACTTGTTACCTTGGAATTTAATTAGGAGTATCAGAGTAAAGGACCCTAAATGTAAAAACATATGTCAAAGATTTGTATTTGTTAAAAAGTTTGATATTTTTCCCTTTACGTCACAGTTATGCAGTTATCTATTTTCAGAAAACGGGTATTAATAAGCAGTATGAAATGCTGCGCAACACTCAGCTCCTCATAAAAACACCCCAAGCAAGAAGAGGCTTCAAGAAGAAAAAATAATGCCCAATAATTCTCGGTTTTCAAGTTCTTCTCATCTCACATCGTCACAGATTTCCTCGTGTTTTCACGTCTTTTTTGATAATTTTCAGCACAGTGTCAGCTAACGACTTGGCTGCTTATAAAAGACTTTTTATGTGAGCCAAAAGTGAAAACTCTCCAAGACATTCCACCTGAATCTTTTACACCTTTTGTTGCCATCTTTCCTCAGCTGTCCAAACAACGATTATTCTATTCTTAAATATGTCACTTTTGTGGGCCAAAAAACCCCAGAATGTCATTTTCCCTCCCTCTCTGCTGCTCAGTCAGAGTGTTCAGATTTATCGGGACAAGTTTGGAAACGTACATCTGGGGTTTTGACAGAAAAATATTCAAACAAGTCTGGTGGCTGTCACAGTTTCTGTGTGTTCTGCTTCCCAGAACCATCGTTTTCCAAGCCCGACACCTGCGCTAGTATTGAACTCCTCGGACCTGATTGATTCATGTGATTCATTGTTGCTCGATTACATCCATCGGGATCTTTGTTCCAGTTTTCCATCTGACATGCCTTTGCACATTTGGCTTTTCTTCAGTTTATGAACTGTGTCTAGGCTACTGCTCGCTTGGTCCCCGGGGTTGTCACCTGTCACTATGCTTACATTCCTCGAAGCCCGCCACACTGCTGCTCCTGCCAGTCTGTGTCCATACTGTTCTCCTAAACTCAGTGGGTCAGATGTGACATGCAGTGTTTTGACTCTTTGTTTGACCACTGTGATTACTCTGTGTTGACGGTCAGTGTCAGCACACTGTTTGCTTTTTTTCCTTTCTCTATGGCTGTGTTGGTGTGTTGAGTTTGAAAGGTGCTATATGCAATCTTTAAAAAACAAAGAAAAACAATCACAAAATCTTCAAAATTTGTCACAAATCCCCCCCCACCCCCCCCACCCCCCCCCCCCACCCCCCACACACACACACACACACACGTAGTCAGTTCTGTTTATGGTATTTTATTAAACTGTCATTTGAATGATATTATATTATATTATATTATTCAATTATACAGAAATACACAATAAATCAAATTTACACCAAAACAGTTCAGTCATTGTGACATACAGTGCAAGCTGATCTTAAATGTAAATGTTCTGTTTGGAGTGACAATGGGTCACGAGGCAGACACCCTGTCTACTTTTAAGGCTGAAACTATCCTTTTTGATAAAGTTTATAGTTAGAGTGGGTTAGGTTACCCTGAGCTACCTCTATAGTTATGCTGCTATAGGCTTAGGCTGCTGGAGGACATCAGGGTCTAATTTTCTCACTCTGCTGAGTTCTCCTACTGTTCTCCAATTTGCATTGTTTGCTAATATTTCAGTTTTTAATTTTATGTTCTCTCTGTCTTTTTTCTCTTCATAGCAGGTACATCTGGTCTGGCGTTCTGTTTGCTGTGACATCATCCGGGGGGCAGATCATCTGGCATTACCTTCTCTAACATAGAAAGGATTCCTGGATCAATATGTGCTTCTGTGCTTTTTTGTGTCTCTGCTCTGTCTTCTCTAACCCCCAGTCGGTCGAGGCTGATGACCATTCACACTGAGCCCGGTTCTGATGAAGTTTTTACCTTCCTGTTAAAGGAGAGTTTTCCTCTCCACTGTCGCTTCATGCATGCTCAGTATGAGGGATTGCTGCAAAGCCATTGACAATGCAGACGACTCTCCCTGTGGCTCTATGCTCTTTCAGTAGAAGAGAATACTGTTTGTCAAGACTTGATGCAATCTGCTGGGTTTCCTGAGTTAGGAAACTTTTTCATTGAATTTGACTTTGTAAAGTGCCTTGAAATGACATGTGTTGGCGGTGTATACATGTGTTTTAATTGAATTAAAAATAAAACCCAGTCCCCTCCAGCCTTGAAAGGTTTAAGCGGGTATTTAAAATTAATATTTGGAGACACAAAGCTCCATTGATTACACAGCTTTATGTGGCGATCTGTTTAGAAGTCAGCACACCTCTATCACCCCTGACAAACCAAGCAGTCTCTGGCCCACATCAGTGGAACTGAAAAAAGGGAGCAAGCTGGCTTTGTGGGTAGAGGAGGTAATGTAGTGATGACATCGGGTTTGAGCTGCAAATAGCCAGACGCAGGATTTAAAATAATAATAAAAAAGAAGATCAAGGTGAGAGATGAATTTAAATTTGAAGCATTTGCGCAGCCAACAGGTCTGCTGCACTGAAATCATCCATCAATATCGTTTAGGAAATAATGGGGGATTAGAAGGACAGATATTTTCTGTGTAGAGCTGACGTCAATGTGGCACCAAACCTCCTGTTGTCCCGCAGTGCTGGCACCATCGTCTTCACTTTGGATTTGTGAATGGAGAGAGGCTGCTCAGAGGAGGCTCGTCTTTGAGGGTTTATGACTGAAACGTTTTGTGATAGGGGCTATTGTCCGTGTTGTTTTTTAGGCTACATTAAATATACAGCCAACTCTCATCTTAATGGCAAAAATTGCAGTTATGAAAGTAATGAATTGGCAACCTAAGTAAAACAAAAAAAAGGAGTTGCCACTTGACTTTAAAACCAATTCATTTGGGACATACACCACAACATTCAGTTTAAAACAAGCAGCAAACAGCTTTAATTTGATTAAGGAAAAACAGTCGATTATATGTCTCAACCAAGATGTGGAGCATGAGCTTTAGGTTCCTCTTTCAACCTGTGCGGAATTGGACAGCAAATCATGACAGCAAATCACATAAAGTGATGGAAATCATCAGAAAATGGATACAAACCGAGTTTAGCAATACAAATCCCGAAGCATTTGCTAATCGTAAAAGGTAAATGTTAACCTCTTACTCATATATGCATACTTGATTGTGTTGCTTGATTTCCTTTTACTGTTCTGCTTCGCTTAAAACCGCTACCTACACAGAGATTTAAAATAAATATCAAGCGCGGCTCTGTATCTCGTTTGAGCTTGTTAGCACATTAATGGGATTCATGAGGGTGTTAACTGTGTGGCAGATGACACCTGGCCCCGCTCTGTGAAGCTGTGAGGGGGGGGGGGGGGCAGGCACCTCCCCTCCCACAGAAGCCTGGCTCCTCTGCCATCTGCCTGCTGACATGAACACCAGCAGGGAGCGATCGGTCGATCGTCTCTCCTCCAACCGTTCACCTGCTTCACGTTTGGTAACCGCATGTGCAAAACCCACCGCCTCAGAAGAGTTCTCGGATTTAGCACGTGTTCGTGTGAGAATGTTTTCATAATCGTAGCTCCTCCAGAGGAATGGAGGATGATAATAAATATTTCAGCAAGATGCTACAGGCAGTGTGTTAATGGCTACGCGTTTTGGGAGGAATCAAGGACAAAGGAAAGGGGAGCGACTTATTTAATTTGTCAAAGAATGATTTACCTAATCTCCATTCGGCTAAGAATGCTACATCAACTTTCAAACCCACGACGGGGAATTGCTACGCACACACACACAATGAAAAATATTTGCCAGAGCTAATTGCGCCAGTGCAAAAATAAGTCTTCATGTCTGTACAAGCTTTAAAGATTTTGTGTTGCCTGTGTGTATGTGTGTGTGTGTGTGAACATGAGAGAGGACTGAAGGATGAAGATAACAGCTCTGGCCTCAGTTTGCTTTTGTCACTAATCCCAGAGGGCGCCGAAGTGGCCGCCGATTCCATGTCATTCACCGACGTCCAAGAGTGCTCTGCTTCCATGCCATTCGAGCTCTGCCCTTGCGAGGACACTGGTCTCTGCGCTGCATGTTAATG
Organism: Fundulus heteroclitus; assembly: GCF_011125445.2. Taxonomy (NCBI): domain Eukaryota; kingdom Metazoa; phylum Chordata; class Actinopteri; order Cyprinodontiformes; family Fundulidae; genus Fundulus; species Fundulus heteroclitus. The sequence goes on from NC_046371.1 coordinate 18,225,677, forward strand.
AGACACGCACCAGCGGAGGGAAGGGGGATTGATTTGACATTCTGGTAAGCCCATGCGAACACAACTTTAAACTTTGAAATAAAAAGACAAGGAAATGGCACAACGGGGCCTGCGCAATCCCTGTGCAAAATGTTAATTCCGTTGTTACACACATACTGTACATGGTTGGTTGTCAGCCAAAGGGACCGTGAAGCCGTGAAGTTTGTATTATGAGTCACTGCGTGTTAAACAAGGGGTCTTTATACATTTATATTCCAGTTGTCTCCAAGATGTACAGAAAAACTAGGGAATCAAATTTCTCCTTAGGTTTAGTAGATGAACCACAAATAAATAAAAGCACACTACCGCTTTTTTTTTTTTTTTTTTTATATCTCACAACATTTGCATGCAATATCCCTAACTGATGTTAAATTGGAATTGTGCAACATTTTGCAGCATAAGTCATCGTTTTGTTAGTTTGATACGGTAACCATGGCTGAACACCCAGGGCGCTGTTCTGTTATGGGTTAGTTTGATTTTTTTTTAGCCAAATATGACCTCTAGTCAATAGGGAGTGGCCTTGCTCTTTATTGTGAATGTGTGATCATAGTAAGAAAAAAAAAAGTATGGTCAGTGCTAATAACACTGAAACTGGGTCATATACCGGTACTCCTAATATGTGCTCAATTGAAAGGCATTTTTTAGAAAGAATTGATCACCTTTTAGTTTAAAATCTGAAATACTTGGCAGAACAAAAGGTAGATTGATCTGCATTGAACAGAAACACAGATTTAGACTAATCGCCTCTTAAAGCCATTTGTAAATACACAAAAAAGAACCTTTTCACAATCAGAATCAGAATCAGACATACTTTAATAATCCCAGAGGGAAATTACTTAATGCAGCCATAGCTAGAGACAAGCATGGCACATGCAAAATTTAAATGAGGATCTAACTATTCCATACAGATCACAGATTCTTGAAAATAAAGTTTAATCTATTGTATCAATCTTTTTATCCATTACCTCCCATTACATTTGTTCAGTTTGGCGGCAGCTCCTTGCCTGCCCTTACACATGAAGCCTTTTTTAGTCACTCACCTGTTTTCAAACCTCCAGAATTCAAACCTTTATTTTTTTAAGTCACTCTTGCCACAGTCTTTTGTTCTCCTGCCAGATTAGTACTTTGTGTTTTTCTCTCATGCTCCAGGCTAGTTTGATGTTTAATTAATGTTTTTTTTCCTATGTGCAGTAAGTTGGATCACCTTGTCTTTAAAATAAACAACTGAAACCAAGAGATGACGCTTGTCTTTACCTAAAGCAACAGGAGGCTTTTGTTTTTTTAATTTAATTTGTTTTTAATTTTCATTTGGGAATAGAAAGGTTCTATTTAATATCTTTGATACATTCTCAGCCTTTCTACTCATTTTAAATACATCTTTCTGAGAATGATTTAAACCCATCCAAATTCAGGAAGCTGTAAACTTGGCATATATAGAGAATGAAATTCTCAGCATACCTGCCATGTAATTGAGAACTCGGTGTCCTAGGTTTTGTGAATTCTTGCTGCATCGGCAGATATATTTTAGATCTCTCAGCAGTCCTGGTTAATTTAAGAGCTACACAGGAGATAGGGTAGAAAAAGAAAAACCCAAGGAATTGGTAAGTAAATGGTTTTATGTTTCTCTTTTAAGAAATTATTTGCTTTTTCTTGGTGTATCCACGTGGACCGGACATCCACAGAATATCAGAAACTGTTCATCTAGAGGTCCACTTTACATATGGCCACTAATGCTGTTTGTGCAGAAACACACATAAACAACTGAGCTATTTTTATGAATTTTCCACATCTGTCTGGCTTTCTACTGATTATTTTCCTGTCAAGTTTCAAATTATAAACTGAAATCGTGTCCAAAGAATTAGCAGAATTTTCAAATTGTTGTAGTGCTTAGCTACTACAGTCCAACAACGTTAGACTTGTCTCACTTTTATGCATTCAAACGTTAAAGGAACATGTTCACATACATAGCTGTGCAGTACTATGTGTGCCACTAGTCCCAGTAAGACCCAGTCTGTCAGAAGTGCTAATGAATAATTTATACCTGCAACTTTCACCATGTTTCAAATGTGTGGCAGCCATTTTGTATAGTGAACCCGAGGCTGTTGAGCAACGCCTTAATTGGATAGAAACAGTCAGAAGTGCTAATAAATAGTTTATTCACTACGAGTTATATGTGAAGCACTGGCAGCAGTCATATTGGGTATTAAACTCAAGGCTGTGCATGAACTTCAAGGGGCAACGTTGTTTTTCCAACTGGGAACTCCAACTTCAAGCCGGCATGGCTTACAACTACAAAAATACCCAAAATAAAGCAACGCTCAGGGCTTTCTTCTTTAGTTTTTTTTAAATGTTAATAATATTGCTGATGCCTCATAATTGCATGCCATTGACATTATAGTTCTTGAGATTGAAATATATATATCTAGTATCCCATTTGTCATCAAAGTGCCCTGCTTCCTCAACACCTGACGCAGGCCTTGTTTGACCGGGCGACGTCTGAGCCAGAACGGTTCTCTGTTTATGTGCTCTCATCCTATATAGAGTAGTTAGCCTTAATGGTCTTTTCCAAGGACCAACACTGGATGATGTTATAAGCCCACTATATACATATGTCCCATGCGGAATTCGAACCGCATGGCGGAGCTATCCAGCTGGCCCCAGAATCCATACAGCATCACAAGGCAGGGTGTAAAATACTAGCGGGGGTAATAGATGGAGCACCACAACCAAGTGTCTATCTATCTATCTATCTATCTATCTATCTATCTATCTATCTATCTATCTATCTATCTATCTATCTATCTATCTATCTATCTATCTATCTATCTATCTATCTATCTATCTATCTATCTATCTATCTATCTATCTATCTATCTATCTATCTATCTATCTATCTATCTATCTATCTGCATCGTCGGAAAAAACACCTCTACCTTTTATCTATTAAAAGGTGGCATGCCAGTCATATCTTCGACTACTTTAAATTACAGTGGTTGTTGTTTTGAAGCTGGTAGGTTTTCCTCTGTTTAAAAGAAAATCTGTATTCACATACGGTCCTATGGATTCCAATTAACACTGCAACCTCAGTATGTGTGGCAACGATGTTGACAATGACTTAAATCAAAAATCTAGGGAAGAATATCTTTGGTTAAAGATTTTCCCAAAACAGTTGTAGGTCATGCTTTATTTGACACCGTTTACCCTCCCCCCTGACTTCAGTTTACAGGGAGGCAGACCTAGAAAATGTTTCAATGTTGATTTTGTTTTAGCAGAGAAAGCCGAGGTTCATTGTTGATGCTGTCCAAACACCACCCAGAAATCTTCACTCAGGGATGAGAGGTGCAAATAGAAGAGGAAACTATTGCTTGCAAGATATTCACACTACCTTGGATAGCGTCACAGAGAAACGAGTGGAGCTGCACATTTCTTGTTATTTGGGGGCATGGTTGGAGGTACTTTGTTGCAGTTCAGACATTAAGCCACCAGGTGTCTCTATTGGATCTTTGTGCAACTTTTATTAGGGTTTCATACAAATTTCATGATTAGAATGACATATAACTTTAACTTTTATACAAATCAATGTTATTTATGTTTTGAGTGTGTTTCATTTACTCTTGAGATAAAAACTGGCCTTGCAGCTCAGGTTAATTGCTTTATGTAACATTTTCCAATATATCCTGTACAACATTTGTTGAAACAAATAAACTGCAAACATTTGCAATTTCTGAAGTTGGAAAATTGGCATAGAAATAATGAAAACTCCTCCGTTCCTGCCAAGTAATTGAGCAAAGGGGTTCGGAACAGTGTGAATTTCAGCTCCAGCAGACATGATCCACATCTCCTGGCAGCCAATTTGTCAGAACTCCAGCACAAAGCGGGTTTTTGAAAAGAAACTCACAGGTTGCATCCCTCACATTGATGCAGGTAAAATATGTATTGTGTTTGTCACCAGGATTTGCAGAGCTCTGTGAGAATTCCAAATCTGCCTTGAAAAAGGATTCAGAGGATGAAACATAGCCCAATAAAATTGTATCACACCACTGCTTTTCGTCTCACAGCAGTGGCATGCCAATCAGGGCGATCTCCACAGAGCGGAGGGCATGGAGCGGAGCAGCCATACCGAGGTGTTACTGTGACACATCCCACCAAACCCTCACCCCCACCCCATACACACACAGCTGCCTGATAAGAAGGCACCTCTCAAGAATAACAATGAGACACAGCGATGTGATGCTGGCACCGTCTCAAATAGACGTCTCGGAATGAAGACACGGACGAAAAACGAAGAGGTCTGTGAGCGTGAGACGTCCAACGGAGGGCCGGAAACCTTCTGAAAATGACATTCTACGTTACCGCTGATGACCTTAGCAGTTTGGTGCAGTTCCTCTGAAGGGGACACTCTAAATTCATGAAAGAATAGAAGAAAGGAAAAAAAATGTCCTCAAAGTCTGATTCAGTTGAATACATGAATAATTTAGAGCACCAGAAGATTTGTGGCCCTTAAATTACTAAAAAACTGGGATTCATTATTCATCTGTTTCAAACTGTGAGATATTTTATGCACAACTTACATCATGGTAAAGTTCGAAGTACAAAACAAATTCCCTCGTCCTTCAGGGAAACTAAAAGTCATTTCGTCTTCTTACTGTCTAGTTTGTAAATATCTAGTTTGGTCTTGCTATTTTTACGTCTCATTGGACATCCGATCCTCCAAAAAGCCAGGGTGTTCAGGCTTGTAACTCACAATATTAATATTATGCTAAATATACAAGTAAATTCAAATTGAGAAATGTGTAAAACACACACATACACACACACGCACACAAACAGAACAAAGCAACAAAGAACAGAGCTGACGGTTGCAGATTGGTGATGTCACATCGGGAACGCTAAACTGTGTTTTATTGGATTATACAGTGATCCATTTTGCCCTGATTACCTCAAACAAAGGTGGTGAGGACAAACTCTCCAGTCCAAATTTGAGTTAATTTAGTTAAATTTATATGATTCTCTGAGAGGCAGTAGCTTGGAGACCTGACGGCACCCTCCTCAGGGATTTAGTAGCCTTCTGTGGCGAGAACAGTCTGTCATTTGAAGCTTTAAAACCCTGAATGCGTTCAGGTTATATGTTCTGCTCCAGTTCTGACTCGCACTGTTATTCTGAAATAGGGCTGGAAAATAAAAAGAATATCGATGAAATAGAAATCCTATTGATTGATATCAATAATTATCACAAAAAAAAGAAGCAAAACATATATTTGAGTGCCACCCTGGCCATTTCATGCTGTTGCTTAATGACCACAAAGAACACAGAAACACCAAATTCCAATTTAATCCTTTATTCAACCAGCTTTTTACCAAACTACAAGTTTTTAAAAAAGCTTGCTCTCTGAACTCTTTGAAGGGGCGGAGCTGGGGGGGGGGGGCTTTTCTGGATCTGTGTTTGTGATTGGTTGGGAGGATGTAATGACTGTTGTATTAACCTACATAATAGGCTAGAATGCAAAAGGAAGGAAAACTGTTCAGTTATTGAACTTTTCGTTGACCTCTTTTCTTCTATTGCTCCACACATCTATCGATCAATACATATTGTTGTTGAAATATTGTCACAACAATGAGTGCACAACAACACGTCACCAGAATAGCCCTCTTCATGTCCGTAAGCGATGAAGAGGCTGTGAAAATCTTATCCCTCCCCACATAACTGGTCTATGTTTTACTTGTGATGGTTTACCTGTCTCACATTGATGTGACTGAGGATGGTGTCTCTCACTCTGATAAAATTAGAAGTCCGCCTGCAGTTAATGGACCACATGTCGTTTGGTCCTAAAAACCCACTCCAAGCTAAAGCATATACTGACATATGAGTCTGTTGTTTTCCTCCTGTCTCATTAGGCACAGGAGGAAAAATAAATGATCTCACAGTCAATTATCATGGTTATAATAAGGTAGGAGGACTCATTTGTTCAGAAGTTGTCTCCAGTTTTCTGTTGTAGTCGTGGCTTTAACTGTGTTGTGTCCTCATTCCTCAGTTTTGAATTGTTCCTTTCCTTAAATCTAAGTTCCCAGTTCTTTCACTACCCGAAAGCAATAAGTGTGTAGAATGGAGACTTTGTATTCCTTTATAGGTTTAGTGAAATCTATTCTTTTCACCTGTGTTTAAATTCATTAATGGTCTTTGTACCAAAATTGTTCATTTCATTCCTTCATTCCCAATAAGAAGCCACACTTTCTTTTGACATATTAGCCCTAAAAAGTATTTTTTTTTTATTTTTTATTTCCAGGAAGTCTGTCCCAGACTTTCTGTTTCCAGATGGTGTGGTAACAGATGTAGCATCATAATACCTACTGTACATATGCAGATTTGATAATTTAACACAAAGGGCTATTTTGGTATTTTGGCGTAAGAAAAGTATGTTTTAAAATTACTTATTTTCTTTTAAAAACAATATGATGATAGTTAATCTTCAAAAGAAACTTCCTCACATGTCTGCGGTGTTCTTGTGACTAATCTATTTCTCTTTAGTGCCCCTCCCCCGCTTACAACTTGAACGTTTTATTACGATGCGTATTAAGGCCTCCTCATTAAGGAAACATAATTATTCTGAAATGAGAAACTAAATGAAAGAAGAGCTCATTTTCCTTCAATGCTTTCTGCAGCAATTAACCTTTTAATCCAAGAAAAAAATATCAGCAAATTTCTTCCCATAGTTCTGTAGTAAATGTCCTTTGATCCACATTTCAATCTATAAATAAAGCATTAATATCCAGAAAAAAATAATCAAACAATAGAAAAAGAGCCTCATAGATGTACTGCCCATTATTTTTAATCCTCATAGTTTGATACTGGTCATTGGCACGCTCTGCAAATTTTAATTCCTTGATATTATTGAATGGTTTGGCACAGATGGGTTGGCCTCCTTTTGTGTTTTTTTCTTCTTTTTTTTTTTTTTTAAACTGGATATCATAGCGCTGATTATCAGCCCTCTTGTTCTGTCGATGCAGGCAGAAATGCCTGGAACTCGACCAAATATAACTCGTCTTGGAGAAAGTGCTGCAATTATATCAAAGTCATACATGAGCTGAGGGCCCTTTGCATTTTCCCCTCATTCATTAAGCAGCCATTTAAAAGAGCAGAGAAGTCGACACACAAGAACCTCGTCGGAACATGGACTGAACAGTTTGCTCAAGCTTGTTGCCAAGGAAAAGCTCTTTGTATGTGACGTTGTGTGCTCGGATTTTTTGTAATTAGTATTGATGATAATGAGCGCCAAATCCCTTACAGATTCACTAATAAAGATAATTAGAAGAAGATGGAAACATTGCCAATGCTAATTTGACAAAAAGGGAAAAAATTATAATACCTGGCATGTAGACATTTAGCCTTAGTAGAGCATGGATGTGTTATGCTAGATAGTTTTAAAGTTTTATAAATCAATAAGTTTCATATGGGTTGGTCAAGAAAATTCATTCTCAGGGGGAATTCTTTCCACGTTTTCAAAGAATTGGGACATTCGTAGCTTTATCAAATGTAGGATTTATTTACAGTCCAATTACATGTAATACAGAATTATATTTTTATGAATCCCTCTCTCAATTTCCTAAATTATTTAAAAAATATGTACTGCATGAGGTATTCAAGATACCTAGAGGTTTCTCAGACCTGACAACCGCCCTATAAAAAGAATAAGAAAGCCTTACTTTGAGGTCTTGGTTCTGTCGCCTTGTACCGACCCCAGACCGGTTCTCTTAACCTGAAATTCTCATTGTATTTCTCATCTCTGTTGACAGGGAAATTACTACATTACAATAATTCCCTGGCCTAAAGGCTTTCTGGTTGCAGCGTACAGGTGGCTGGCTCATCTGGCCGAGGTTGAAGGACGGTTTTCCCTTTCAGATAATTTTGGAGTCAAATTGGACATTGAGAAGAAGATGATGTGCTCTATAATAATTAATTAATATCAATTAATATTAATGACCACCATGAATGGAGAGGGTCAAACGTAAATCTAATTGTACTATTTACAAACCAAGGGGGAAAAAAAGCAAAGAAAAAGGACACTTCAGCTTTCTATACACAGACTTTAATAACAGTATTTAATAACCTAACTTAGATCTGTCTGTCAGCGAAGCTTTCTCTCATTTTACACACACTGAAAGCTATTATGTTTTGTCTCTTAAGAGAGTTTGGTTCAAAACGTGGTTCATGGCCCCTGATCCAACCTCTGTGAGCGGGAGGAGGGAGAAGGCAGACTCCACGGTTTTTTGCTTTAAACTCCGTCTCGTCGTTCTCACCAAGGCCGAGGCAAAAACTTCCTCATGCAGCCCTAAAATCTAACTCTGTAAACTTTGGAGCAGATCAGACTCATCTCATTTCACCTCTCCGCTTCTGTCACCTCCATACCTGTGCAGGCAGAGGGAAGCTGGGCCTCATTTATTAGTTCAGGCTGATCTGTGGTCCAGATATTTATCCCAGTGGATTATTTCCTCCTTAAAAAATATTCCAGATATTCTTGCATACACAAATAATAAATAAGGTTTTTCGTGACACTAAAAGCTCCTGCTGTATGGTTCTGTTTAAATGAAACGCAGCGGCTGCAAAACAAATGATCATGAAGGTTATCTACATTATTTTCTTGCAATTAAAGTGACTGTAGGGAACTCTAACTACCAGTGAGTCTCTGTACAGCGTGCCAAATGCGCCGCTGTGTCTGGTCAGGGCAGTACAGCTCCTTGTTGGGATGGAGCTGAGTTAAAAAACAAAAATGCATGTAATGTCAAAAACTGTAAATATAAGGGACACCCTCTGCTGCTCCTGTCTGGCAAAGATGCAGAAGAATAAAACCAGTTGTGTTTTCAAACTTCAACAAAAATGGCCCAAAAAATGGGCAAAGGAAAAAAGGCAAAGTTATGGAGGACATTGTTACTGAATGAAGGACAAAAACAGGCTTTGCGTGTTTAAACATGTTAAAAGAACAGATTTTATGTCATGTCGTACGGAGCAGAAACCCAGGAATATCTGTCTAGTATTGACACGAAGGTGAGAAAATGTAGTGCACCGCGTGGGGAAAAAAAAACACTACCCACAAAACATTTCTGTAGGTCTGTATTTCCCCTGGGCTCCATTGCTGCTCAAGTAAGGGGATAACTGAAGGTATCAAATAAAAGAAGAATACCAAGGTCTGTAAATCTGAAAAGGGCCGCCTGGTGTCACAAAACCCAATTTGAGTACAAAGATTTCAGCTTTTCATCTGGACAACAGCCTGAAAAACACACCTGAAAGAAAAAAAACGGGGATTCTTAGAAAAGGAAAAGATTACCTCTCTTGGACATTGCTGAGTGGTGACCCAAATCTAATTGAAAGAGCAGAAATCCGCCACTGCAAGGAATCCTACAGATGTACAAAGCCTGAACAGATATTTGTCAAAACAAAGGTTTCAAAAGAAATGTAGTAATTGTACCAATACCTTCAAACAATGTGTATATATTTTATGTATGGCCATTTGTATTGTATAAGTTGGGGTTTGCCTACATTGTTTCTTTTTTTATTTCTGAAACAGTTTTAAACTCTACGTTGCAGGATTGGCCAAAAATGGATGATCGGACGACAGGTCAAATACTTTGAGCGGGGCTGAAACACATTGATGGATAAAGGTGGTTTCAAGGTCTCTTCGGTTCAACTTTTCCTGGGCTACACGGTATTTTATAGCTGTACCTCCAACATGCTGTACATCTGAAAATACATTATGCTGATGAAATGGTCCGATGCTTGTCTGTCATGAACAATTTGGATCGGCTCAGGGAGCGGACTGAAACGTGAGATGGAGATTGAAGAGGCAGAGGGAAAACACATGAGTCTGCTGCAGAGGTGTCGCGCTTGCCGTTCCTCGTCTCATCTCAGCCGAGAACAGATATTGATTTTTGTTTTGACGGGAGAAAATCGCCACAGCAGGCCAACATATCCCTCATCTCAGCTGGAGCAGATAGGCGAGGATATTTCATACAATCTTGGTAAACATCAATTTTAAAACCATTTTTTTTTTCTTCACTTGCTCTGCTTTCCCACCGTCTGATTTCATTTTCCGAGACCCACGTTATTGTACTATCAATGCATCCTCAGGATTCTTTTGTCATACGTTTAATTGTATTAAGTACACTCGACATCCTTGACAAAATCCTTACAGTTGTGAAAATCTTAGAACAACCCAAAAATATTCAGATAGTCATATGCTGGCCAAATATACGTTTTTGAAGGCACCATACAGCTCTTTGGGTCTAACCATGGTGCATGGTGTCCGCTCTCACTTTAGCAGTCAGGAGCACTCAAAACTAAATATCACATCCTCATTTAAAATGCACATTGTGCTAATCATGTCCAGCCGACGTGATACACCTAGGTGTAAAGGAGGGAGTAAATGTGAGGAAGGCCTAATTTATTCATAATTAGCTAATTTAGTTTTTATTCAATTACAAAGAAAGGTCTTCTGTTCAGTCTTTCATGTTTTTTTATGTGATTTGTATTTTTTTGTCATGATATTTTGCATCCTAGTCAATTTTTTTGTCATAATAAATGGGGGGGGGGGGGGGGTAGATCATACTAGATACCTTACCAAGATAAAAACACGTTTATATGATGCGAGTCTTCAAATCAACATGATGCCTACTTCCATTGGGGAATATTGTGGTTTGTTGCTCCCTAAAAAGTTTTCCCCAACAAAACAGCCTATATTTGCTTCTTGAATGAATATTGTCATTCAAAGCACAAAGGTGGTATGGCTAATTGTGGGATGAGAAGGCAAAATGCATTAAACAGAACAAATCGAATGTTTCAAAAGCTCTGTGGTATCAAACCAAGTGCCGTGGTGGTGCAAGTTGGTGGGCAAAAAGCATAAAGAGAAAGACAAGTGAGTCTTCGATCAAATACAGCCGTCAGGAAAGTATAAAGGGTGACGGTTGACTGAAGGTTCAAGAAGCAGCTTTTCTGACCCAAAGGTTGCAAACTGGAATCCTTAATCCACCGCTGCTCCACCGGAGCTGCTCAGCAGCAGCACCAGCAGCATGAGATGACTGCAGTTTGTTCTCCTTCTCTTATCTGCCTTCTTGATTCATGTTGCTCCTGCCATGTAATAATTAGTAATTTATGTCACCCTAAGGTAATTTAAGCACCCGCTTTCAACCCCAGATAGAATGTTTCACACACTTTAGGCTTAAAATCTGGGGGGAAAAGAGAAGAAAAATCACAGCTTTGAACCATTTTTAGTCCAGAGAGAGCAACGGTTCAGGACTGATTTGTTGAATTATTATTAATAGGGTTTCACCATCACGTGGCAGGTTGAAATTTTCTGAACAACCATTATAATTTTTGGAGGGTTGCTTTTGGATTATTCTTAAAGAAAAAGCCTGCCATCTGGTGGAACATGTGAAAACTGCAGACACTCACAGAGAAAATGTTAAAATTTTCCGTTATATTATCTATCTATCTATCTATCTATCTATCTATCTATCTATCTATCTATCTATCTATCTATCTATCTATCTATCTATCTGTCTATCTGTCTGTCTGTCTGTCTGTCTGTCTGTCTGTCTGTCTGTCTGTCTGTCTGTCTATCTATCTATCTATCTAATGTAAATATTAGTTCCTGAGGGTTGCAGAAAAAGTAATAATTAGAAATAAGACAAAAACAAATAATTACAGTTCAGCAAATTACATTAAATGACGGTTTAATGTGATTTAAAGTTAATATTTAATAATAACTTTAAAGTGATTCATTTAAATATATCAAGCAAAGGTTTGCTACTACTACAGCTGTGATGCAGTTTACAGCTTTACCCTGCACGCTTCAGGAGTTATATTATTTTACAATACCTACCTTCTGTTAATGTAACTGATGTCTTTAAAAAGGGCATCACACAAATCTGTTTTTGTCTCTAAACAGAAACAGAGAAATTCGCTGCCTCTGTGACGTAAGCAGTCCGCGCTTGCGCTCTGGCGCGTGATTGGACAGAATACACACGGGGGGAAAAAACGAACAAATGCAAGAACAAATGTCAGCTTAGAACTGCGTAGTTAAACTGATCCCACTGGAAATAGATTGCGCTGCAAACTAATAGCTGTAAGTCCCCCCTGCCAAGGCCAGAGGTCGCTGTTTGTCTGAATAGTTCCTGGAGAGGTCATTGGGAGAGTTTTTGCTCCGTCTGTTGGTCAGTGCGTCCCCGTTTCCGCTGGAAACTGCGTTGATTCTGATTATGGTGAGTTCGGCTTGACTGTTTGCTGAACAACCAGCACATTATTGACCAGTATTCTTTCATACAATGAAACCACGAAGTCTTCTCTCCGTTTTAATGAACACCTGCCCGTTTGATTCAGTTTATCTCTGATTGACTTTTTTAATATCAGTTCTTGTAACCATGGCAATCTGCATCTGTCCCTATCGAATTAGAATAATAAATCGTCTTTAACCATTTTTTTAACTGAGAGCTTGCAAACTTAAATCTTTTTCCACACATGAAAAGCATATATGGAATACTTTATTTAATCACCAAAGTGTATAACAGATATTTAAAAAGACTGTTCACGTGACCATTTTCTTTGCTCCAACGGGAATTTGAAATGTGTAAAGCTGCACTCATGCAATACAGCAGAAAGCTGGGCACTGCAACCAGTTTGTAAAGTGAAACACTGATGTTTCCGAGCTTTTGTTTTGGTTTTTACAAAGTAGATTTTTTTTCATAAAATAATTTCCATCCTTTCCCTTTAATAAAATAATAACTTCTGGATTTATTTATTTTTGAAATTATACACAGTTTAAAGTTCAGTTCAGATCCAGAATTGTACTTATATCATACTTTTGGACTTTTGACCTTTACAGACCATTAGGCAACTGTGGCTAAATAGAAATATTAGAACATTTTTGTATGACACATAAATAAATAAAATTATTATAAACACTGGATTCAGCCAAAATAGGAAGTCACAATACTGCAAGGATTGATCCCTATGAGTGGGACGTGCAGTGCATGGGACAATCTACAACTATTGACCTGATAATAATAATAATAATAATAATAATAATAATAATAATAATAATAATAATAATAATAATAATAATAATAATAATAATAATGACAAGAAGACAAAAACAAAACAAAAATGATATAGAGCAATTAAAAATGTGTTTTTGCAAATGGAATTACATATTTTATTCATATATTTCATCATTAAATACATAAAGACAAATACGGCACATTGTCTTTTAAACAAGTCATTCATTTCTTCTGCCTTTTTCCGAAAGGAATGCACTTTTTAATATTAATTTTTGATTTATTTTTTTAAGATGAATTTCAGCACAAACACTCATCGTGGCATTCCCACTCACAAGGAAAACATTCCACCTTCAACCAAAGCAGATGCGTGTCAGCACCGGGCCAAACAGCGCACGGTGCTCGGGGTCTTGTCAGAAAATGAGCAGCGTGGACGATCCCTAAGCCAGGTTGGCAACAAGTAGCAGCTGCACTTCCTAATCAGAGACCGCTCACATTTCAGATGATCAATGTCCTCCACAGGGAAGCCAGTTTTCCAAACACAGCTCTGTTTCAGACAGCTCGCAGCTCAACGGCCCCGGCTGGCCGTCCAGTTCCAGCTATGAAGTGTACGTCGAGGAGGCTTGTGAAGTGGTCCTCGGCGCTTCGGGTCAGGAAGTCGTTTCTGATAGCTGTGATGACCTCGAGGCTGATGCCAATCCCCTGCAGAATGAACACATGAGGCTCCTGATGGAGTTCAGTTTGAGTAAGCTTGGTCTGCAGAAGAAAAAAAGAAAGAAAAGGAAAACCCCTCCATAGTGCATTGCGAAAGTATTCACACCCGTTAAAGTTTTCCACGTTTTCTCACATTACAACCATGAATTGCATCATAATTTTCTCGGGGCCTTATGTGATATACCAACACAAAGATAAATGATAAAGGAAAAATGATGTGTGCCTTTTGAACATTCTCGGTTTTATAAATAAGAATGTGAAACGTCTGGCATGCAGCTGGTATACCCCTAAATAAAATAACACCGACTATCTTCATCCATCTATTTTTTTTATACCTGCTTATCCATGAGGGGTCATGGGGAGGCTGGTGCCCATCTCCAGCAGTCAGGGGGAAGGGGGGCAAGCCCCCAACTGTCTTCAGAAGTCCCCTAATTACTAAATAGAGTCCAGCTAAATTGATAAGGTGAACAATAACTAGACAAGACGGCAAGCTCCCAAATCCCAACAAAATACATTAAAGATTTATTAAATTCTGACAAAATATTTAACAAAAACTTTAAGGGTCGTGAATACTTAAGCAAAGCGCTGTATAACAGTTCTTATTTATTAAATCAATGATGCATTTTCCTTTCCATTGATTTCCCTTTACCAGGCTCATGCCAGGATATGTCTGTGCAGTCTGAACCAGACGAACCCCTGATTTCTAGGGAGACCTTCTGTTTTGATTATGCAGCAGATATTTACCGGAACTTAAGGGAGAGCGAAGTGGGTTTATTTTTTTTATTTTTCTTAACTGAATAATTTCTATCTTATCAGTGATCAGTAGAAGTTGCTAAGTCAGGCTGGTTACTCATTCCAGAAGAGGTTCAGGGCAAAGCCAGGCTACTTGGAGAGACATCCGGAGATCACCGAGGGTATGAGGGTCATTCTGGTGGACTGGCTGGTGGAGGTTGTCCAGGAATACAAGCTCGGTTCTGAAACTCTGCACCTCGCCGTAAACTACCTGGACCGCTTTCTGTCCTGCTCGGCCTTTATCAAGAGAAACAAGCTGCAGCTGGTGGGGACAGCCGTATTGCTGGTTGCCGCGTAAGAGAGTCGTTCCTGGCCTGTCCTGTAAACTGTGCAGCTGTTGGTTGGAACCGTGATGCCATTTATTTGATTCGCTTTTGTAGGAAATACGAGGAGATCTTTCCTCCTGAGCTGAACGAGTTTGTGTACATCACAGACTGCACCTACAATAGGAAACAACTGCTCCGGATGGAGAGCATTTTGCTAAAGGCGCTGGACTTCAAGATGGCGGCGCCCACCACCCATCAGTTCCTTCGCCTATTCATGTCCATCCACTCTGTCTGCTCAACCACAGAGAACCTTGCTTTGGTGAGTTGAATCAGCTGCATCTACTTCTGTAGCAGAAACAGCGCTTCCCTCCTTCATTTTTGCATTGCCTTGGAAAAGTATTCATACCCTGTGAACTTTTTTCCCATGTGGTCACTTTACAGCCACAAACTTCAATGGTTTTCATTCAGATTTTACGTGATGGAACGACGTAAATTTGCACATTGTTTAAAGGGAATGGGATTCATTGTCTTCTTTTTTCTTTTTTACAACTAAAGATCTTAAAAGTGTGGTTTGCATTTGTAATTGAGCTCCCTTGAGTCAATAATTTATAGAACAACAATTCCCTGTAATTACAGCTGCAAATGCTTTTATCTAAACCACCCCATTCTAGATTATTGCAACCCCTAACAGGTCTTTATTCCTGTATTTTACCTATATTTAGTTCCATCCATCCCCTAATCCGCTCTGACCAGTTTCCACTACCTAAAGAAAAAAAAACACCCCACAGCAGGATGCTGTCACCATGATGTGTCACAGAGGGAATGGTGTGTTCATGGTGATGTGCCTTGTTAGTTTTGTATCGCACATAGGGGTATTGGACCTCATGTGAAAAGTTTAATTTTGCTTTTGTCTGACCAGAGCACCTCCTTTCACATGTTTTGGCATGTACCAGATTAGTTTTTAGCAGAGAGCAACAAATAAGACTTATCGTAGCTCTCTTTCACCAATGGCTTTCTTCTGGCCACTCTTCTATTAATAACAGGTTAGTGGAGTGCACAGCCCACCTGAGCTGTGGATCTCTGCAACTCCTCCAGAGTTAACGTTGGTCTCTTGGCAGGTGATGCTCTCTCCCTGGCTTATAAGTTTAAGTCGGACGTCCACATGGTGGTTTGCAAACTCTTCACATTTTCAGATGAATGCTGAAAAGATTTTTCCACTGCGAAATGACGTCTACCTTTGAGTTGATCTTTGAAAATAAAAGACAAAAAAGATCAAAAGGAATGAATACCTTTGCAAGATTCATTGTATAATTGAATCTTTTTCTCCACCTCCAGTACATAGCAGAGTTAAGTCTACTGGAAATGGATCCCTTCCATCAATACACCCCTTCCATTCTGGCAGCTGGAGCCTATTTCTTAGCTACCTACACTATACACAAATCCCACTGGGTGAGTTGGTCTACATATTAAGATTTTGTTTGGAAAAGGAAACCAAAAGTAATTAGAATTTTCCTGAAATGAGTGTATATTTTCATGATTTGAGCAGATAAATAAGACTACCTGCCAATGGAATAAGAGTTTAGCACTTAAAATAGAAACAATTCATCTCCATCATCTTATTTCAAGTGCAGGATATCTAGTTATCTTATTTTAGGGGTAAAACTACTCATTGCATTGGCAAATAGACGTATTTGTTTGCTCAAATCAAGGAAAAATACATTAATTTCAAGAAAATCTTACTTTTAGTTCCCTTTTTGCAGTATATTGCTGATGTTTTTTGTTCAATGAGACCAATGTTTATTTTATACTTTAGCCTGATTCTTTAGTTTCCTTTACTGGGTATACCATGGAGAAAATCCTGCCCTGCCTGACTTATCTCCACAAGCTGTACATCCGTGCGGAGACTCATCCACAACAAGCGGTCAGAGACAAGTACAAAACTTCAAAGTAAGTAAGGACTGGCACAAAGTGCATACTGGAACATATTAAACTAAGCTTTAAAGGACATTTTGTGTCTGTAGGCACTATCTAAGTTCTTTGTGAATCTACGACTTGTTTTAAAAATGTTTTTTTAAAATCGATGTCCTTTGTCGTTATAGGTATTATTGTGTTTCAGGCATCCCTCCGCCTACTGCTCTGCCTCCATGACTCCACTGCTTCACCTTCCTGATCCTCCCAGCAGAGCATGGTTATGGCACACTGAAAACAAGGCAAACACCGAGCACATTCTGCAATCAACGTCTTTGCCAGGCCCATGTGGACTCTCAGTTATCTTTCATATTTTTTCTTAATCCAGTATAGTTCTGTATATACAATTAAAGGAGTGCACTTGTCTTCCTCTTGACTAGGGGTGTCTAAAGGTACAACACGTTGTATTTTACTTTTATTAGCCATGTATTTTGCTTTCATTTTAAAATCATAGTAAGTAGGGTCAAAAACATCCAGCAGGTGGACTACAAAAAAAAAAAAACGTGGGCACACCTGTGTATTAAACTTGGCTATAATTACAGCAATGGTTTTTGGGGAGGTTCTCGTTGTTGTTACTAGGAATAAACTGAAAACATTTCATAGACCTTTTAAAAGATAAATGAAAAAGTTAGGAAACTTTATTATGGCAAACATCTGATAGCCTTTTTCTGACTTACAATTAATCGTTTTTTTCTGTGTTTTGTTAAAATATTCCATTTTTAATTTATTGCTGGTCAGGTAAACAGAAAAAAATTCACTGTAAAATTAAATCATGGCACCATAGTACTTGCAACTTGGCAGTTTTGGCCTCCGACACAAAATGTATGGACACCACTGATTTAGAGTGTGTGAAAATGCATTGTAGGCTTCAACCCACACATTTTAACCGTGCACCATATAGGCCAATGTCTTAAAGGTGGTGGAGCACATGGACAGCATTAGGTTCCTGGGCATTCACATCTCCTCCGAGCTCTCCTGGACTGCGAACACCTCCCACCTGGTGAAGAAGGCCCAACAACGGTGCTTCTTCCTCAGGAAACTATAAAGGTCTGGACTTCCCACTAAACCACTCAAGAACTTCTATAGAGCTACCGTAGAGAGTATTTCATGTATCAGCATAACTGTATGGTATGGGAGCTGCACAGTCCAGGAGAGGAAGGACGTAGCATGGGTGGTAAGAACAGCGCAGGGGATTGTGGGATGCAGAATGAGTCCAAAGACGGGCCAGACGCATCTCCACTGATCCCACCCACCCAGTCAATGCACAGTTTGCTCCTCTCCCATTGGGTAAATGCTTCAGAAGCCTCAAAGCCAAAAGAAATAAGTTTAGAAACAGCTTCTTCCCAAGAGCTGTGAGGGTAATCGCCCCCTGATGGGAGACTGCAGTCCAACACTTTAAAATCACCCCACCATTACCAGCCTGTCATACGTTACACCCTACTACCTCATTATCTGTTATCTGTGACTCTTCTGATCGCTAAAGAAAGTAATCCTTGTCCATTGCCTGTTTGTTTGGTTTTTGCCTCATTATGTGTAATGTGAACTAGAGTGGCCAAAGAGAAATTTCGTTATGGTGACACGTGGTGACAAATAAAATATTCTTGATTCTAAAGGGAGAGAAACTAACACAGTTTTAGTTTTTCACATAACATCATGGTTTCACATGTAGTAAGTCAAAACTTACTGAACACTAATGTAATAGTTGACAGGAAGTGTCTAAATAAAGGTAGATGTTATGTTGATCGATGCTGTTTGTCATTGTTTTATAGTTAATCTGTTGTAGATTAACTATGTAATCTACTAAATGTAGATTTACAATTCCCTGTTTCAGTTGATGTTCCCCAACTCCTGTTGAGCAGTTTACATAACTTTAATATTGTAATGTTTAAGTTGCTCTCATGTATAGATCATGAGGTCTATGTTTGTTTTACCTATTTTACTATTTTTTAGCTGTTTTTCACCAGTCTTTTTATTCATTAAGGAACCTTCCTCAATACATAAAGGAGTAAATAATCATTTGTTCAAACACAAAAATTCTAAATATTGTTTTAGTAAAAAACATTAGAATACAATAAGAAAATTCATTTCTAAATATGATTATAAAAATACAGTGTATCAAAATGTACAATAAAACTCATGTTAATCACCTTACTTTTTGTCCATTATTCATTATGTAGTGCAGGCATAGGGTGTGCCTCATTTGTCACCTGGTCTAGAAATAGGTACAAGTCAGTGTGAGTGTGGTTTGCACTCATTTCACACCATTTCAAGCAGAGTATCAGCTAGGATATCTCCAGGCCCTGCTCCTGCATGAACTGTGCTGTTGGCGGGTCCCTTCCTTCGAATCCACCATTCCCCTCTCTAAACCACACAAGCCCACTCCTCAAGAAAGCCCATTCTGAATATAAACATTTGAAAGGTATGAAAAGATCTGAAAAATGGCAGTTTCAAATCCATTATATGATGTGTAATATATACAGTTATTTCAGAGAGACATCAGAGAAAGCAACTTAGTGCTATATATATATATATATATATATATATATATATATATATATATATATATATAGTAAAGTACAGGTTTGATGAATATCAATTTAATGATCTCAAATATGTAGACTATTTAATGAGCAACAGATGTTCGAATGCAGTCCACAAGCCATAAAGACATAAATAACAATACTTTATTTTGTCCAGAACTCCAATGCTTCCATTAAATAAGCATGTAAGGTACACACTTTAAATAGACACATGAATGTGTCACAAGACACATGACCATACATGAACTTATTTTTGGCACAAAGGAAGCCCCATAAACTACATCTACAGCTTCCATTAAATAAGCACGCTAGATACCCACTTCAGATAGAGAGGTGGACACGTCACAAGACAAGCATATGTTTGGCACAAATGGAACCCCACAGTTATTACATTATAATGTAGGTGTTTCACGTTTTGGACTGTTCTAAATAGCTTGTAATAATAATGAAAAGAAGTCCACCACTCCTCCAAGATTACACCTCACTCTCCGGCGAGTTATCTCTGAATTTGTCCCACCCTGTTAGTTTAACTCCCGCCCACTCCGCTGGTCGCTACTTTTCTTGCCAGCTCATTCCCCGGCTGACTGTGACAGAGCATTCCTGTGTAAGGTGTTTGTAAGTTCGTGGTTTTTATTTTGAAAGTATTTTGACGCAAGACTCGTCCTCTCTACGGAGGGTGTTGGCAGCAAGTGGTGTCCACTGAGCCGGCAGGTGGAGTGAGAAAGTATTTTACGTCTGTGTGAGAACCGAATTTTTTTTATATTTTTTTTTAAACTGACGTAAGGAGTTTGTTTATTGTTTATTTTTTTTACGTCTCTGCTACCATACGCGCTTCCACATATGCCTATAAATAGAGTCGTACCTGCTCAGGTGTTGCCGTCGTCCTTCTGGAAAAACCTGCATGTGTGCTGTCAGCAATGAATACTTGACTCCCTTTCTTCACGCCCATTGTCGTAATCTTGCCGTCGGTGTTGGAGCGTCTTGTTTACAGGTGAGCTATGATTTATTTCATTGCTTTCGTTTTGAACCATGTACCAAAACTGAGAAATATCAAGCTTTAGTTTAACAGTAATTTGATAAACCTATGTGTAATTTCAAATTAAATTTTCAATGGAAAGTTAATTTATTTAGAATCCGTGCTTTTCACATTTAAATCTCTCAGGTGCGGTCTATATGAAGTGGGACCACAATGCTTTGGTCCGGTATTGCCCCACAGCCAGGGCCGCTTTTATGGTCTTGAAGCATTGGGGGCTTTAGCCCATGCCGAAAATTGTTTACGTTTCATGAGACAGCTTCCACGTTTATAAGTAATTAAAATGATATGAGGCACACATCAGTTCTCTATCTTGGCTTGGTTTTAAATTATTGCGACTCTATCAAAAAGGTTTACGATTACTTGGTTTAATTTTTGTGTTGTTGTTGTTGAAGTGATGGATAAAGAGAGACAGAGTTTACCGATAGTGGAAACAAAACATTTTGCTGAAGAAGATAAAGACAGCTTTTTTTATATATATATTTAGGGACATCTTAATTTCTGCTTATTCTCAAAATGCCCATTTCTGCTCTTTTTGACAAAAGTTTTTTTTTTTTTTTTTAAACAGAGACAGTATGTTTACTAAAGGGCCTTTTTTAAAATTTTACAACCTGGTCAAAATGTTTAAAGCCTGCAGCTCCATGGCTGTAATTTCTTACATTTCAAAAAAAGGAACTTGGTATAAAGCTGATTTCTTTAAATCTAAGTCAGATGGTAAGATTAAAGATGGCTCAGGCCTTAGCAGCATTCATGAAGGAAGCGGGCTGCATAGACCCATGGTGCATTTTGTTTCCAGATAATAGGGAATTTTCTTTGTTTTCACATGTCCACCAGTCGTATTCAAGGATTGATTGTTTTTTATAGACAAAACTCTGCTACCCTTTGTCAAGAAAAGTGAATATTCTGCTATAGTAGAGTCTGACCATTCACCAGTAATACTGGACTTAGCCTTCCCACTTAATCAAGCTCAGCGCCCCAACTGGAGATTTGACTCAACTTTGTTAGCGGATGACAGCTTTTGTGAAAAAAATCCAACAGACTGCGCTTCCTACAGGCTCCTAAATGGAGACGTTAAAATCTTAGCTAAACTTCCGGCTATGAGACTGGAGCCGGCCATGGCAGACATAATCTCCTCGGATCAAACTGGGTTCATGAGGGGTCGTCACTCTTTCTCTAATATACGCAGGCTTATTGGTGTTGTTCATTCTCCTGCACCGGGGGAGTCCCCTGAGGTTGTGGTCTCCCTCGATGGGGAGAAGGCATTCGACCGAGTCGAGTGGCCCTACCTATTTGCAGTATTGGTTAGGTTTGGGTTTGGGCACAAATTTACATCATGGGTACAACTGTTGTATACATCACAAAATATAAATTTCAGGATACAAGTTGAGCTTCCTAAAGAGTGAATGTTTCCCAATTAATAACTCTGCACGTCAAATTACAGAAACTGACTTGCCCTTCCCTCTCTCTAGAACAGGATTCAAATATTTGGGAATCAATGTGACGCGTTCTTTTTCTGATTTGTTTGAAAAAAAAAATTCTCCCCTCTTCTTAGGACCTCCAGAAGTGGAGTGTCCTAAATTTACCTCGAGCTGGCAAAGTAGCATTATTAAAATTAACATCTTGCCAAGTGTGTTGCCTTTCAGGCGTGAATCTGAATGGACCTTTGTTTTAAAGGAACTCTTATTTTGAAGGGCAGTTTTCATTCTTACATTCCGAATCTCAGGTTTGTTTTCAGTTACTACGGCAGTTGGAGATTAGCAGAGTTCACATTTTGCTACATATCTGTGTTCAACTAGCTGAATTTATCACAGTAAACGTCTCAGAGGCAACGTCGTAAGTTGATAATTTCATAATTAAATTTATAAGATTATATGTACCATTTACATGAAAATGCCTTTGATTTATTTGTGGCTAAAACGTTTTATTTACATTTACTTACATAAGGAAAGCATCTGTTACAGAGTTAAACGGTCACTTTTGTATTTGTCTTGTTACAGTTTTCATTCTTACCTTGTACTATGAAGAAAAGAGCCACGGTAAAGAGCAACTAGAGCTTGCTACGACTTGCATCTTCATTTATAAGGAAGAGTTTAGCTAGTTGTATGGCGACAGTTGCTACACTACAGTGATGACAAGATTTATGTATCTCTTTCAGAGTATTTTTCTTCCAAAATCATTCTTCAGACTTATCGATATACGGCTGTCCTCGTTCATGTGGAGTAATAAACACCCTAGAATCAGTAGGCGTTTCCCTCAGAGACACAAGGAAGAGGGGGGTATGGCTCTACCTAACCTGTTGTATTATTACTGGGCAGCAAACCTACAAAAAGTAGTCTGTTTGTTCCAACAACCAGATGCTGACTGGTGCCAGTACATGGCCCCAGTCTTTTCCAGCGGTGTGGATGAATTTTGGCCCACTCATCTTTGCAGAATTGTTGTAATTTAGCCACATTGGAGGGTTTTCCAGCAAGAACAGTCTTCTTAAGGTCATGGCACAACATCTCAAAAGGATTCATGTTATGACTTTGATTAGGCCACTCCAAAGTCGCCATTTTGTCTTTTTTCAACCATTCAGAGTTGGATTTGCTGGTGTGTTTTGGATCATTGTCCTGCTGCAGCACCCAAGTTTCTGCTTGAGGTCCTGAACAGAGGGTCGGATGTTCTCCTTTTAGGATTTTTTGGTAGACTTCAGAATTCATAGTTCAGTTTATCACAGCAAGTTTTTCAGGTCCTGCAGCAAGAAAACTGCCCCAGACCATCACAATACCACCACCAGATTTTACAGTCGCAATGATGTTCTTTTTCTGAAATGCAGTGTTACTTTTACGCCAGAACTAATGAGATACACATCATTCAAAAGGTTCAACTTTTGTCTCATCGGTCCACGGAATAGTGTCCAAAAAGTCTTTGGATCATCAAGATGTGTTCTTGAAAAAAAAAAATGGAGACAAGCCTTAATGCTCTTTTGCTCAGCAGTGGTTTTCGCCTTAGACCTCTACCATGCCATTTTTGCCCAGTCTCTTTCTTAAAGTGGAGGCATGAACTTTGACTTTAACATAGGCATGTTGGAGGATCGTTTGTGACCTCTTGGATGAATCATCAGTCTTTTTTTCTTCTTCTTTTGACTCGTTGCCAGGTTATGCTGTAGGGGTCAGGGATTATATGGAGTACAGCATAAACAAACCTTGTTGTTTTTAAATACAAATATAAAATCTGATGTCCTTATGGGGCTTAATGTATCTTTTTAGCAGACATCTAAATGTCTTCTTTCTGAGATCTGGGGCTGTTCTTGAAACATCCGGGGCTAAACCCTTGGTCTAACGTTGTACCTGCCTACAGCCCCTCTTTTGCCCCTGTTCTGAGCTGCGTAATTCCACTTCACCTCGTGCAGCCATTTTTGTAGTATGCTGCGGGACGGTGTACAGAATTGTGTGGATTAATACACCCAACAATTGAACGTAGGAAATGGAGAAAAATTAATGGCTTGAAAAATTACCCAAACAGAATCTAAAGATATCAATGCATTCCTCAGACAGACTAATTTCAACTTTTCTGCACTCCGAGAGACTTCAAGTATACATACAAATTTATTTAAGGGCTAATAAAGTGGATTTTGCATACGTCTCCTTTAAGTAATTCAGTTCAGCTGCTTTTTTCTTTCAATTTGGATGATTTTGGCTCACATAACGAAAACCTCAAATTCAGCTTCTCAGAAAAGTAGGATATTATAGGATATAACAATTAAAAAAAAGGATTTATAATACGTCAGCGTTCTGTGTCCATGTACACCTTACAATGTATGCTCTCAAAAGTTGGTTGAGGCACCTTTTCCTTTAATTCAAGGCAGCGTGCCATGGAGACGATCAGCATGTGGCCTTCTGCTGGTCTGCACTGTGGACCCTGGAGTCTGATCTCCCATTAGGCTACAATTATCATCTATGATTTAGGTCAGGGGAGGTTGGTGGACAATCAAGATAATACGAGCAGGTATCGATACTTTTCTGCAGTGTGAGCAGATGCCAAGTTCTGTTGGAAAAGGAAATCGGCATCACCAAAAAGCTTGCCCGTATGGCGGGCTCTACAATTACCTTTCCCCTGACCAACATCAGCAGATGAATTAGTTCCTCAAATCATCCCAGAATATTTAGGCTTGAACATAACATTTCTGTTTAAAAAAAAAAATTATAAAAATAAATTCTTCTGTGATTATCACATTTTCTGAGCCTTTTCTGTGATTATCAGTATTTCTGTATTTTTTTTTAGGATTACATATTATCTTAATTTCTATATCCCGTCTGTTTTCCAGCATGGCTGAGCCGGCTGAACTGCTGGTCATCAAGGACCAGTATGAGCTGGCCCAACAATCCCTGAATCGTGGGTTAGCGGCTGAAGAGGCTGGCAACAAATCGGAGGCTCTGGCGTACTACAAGAAGGGTCGTCTGCATCTTACCCAAGGAATGGCGGTCCCCACCGGAGGGGAAAGGCATCAGGGAGAGGCCTGGGACAAGGCAAGGCAGCTTCAGCAAAAGATGAGGGAAATGTTGGGGACTACTGACGCCCGCCTGTCTGAGCTGGAAAAGTCCACTACAGGAGACACAAATGGCTTACTGTTGAACGTTCCCACTAATCTTTACCCAGACCTGGTAATGGACGGTCAGCCTACCAATAGTTCTGTCCACCATCTGTACCCCACCATACCAGACGCGTCCCAGAGCACAACACCAGCCCTCGTCAGCCCTATCGCCCCCGCTGTCCCGAACACACACACACTCCTGGCAGAGGATCTGAAAACTGTGGCCATGGACAACTCTGCAGACCTGCCTCCGGCGTACACGCCAGAGCCCAGGGATGGACACCGCAGCCTGGCTTATGATCCAGCTGGAGGCAACCTGTGGTCTGGGGAGCTAACCGAGGGAAAGAAGCTGCTCTCCATCCCCTCTGGGGTGCAGCTCTTTTTCGTCGAACCGAACGGACAGGTCAGCTCTCTGTCCTATCCGGGCTACCTCCACATCTTCGCAATGGATAATCCGCAAAGTGATTCCAGTGCTGGAAAACCCACTGGAGTTTTACATGTAAGTAGAAGGAAGAAATCATTAGAGCATGGCTTTGTTAAGGGTTAGGATAAAGGTTTGGGTGTGTGTCTTTGAGGTAAACAGGTGTGACTACAGAGAGAGCCACTTCGGCATTTATAGAAATTTTCATAGCATGAGTCATTAAGTTCCTGGAAAACCAACCACAGAAGAACGTTTGTCCTGCAAATGATAGTGAGGCTAGTTTAAAGACTCTTAAAATTTAGTTTAGGATTAAGTAGAACTTAACCCTCCACAATTTCTTGAAAAATTATTTTTATTTTTATATTAAATGCTGACCAGAATAATAAAAAAAATATATTTACCGGGATATGTAATACTTTTGTTTTTTTAAAATATCCTATATATCAGCTGAGTCCTGGGCTAACTGTTTATCTGATTGCACTTCGGTTTGCATTGTTTTCCTGTTATGAACACCAAACTTCCATAACAGGCTATTTAAATGTTAGCATTTAAAATAAGGAGCTATTGCATTACAAATCTCCATGATGACCACTGTTATGGGATTATATATGTAACTTTTAAATCTCCCTTTAGAATACCCTCTAACCCATTTGATTATTTTCCATTGAAAATTAAGCAAACATCTCTTCGGGCATCTCTATAAAGCATGCATTGTGCTGTGCTTTGTATTGCACTGCAGCCCATGACTTTGCTTCCCACCACACCGGGCCGGTCATGCATTCTGGGCTTGCTTTGTTTCCCAGTAAGACAACGGTCCTATTAACAGATGACTCTGCGCTTCTGTTGTGCTGCCGGTCTGGCTCCTGTGTCCTCGGCGGGGTCATTCTGACCGATCTGCATACCAGTAGCAGCGTGCGGCAACGAGTTTGGATAGTTTGCTTCATGGAAAATGACACATTTTTTGGGGCTTAAAAGAAATAGACTTGCCAAACTCCAGGACGGACTTGTTTTACAGTGTCGTTTTCTGTTAAGACTCTTATAGGTAGCACAAGTAGGAGGAGTTTGAGGGGGAAAAATAACAATTTCTGCTTTTATATTAAATGTAACTGAGATTTCTTTTTTGTAGAATAAACAATGTATGAAAATTGTGTTTTAAAGAGGATGAAGTTGAACCAGTTTCAGCGCCCTGCAGCAATTTTCCCCGAGGTCGTCATACATGTCCTGTCCTTGTGTTTTTCAGGTGTGTGACCGGGTGTATCCCCTCACAGCAGAAACCCCCGTGCTGCTAGCTAACTCTGGGATCTTCATGTTCCCCGACTACTTGGTAGAGGTACCCGGCTCCTATGTGGGTTTAGTGTTGTCTTCCGAACTGCCTGCTGCAGACCGTGAGATGTTTCAGGACCTTCTATCACAACTTGCTGATCTCAGGATCCAGGTCAGTCTTCACCGATCATATGGAATAAAATGTGGACCGATATGAACACGGGTTGGGGCAACTCTTGTAACCTTTCACACAGTTTGTTCCTGGTGTAGACATATCCATCCATCACATCAGCAGAACCAAATGTGATACTTCATACCAGAGTAAATTGTAAATAACTCAATTCATTTTTATTATTTGTCTTTCCATATCATATTATTTTTTTATTTGGGTAAAAACAGGTCTCTAATCATATGTCAAAGGGTCCAAATCCTGAGATACCTCTAGCTTCTCCTCTGTACACATATATCAGCTACAGGGTTTCCACCAGCGTAGTATAAACCTGATGGACTAAAGAACAATCAATACAATATATTATCTTGAAATTGGTGTTTACTGTGGCTTTTCATCCAATTTGACTGAGCTCTTGCTGTTTTGAAAGCTGGTAGAGACATACGCCAGAACACTTGCAGCTGTTTTGGGCTGAAGTACAGAATCAAGCAGTTGAATAAAAATGCATTGCAGTTTTTCGGTTGGGAAAAAATTGTTAGTTTTAAGAGGTCTTATTACAATGCAATTGATAAATATTGTGACAATCTTATGACCTGTGATGAATAAGCAAAAAGTGTTAACCTTCTCTTTTGGGTTCATCTCAACAATTTAAGTTACTTGTAACCAACTCTTTTTTTGGCTTTGAAACAACTCAGTTTCTTCTTTGCTTTATCACTTCCTTACGTTCTAAAACAAATGTTATGCTGAAAAAACAGGGCATATGAAACATATTGCTGACATAAGTGCTATTCTAACAGCATTAGTTTTACCTAGTGTAATTTGTAATAATGCCACATGTAATTTGTACTAATTGTGGAGATTGTCTGTATTGTGAATCCTGTGAGAACTGGCCATGTCAGCAATTTGTAAAGTAAAAAATCCCTTGCACATTGCCTACTATATTTAGCTGAACTTGGAGGGCCTGTGATAAAACTAATCCAGTACAAATCAGCATCTCTGTGATTGGGACAGGAATGGGCGGGATCTCATTCTTATCCAGTGTGAATATGGCTATAGAGAGCCTGAATGCATGGCACCTAAATAACTGGCGGACATTTATTGCAATCCAAGCATTTCTTTGCAATATACAAAATTCAATTCAATCGAATCATACATACAGATTCCAAGTCAAGTACATGAAATCAAAATTGATCCCAGTTATCAAACAATACATTCAAGTTTAGGTTTTTTTTCAAATTGTTAAACTTTTCTAAAGAAACCCTGCAGATGGCATCAAATCATTGACTTGGAGCATTCACTCTTGGATGAGCATGTAGTGACACTAGAACATCTCTTTATTTGTCTCCCTTTTGGAGGACTTTGCCTTGGACAACAGAGTGGTTACACTGCACACATTACACAGTTTCATAAATTACAAAGATTATAAATACATACATTTTATAAATTAAAAGAAAACCCCGAATTACATAATTGAAAAGCACATTACTAACAATGTTTCATTGAGAAAAAACAAAGTCACAATCAAATGTTAAGTTAGTTTAACCAGTGCCATATTCTGACAATTATTTTAAAAACAGCTTATTGAACAAATGCAACTATAAAAAAAAGAGCAGATGCTCCTCTAACCTCTAAATACTTTATTGAAGGACTAAACTGGACTAAAATGGAGAATTGGTTATCAGTTTAGCATTGCATTCCTCCATATATATTTATCTGGTGCACTGTGTTTATTTAGAACTTAAACTGATAACTGAAATCAATACTTCTACCAGTTATGCTTACCAAGAAGAACTCTGTATCTTTGTCCTGAGTTTAGTAAGACCTACTCGGAGTGCAGAACATTAAGGACCTGTTAAAATACAGTGTGCCTGCCTGAGGATGCTCTGTTCAACATCATACAACAGCTGATGAGTTCCTATAAATCCTTCGAGCTGTCTTAATCAAGGTTAAAATCTGAGCTTCTAAATTTTATAGTAAAGTTACCAAACCAGCATACAGTGCCTTAAAATTAACTCTGTTGTCGCTCTGTAAAAAAACATCAGATTATCTGTGAATATTCTGATGCTTGTCATTAAACCCCTCTTACTGAGCATGCATGTAGCGACAGTGGAAAGGAAAACTCTCCTTAGAAGAAACCTCCAGCATAACCAGGCTCCATGTGAGTGGCCATCTGCCACAACCAACTGGGGGTTTGAGAAAGGGGACTCATGCTAAAGATAAATTAGCAATAATTTGGCAGGTTGAGTATTTCATCTCTTGTAGGTATTGAAATTTGAAAGGGGGAGAAAGTTGTCTTTGTGTTTATATGAACAACCCGTTAAAGCCAAGTGTAATGTTTAGGTCACGCAATTATCGCATTAATCATAAAGGCAGCCTTAAAACTCACCATAAAGGATGGAACTTTTATTTTTCTAACAGGGGACAGAAGGAGCTGAAGAAGAGGTAATGAACCTGACTGCTAAAGTCCCCCTCAGTCCTCCAAATGAGCAAACACATCTAACAGCACCAGAGATGGAAAAGATAACGGTTCTACTTCCTGGGTGGAGTGAAAAGATGGCTCAAGGAATCTTGTCCGGTGAGTATTAAGAAATTACGTCCAGAAGGAAAACTCAAAGAAAATCACCACAGAGTTAAACATTGGCGGATTATATAGTAAATGACCACATAATCCTCCACCAGTGGGCGCTGTTTAAAACAGCATCAGTTCTAGTCTCTGCTTTACAGTGTGTAGTATTTTGTGATATTTTCATGACGTATATATTTCTGTAGGAGCTACAAAGTTAAGCCAGTCATTTGCAAAAGGCGCAGAGGCCACTGGGAATATCATTCAAAAAGGAGCTTCCAAGATACGGGACCGCATCACACCAGAGGAGGTACCATCGGAGGTCAGTCCACGGGTCACCAAAGGTCTGAACGCTACTAAACAAGCCACGGGGGGCGCTGTTCGAGTCAGTCAATTCTTAGGTAAGAGCAACCACATGGATGTTGTTGAGGAGTTAAAATCTACTGTTTTGTTGACATTGAGTTTTTTTCTTCCTCATTTGTTAAAGACTAATCTATCCTGATCTGGAAATATCAGTGCATGCACATTTAAATGTATCTCTTGGGTATAACTTTGTCTTTTTACAGTGAACGGCATAAGTACAATTGCAGAACATGTGGCAGAAAAGATGGCACCTCACGTGAAGAAGCACGGTGCTAAGCTTGTTCCGGAGTCTCTGAAAAAGACTCAGGATGGCCAGGCTTCAAACTTCGACGGAGCCAAATTCGTGGCAGCCACCAGTATCCAAGGTATTTGTTAAATTCAACAAAGACGAGCACAAGGATAATCTAGTGTCAACACTCTGACAAGGTCGCTCTGAAATCACAAGGTGGTAGGTTTGGATCCATAGAATTCTTTGATAAGGTCCATGTGTAAATTACATTTTTAAAATTTGTTTTCAAATTAGGTTTAAGTACTGTGTGGGAAAGTCTAGAGACTGGAGCGAAACACGTCTGCAAAAGTGTGGCAGGTGAAACTGTCACAACAGTAAAGTACAAGTGAGTTCACGTTTCCCCTCTGGGTTTTCATAGCATTATTGTTTTGAAATCTTGAATGCATCACGCTAACTTTATATCATCTTTTTTCTATGTGATTGTTTATTTTTAAACTAGGGATGTCCCAATCAAGATATATCTTTTGTATCCGACACTGACGAATAGAACATTGCCAACAAGCGTCTCAGATGATCCTTTATAAAAATGCTTCGTTCAATCTTGAAAACTAGCGTTGTGTATATATCTCGTTAAATATTATTACGACATTTTAACAATTATATCTTGTAGTTGTTACATCAACAACAGGTATCAGGGAATTGTGTGTAAAATTAGTCTTAGAAGTCAGAGCTCGAATATAGAAATGATGTCTTGCTGGAGTTGTGCGTTTCTTTTGCTAGTCAGAAAATCCGTGGGATATTTGATTGTTCCGGTGCTAATTAAAGGTAACAATACAAGTGATTTAAACATTCTATACCATACTTTTTTTAAGCCTTTCAAAGTCAATTATAGGCAAATATATGATGAAATACTGCCTTTGGCACTACGGAGTATTTGTGTGTTTTCTGGTGCTGTTTTCTAACCCTGAAGAAAGACTATTGCCTTTATTGTGACGCCACAATGATCACGGCCTGTCTCACATCACTGCTTGTTGGCCATAGAGCAGAATTGATGAGGATCACTCAGATATGCACAGATCAAGCAAAATACCACTTTGGACATGGTTTTGATGAAAGAATAGCATCATAGCACAGTTAAAAGCTCAGAGTTTTATTTTGCATGATGCAGACTCTTTAAAATGTATTTTTCTCTCATTTCATGGGTGGTTCAAATGCTAAGGGATTGTATTCACAAGCAGATGTTACAGTTTGCAAATGGTAGGTAGGGCCACTAAACAGCTTATACTTGCAAATGTTTTATATAAACAGGAACTGTATTAGGATACTGAGATCAGGGCGTCAACTGTCCCAGTCAAAGTTCTACAAGGAAGCGTCCTTGTTGTATTTCCAGCTGAGAACTGAACATTTTAAAATGCCTTGTTTGTGACATCCCTACTTTAAACTTCAATAGAAGACTGGGTATATCCAATCTTTATTACTTGCCCACTTTTCTCTGTTTTCTTCTTGGTATGCTGGTGCACTGACTCCCTTTCACTCTTGTTTCTTTTCAGATTTAGGGGTTTAGAGAATCTTATAAACATGTCCGGCCACAAATGACTTCTCTGGGGAGTAAAGGCAAAGACTTGTGACTTCTGAATTAACAACTGATCTAGTTTAACCTGTCTTGCTGTGCTTTTACTAACCCAGACCAGGTTACAAAATAACCCAACACAAACCTGGTGCAACACAAAACGAAGCTGCATTCATGAAACTCTTTTCCTAACTTTCATGTTCTGATAAATGATGGTTTTCTTTAACTATGCTGTTGAAGGCCTTTTCTGCAGAGGCAGCTTAATGGCTTGGATTGTACATGCACTACATACTTATAGATGCAACTTGGTGTGTATTTTTGTTTCAATTCCAATTGTTTAATATGAATAGATACAGTCCTTGTATATTAAAATATAACGCCTAAAAAAACTGCATATTTGGATTGGACACAAAGCTTGTTGTATACTTTGGTATATGTACGATGCAAGCCTCTCCTCTTGACTGTTTCTGGGTGTGTCCATGTTAATGTAAGCTACATCATCTCTGCAATTTGGTGTTTCTTTTCCTTAAAGCTATGTGTTTGGATGCTCCTCCATCTGATTTGTCATTTAGTTCCCTCCATCACACTAACACTCCCAAATTATTTATGATGAAGGTATGGCGACGACGCGAGCCGAGCCACAGACACAGCTCTCCGCTCAGTGGGCAACATTGGTTTGACCGCGTATAACATTGACAATCTGGGCATCAAAGCCTTCCTGAAGACTACCGGCAAGGAGACGGCCAAGGCCATGGTCGGAGAATCTGATGATGAGGTGAAGGAAACCGAAGGGAAGAAGGCGCGAAAAGATGAACACCTCACACAGGCTGAGCAGAAGGCGACGAAAGACGAGTCACCGAGTAAGGAAAAGGATGTGCACAAGGAACAAGAGGAAAAGAGGAAAGAATAGATTTCCGCCAGCGCTAATGCTGGTTTGTCATACCTTATAAATTCATTTTATATTTAAAGGGAAATGTGAAACTATTATAATAAAGTCAATTATTAAAGTCTACTGTTTTGTTGACGTTAAGTTAAAGTATTGTTCTCGTTGGGTTATCAATTGGTGAATGTGGCTCAGTGGGCTGTCGTCTTGCAATTTAAATGTTGTGTGTCTGATTCCAGCTTCCTTCTGTCAAACGTCAAGGTGCCCCTGGGCTAGGCACTTACCCCCAAGGTGCCAACCAGTCTGCATATTGCTGTATGAATGTACATGTTTATGAGTGCCATTTGGTGAATATGGCTCTTGTGTAAAGCAAAAAGTGTCATCATTAGAAAAGCACTAGATATATTTGGTTGTCCATTTACCATCTTAGTCTTCCTAAATAACTTTGTGGTTTATTAGTATAT